>NC_048224.1:107678606-107841289 GCF_002007445.2 Ailuropoda melanoleuca | reverse complement strand
AAAAAAAAAAGAAGAAAAAGTACTGTGAAACTGAAAATAAAGATGCTAAAGGAAAAGAGTAAAAAGAACAAGATCTAATGGGTCTAACTATAAAAGGTCTATACATAAGTAATTAATTAACTACAAGTCAAATCTAATTGTATTTTGCTTAAGCTATTCTATTTCACTCATTTAATCAGTCAGCATATACATATTAAGCTCCAAGAATCAACAATTGGGTTCTGTCCTGGACAGCAAATGAGATAAACATAGTTCCTGCCTTCAAGGAGATTATAGTCTTGAGAGAAAGAGATATTAAAAAATTATTATCCAAGAACCTATATAATATTATCAAAGAAAAGTACCAGATGCAATGAGAGCGTGTAACCAGCGTAACAGGACAGGGAGTGGTCAAGGAAGATCTCTGAGAGGAAGTGACATTCAGACAAACCAGGAGCAGGAACAGGCAGTAACCAGGCGTGGAAGGGGCAGGAGAGGAGCTCATGGGGAAGTTCTCAGAAGCAAGCAGCTTGGTATGTTCCAGAAATTACACCAAGGCCAATGTGGCTGTGGAAAAATGATTAAAAGAGACCGAGCTTGGGGCAAGAAGAGCAGGAGAAGCAGATAATCAGGGCTTGTAGGACTCAAGAAGACTTGGTCTTTGTCTTAAAGGTAATGGGAAGCTATTTAGGTTTTAGCAGAAAACTGGCTTCAGATTTGAACACTAGAGCTGCTGTGTGCAGAAAAGATTAGAAGGGACAAGGGTGGCTGAGGGAAAACCCATGAAATGGAATTCAGGTGAGAGGTGAAGGTGGCTTGGATAAGGAAAATAACCAAACAGATTCAAGAAATGTCACATAAAAATGTAATTCAATTCATGCATTCTTCTGCTTTAGAACCATCCAATGGCTTGGCTACAAGGCCTCAGATAATTTGGCCGCCACATAGCCCTCCAACATTACTGACTCTGCTCAACCCTCAACTCCCTGTGCTACAGCCAATCAATCTGTGGTTAGTTTCTTGAACTCTCCAAGCTCCTTTCTTTATATCTGCTGCTGCTTCTGACTAAAGCACTTGTGCCCCATATCTCAAGGTTAGTTTCTCATTATTCACATCTTAGCTTTAATTTCATGTCCTCAAGGAGGCCATTACTAGCTTCCATGTCTCAAGTAGATCCCTATCACCTTCAATATTCTGTCATTCATTCATTCATTCGATAAATATTTATCAAGCATCTACTGTGTGCGAAGCACTAGAAGACTGGTGAACAAAAGAGGAAGAAAAACTCTCTACCTTTAGGGGGGATTCTGGTGGAGGGGAATGGCAGATACTTATATTAAGTCTTAAGTAAATGCAGAGTAGTATGGTAGGTCAGGAGATTATGTTAAAACATCAGAAGAGTTATGAAGAAAAGGAAGAGAAATGGGAAGTGAATGGGGCAGGAGGGAGTGAGTGGTAATTTTACATAGGAAGATCAGGGTAGGCCTCATTAAATTACATGACACTGGGCAAAGACAAAGAAAGTGAGTAGCCCCATGGAGAAGTCCAGGTGTGTTTCCCTTATAGCCTTTATTACAATTTTTAATTATATTTGCTTCTTTGCTTAGAACGTAAGTTCCATCAGAGCAAGGACTCTTGTCTGTCCTGTTCATTCTTGCATCCTTAGACCTTAGCACAAATATTTTGTGTAATGGGTCAACACATGAAAGGAAGCAAATGTTTAAAGGGCTCTCCTATCAACTTCCATACCAATCAAGTCAAGTCAGGATGCCCGATCTTAGCCAGTGTTGATGATTTTTTAAGATATCCCACATTTATTTGGCAGAGAACCATGGGTAGCTAAGGTTCTTGTCTGCCCACCACACACTCTCCTTCCCCATTTCTCTGGTAACAAACTCCTTTCTATTGTGGGAATCCTCACTCCTCCCAGGTGAGCACATCTGCAGATAGTCAAAGTTCCACTCTGCCGTGGCTATGCAGCAAACCCTGGGATGACGCGTGACTCAAACAGTGCCAATCAGGGCCTTTCGGGTTGTTGATTTTGTTGCCCTATACCAACAACGTAAGCTTCCTGTGGCCAGCTTTGTGCCCATGTACAGAGATCCTGCCTGAGAATGAAGTCAATGCAAAGAAAGCAGTGATAAAGGAGGATATGTAGAAATGGCTTTATAAGTGCATGATAGAAACTCTTGGATGCTTTCATTTCCAAAGCCATGCTCACTCACTGAATTTTCCAGTTAAGTGAGGGAAAAAAAATAATTTCAAGTGGCTTTTCTTTCTGTCATTCACAACTTAAAGTCTGTATTGAATATATCCTCCCAGCAAAGGTTTAAGGGATGCGATCAGGAAACTAGAAGGTTTTTTTTTTCTTTTAAACTATCCATCTTCCAACTAAACCGGTTAAGTGTTGCAGTAATATCTAATGGACTGGTGACAATGGGACCATGATTAATTCTATACAAAATGTTCATTCAATCAGTAAAACATGGTGAACATCTACCATACACCAGATTCTGTGCTAGGAGCTGGGGACAGAATGTTGACATGACAACCAAATCCTCATCCTTGTTTGGAGAATATGAATAGTAATAAATTTCGTGTGAGGTAATGCAAATGAAGCAGCTCAGAGTGTAATGCAAGTTCAAAGTAGAGAGCCCAATCTAGTCATCAGGAGTGGAGGAATGGGGTACTCAGGGTAATCCTCAAAGGAAAAGATGCCTAAGTCACGACCCAGACTAATACTAGGAATCTGTCAGAGGAAGGCAGAGGAAAGGGAAGAAAAAGAATTGTGGTCAGAGAGAAGGGCAATTCAAAGACCTAAAGGCAGGAGGATCTTGGGTCTGGAATGTTCGTTTGTGATACTATCAGCAGAATCCCAGGGCACGTCTCTGCCGAATCACCCATCACATGACATTGTAAAGGGTCACACATTCAAGCTTCAGCATTTGCACCTCAATGACACTCTCCCTTTGCAAAGCACACACCCACAACTTTATCCCACATTCTATGTTTTCCCATTTCTTTATTAAACAGACGCCATGAGGATGGATCGCTTATTAATATTATTTAGTCTTCTCCTCAAAGAATAATACAAATAATCATGTTTCTGTCAAATGTTGCAGATATGTTAACATTCAAACTGTGTTTATAACTTTATTGAAGTAATTTCTCTATAATCCTCCTGAAGATGAGGTTTCAGCTGCATGGCATGGAGCCTCAACAAAGGTTATGCCTGACATCCTCTGTAGAACATTATGATCATATATTTCAATAATAAGGTTCTGGAGAGATGAAGTGGTTGTTTTGTATAACAAGATCATATATCTTCCAGCTGGAATAAAATGAGACTTTGAAAACAAAGTTATTATATTGTTAAATGGGACATAGAAAAGACATTTCTCCTCTTCAGAACGTTTGTTATAAATTTAAACAGAAAATATTTTTATGGGAACAGCAATAATAACTTACGAACAATTCTATTTCACCAAGTTTTTTTTAATGAATCAATATTTTTGGTCACAAAGAACATTCTTCTAACTTGATATGTTAATGTTCCATAAAATATCTTTGAGTTGAAATATTGCATCACTCATGACTTTCATTTTGCCTAGCGAAGGCCAAATCATGTTAATTTTGTGCAAACCACACATCTGTTTTATCATAGAAGATCACTATTTCTCACTTGCTAAAAATATATACAACGGGGGGGGGGAGGGGGGGCGGGGGGGAAGCCTCCCAAAGGCTATACCGGTATACATTTAGTCCTACTACAAGCAATCTATGGTCCTTGAATTGAGCAAATCACCAACCAAACTAGCAAATGTTAATATTGCTATCTGCTTTTCATAGAGAAAAGTGTTTTGTTTCTTTTGGACACATTTTCAGGAAGTGAGGTAATGCTCGATTTTCCCCTAGGAAAGTAAGCCTGGGGCATGCTCAGAACTAGCTTGATAGGGCCATTGTTTGAGGTAGAGGCAGGTGGTGGTTGGTATGATGAAACCAAGATAAGATTGAACTCCAAAGCAATGAGTATGAATGTTCAAAGTCATTGACGTCAATTAGACTTTTACAGAAGAAATTACTATAGTGTGTGGCTTTAGGATTAATAAATCATTATTGATCATGGAGGTCTTCCTTCCCCTTCCCTCCATCTGACCTTTCTTGTAAAAGTTACCCTCCCCTGAGTAACTTGAGTTGCCCTCTCCTCCAAAACAAAAAAAAAAAAAAAAAGAAAAAGTGTTTTCAAATACTTCTCTATATTGGTTATAAAACATGAATTGAATGTCCTTTAATATCTCCTGCTTGAAGGCAGTCAAAAAATATATTAAGTGAATTGACAGGAAGTTTTCATTGATGTCCATATTTTCTACCATATGTTTATGGTCACAACAATTTTGCCTAAGACTGAAGCTCTCGTGGCTTCCCTGAAGTTGTAGTTCTTAAAGTGTGAAGGGAATGATAACTCCTTTCCTTGAAAGTTCTAGCCATTTCCCATTTATCAGTTAAGAAACTTAGAAGTTACTAAAATCCTGAGCCTCCAGAACTTCCTGAACTTTCCCCTAATACCTGAAAAAGTAGTCCCCAAAGGGACTAATTCACAAGTAGGAAGAGTTTAATCCCTGGGAGAAAACTTGGTTTAATGAAATCACTCCAGCATGCCAGAAATGCTTTGGAAAATATTGTATTATTTTTATCACTTACATAGCAGCCAATTATTTTGTAATCACTAATTAGTTCGTCCTCCCTCAGCTTCATCTCCTTGCTATGCCTTGACTAAGATTCTGAGATATATTTTATCCACTTTATATAGGGAAACAGATCTAGAAGACTTCACTGAAGTAGTCAATGTTATCCCTGTGACGCTGGGGAAGGAGGCAGCCTGAGCCCCAGCTGTGGTCGTGCTTTCTATCTGGAATTGCCCTGAAATCATAACAATAATACCTGATATTTACCTAACATTTTTACAGTTTGCCAAATGCTTTCACAGGTTTTTATCTTATTTAATCTTGACAATGGCCCCCTGAAAGAGATACCACTGACATGATTCACTCCCATATTCAGAGGAGAAAAATGAGACGTTAGAGAGATGCTGTGTAAGAACCCAGATCTTGTTTCAAGAGACTTGAAGCAGTGTGTGATGAAGAGGTCTAAAACGTCATTCTCCAAAAGAAAATCCAAATGAATCCACTTTTCATCATCTCCACATGGATGGCATCATGGCCTACATTGTTGTCATCATTCACTAGGACTCTTACAGGTCTGATGTGATGTGTCTGCCCCCCACCCCCACCCCCGGCCCATTCTTCCCCTTCTGAAATGTACCACCAGCTGAACTTTTCATATCATTTATTAGATCATGTCACCCCCTGCTTGGAACCCTCCATGGCTTCCTTCTCGTTACATGTAGAATGAATCTGTAAGCCCTCTCTGTGCTCTACAAAGCCCTCCATGATTTATCTCCTGAGCACCTCTCCAACTGCAAGATGGTTCCAGCCTCATGGGCCTTCTCTCTGAGAACACCAAACTCATTCCACCCGAGAAACTTTGAATATGCTCTTCTGTTTGCCTAGAACATTGGTCTCCGGGTCCATTTCCCATGTCACTTCCTGGGCCTTCTTTAATAGCCTGTCCAATCACTGTCTATTATCCTATCACCTGCTTTTATTTCTTGATACCATAAGTATTTGAAATAATCATACTTGTTTATTTTCTCTTTTCTCTTTCCACACACTTGCTCTATGAGAACTGTTACCTTGACTATCCTGGTCCCTACTATCTTTTATCCCTAACCTCTTAACTAATATATAATTGACAGCCAAGAAAATCTTACGAACAAATTAATGAATAATATATGGTTGGGGTTTTTTATATCTATACTATGGATCTACCTATTTAATTTTATGGATACAAATAATGCATCTTATTAATTCCCTGCTGAGGGACAATTGGGCATTTGTGATTTTTTGCTATTGTAAACCACACAGAAACAAACAACTTTGTTCTGATACCCTTGTGTCTTTGCGCAAATATTTCTATAGGGTCAATAAGAATGCAGGTTTTGAATTTTGATAGCTACTACCAAATAAGCAATACAGTTCTTCCTTTAATCTTCCTTTGGTATTATCAAGGCCAAATATATGGTTGGTTTGTTGGGGTTTTTTTTCCTAGATTTGTAGATTTTCCCCACTACATTCCTCATGTAAAACCTCCTACTAATACCTGCAGTGAATGAAAGAGCTCTCTCTACTACGAACATGAAAGATAAATCAACTTTCTATTTTATCATGTGAACAAAATTCCACAGTGACAATTAATAATTTTTCAACATAATTTCATGTCATGCTCAGGGATACCACATACATATTAAACATTGTGCAAAACTTAACATGTTACCATTTTTTACAAGAAATATGTAAGAGAATTTAGACATTTTCAACAGACTACAATGGCTCTAAATCTTGGGGTTCATTCTGCTGCCCAGTCACCACTTAAAAATCACTTGGTAAGACTTGTAGCCTATAAATCTGATTTTTCCTGCTTTTATAATTACCTCCCAAACTGACTGAAAAAGAAAAGAAACTGTACTACCTGAAGAATTAACAAAATTGACTCCATTATCTTGCCCAATTAACTCTTCTTGTTTCTGCAGCTGAGAACGCCTCAAGGGCTTTGTCAATCAGGTTTAAATCTCTCAGGTAAATCCGAATTCTCATTTAAAGTATTCAAAAGAAAATTAAGGCTCCATATGGCCTCATGCTTGTCCTGCTGGGAGAGCTGGCACTCTCGGATTTCAGTTTCTTAGTCTCTTTT
This sequence comes from Ailuropoda melanoleuca, assembly GCF_002007445.2. Taxonomy (NCBI): domain Eukaryota; kingdom Metazoa; phylum Chordata; class Mammalia; order Carnivora; family Ursidae; genus Ailuropoda; species Ailuropoda melanoleuca. Next base: position 107,834,500 of record NC_048224.1, on the reverse strand, counting down.
CATGAAAAGTGTTTTTAAATCTCAGAGTAATATAATCTTTTGTGATTAGATTGATCTCACTTTTGAAGAAACTTCTCCATAACTTCGGCTGAGGTTGCCTGCTAGCACCAAAATGACAGTCACAACACCTTAACTCTTTTTCCCCTAAATACAGTTCACTTTTGATTGTGTGCTCAGTACACGGATGGGTAACACCACACTGAGCTGGCATTTGTGATATAAACATTATTGCTCACACTGCATATCTGAAGTTAATCAAAGTTCCAGTTAACTGATTGCTCCTTCATAAAGTGAATAGAGACAAAGACAAAAGTTTCAGTGCTGAATATTTGGTTCCCATCTGAGATAGATTTTTTTATATTGAATTTTTAAAAATTTTCTCAAAAAGCAGTGTTTACTCACAAGTGACTTAGTTACAAGACACAAGTTCATATCACTAGTAAGTAAGTAATCCGTTCTTTTAATCTTCCTTTGTATACCAGAGCCAAAAATGTGGCTGGTTTGTTCACACGTTGTTTTTTCTCTAAATTTATATGTTCTATGCTAGAAGTACTGCATAGTGCACTGGGTGTTATACGCAACTAATGAATCATCGAACCTTGCATCAGAAACCAGGGATGTACTGTATGGTGACTAACATAATGTAATAAAAAAACATCAAAAATAAAAAAAAAAAGAAGTAGCCACCAAATTAAAATGGTTCTACATCATTTTGGCCTTACATGGTCATATGGCTTGAATCTTATTCTCCACTGTCAAGTGAAAACAAAAATGGCAGTAAATCACAGATCACCCCAAAACTGCCCCATAGGTAGAAAAGTTCACACTGGAGCAATCCCAATAGAGCAGAACTATCCAGTGTTTAAAGACTTCTTCACAGGATGTTGAGAATTAGTCACAATCAGGAAAGATGTGAGCTGAATTTCCTGTTGTTGTCTTAGAGTAATTGACCATTTCAGAGCAATACAAAAATTCAAAGAACAAGGTCCTTGGAATATAAAAATACCATCCTCCATGTATGAAGAAAAGCCAGAAATTGTCCTTCAAGCTCTGACTGAGCTTAGGAAACAAGTGCTGTTTGTGGTCTAGAGAAGTCCTAGTTAGTTTTTTAACAATATCCCTGCAACACGAACATTTTTATCTTTCATTTGGAAATCTTTTAAGAATTGTTTCATTCATCATGAAGGTGGACCAGATGCCTCTAAGATTCTTTCTGGCTCTAATCTTCTATGACATGAGCTCATGTTCATCCATGAAACATTTATTGTGTACAAACAATGCAGAGCGTGTCTTGAGGTATTTAAAAAGATAATGTCTTTGAGCTTACATTCTACCTAGAATTTTACTCATATATACACAACGTATGTACCTCCTAAATTTCCCCAGCTTTATCAGCTGTCTACACTTCGCCTACAAGTTATCAAATGCCTTTCCATTTTCCTTTGCCCAAAAGCCCTGATATCACTGATTTCTAAGTCTTTACTAACTGCCAATATTATATCATAATATCTTGACTTTTTTCACTGTTCTTGAGACACTTCAGGTTGACTTTTTAGTAGGAAAATTACTGAGAATTTTATCATCTGATCCTCACAAAACACAGTGATTCTGGAGTTATGTACCCATTCGTTCATTCACTCAACATCTTCAGGAGGGTTTTTTTTTTTTTTTTTTTTCCGAGCTTATAGTTTTCACAGGGCTGATAGCCTAAAGGGAGAGACATGAGGTTCTAAAAAAGTAGATACAATAGGAGCTATGGTGCCAGAGGAGAAACCTCTGAGAGGAGAGTGTCGTGAGCAGGAGAGGCTTTTGGTGGAATTGGACTCAAGCTGAGGTGGGAGCAAGGACCATTCATGGATTGACAACACAGACAAGAGTGAGAAAAAAGAGTTGAAGGTGCATTCCTGACAAAGGAAACAACAGTCACTCAACAAATATTTGTGTTAGACACTGGAAACCCAGTGGTGCCAATATAATGCATTAATTATATTTGTGTCCAGGGCTATGAAGACAAAGAACAGATTATAGCATAGCGACAGCTATTTCTGAATCCTATTCAGTTGCCAGGTGATGTTCTAAGTGTTTTATTTATTATAACTATTTAATTCTCAGAACAACTGATGAGGAAGCAGACTGAGAGAGGCCAAGTTGCTTGTGCATGATCCCATAGCTAGTAAGAGAGGCAAATTCAAACTCAGGCTCTTAACCATGAAAGAAGTTAGTAGCCTCTCCTCCCATACAGGACAGAAACAAGCAGTATGTGTGTGAGGGGACAGGGGAGGGGTGGAGAGTTCAGCGAAAGTTGTTATGAATAATTGGTTCCTGAATAATTGGTAGGATTTTGCCAGATAAAGAGGTGGGACACGTGTGTGCCAAGGAAAGTACAGCTTTGGAGAAGTAAACCCCTTCTCTGACCATGGGACCCCACCACCAAATCTGTTCTAGAAATGTCACCCCTGAACTCATAGCAATGAGGCTGCAGAGCTTTTTGAATTTTTATTCTAAGAACACAGGGAACCCAATGAAAAGTTTTAAGAAGAATATAATTATATATTAAGAAGTCACTGTAGCTGCTAAACAGAAAATGCATTGGATGGGGACAAGAGTAGGCATAAGAAACTACCTGAAAACCTACGTTATTTATCCCAGTAAGATGTGATGGTGGTTTCCAAGGGTGGTGGCATGAGCAGAAAGTAGACAGATTTGAAAAAAATATAGGAGGCAAAAAAATTAGGAGGTCACACACACACACACTTAAACACAGGAGGAGAAGCATGTTTGCAAGGGAGCTCATGTTATGATCGTGTGGTTCCATATGACTCCAGTGAAGGGTGTATAATGGTGTGGGCAGATTTATGGGAGATGGAGTTAGAAAGAAGTTGGCAGGTCCCAATTCATGAAAGGCCTTGTCTGTTAAGTTCCTCTTGAAAGCTAAGAGATGCCACCAAATATTTTCTTTTTCTGTGTAACTTGGTTTTTTTATATAATTTTTTTAAATTTTCAAGTAATTTTAAATTTACAGAAAAATTACAAAGACAGTGCAGAGAGTTCCTGTGTACCCCTACCCAGTCTTCTTTAATGTTCATGTCTTACATAATCATGGTACATTGGTCAAAACTAAGAAACCAACACTGGTACATTTCTAACCTCCAGATTTTATTCAGGTTTCACCTGTTTTTACCCTAATGTCCTTCTTCTGTCCCAGGATCTCATCCAGGATAGCAAATTATTATTTTTGTAATCTCATCTCCTTAGGCACCTTTTGGCTGAGACAAGATTTCAGTCTTTCCTTGTTTTTAATGACCTTGACAGTTTTGAGGAGGAGTGGTCAGATGTTTTATAGATTGTCTCTCGACTTGGATTTGCCTGATGTTTTCCCCATGATTATACTGGAACATTAAAGGATGTTAAGAATAGGAATAAGACTGGTTCAGTTTTCATTTAGAAAGATCACTCTATGTATCAAGACAAAACAAGAATGTTGCTTACTAATTTAGTGATGATAATTTCTGCAAAATGAGACCGGAGTTGATTTCTAAACTTTCATCTTTGTAATTCTTTTATCTTGTTTCAATACTTTATATGGAATGCAGGTCATTTTACTTTTAGAAAACAAAAGAGTGATTTTTCTTTCAAAAGAAAAACTGGCAGCAAATAAATAATATGTCAACAGTGATTAATTCTGGGTGATTAGAATATGGATGACTGTTACTCTCTTCTCTTGGATTTTCCCTACCTTTAAAAGTTCTAAGAGTAAAAAAAAGTAAATCAAAAAAGAGAAGGGGAAAAAAAATCCTAGAGAATGGGAAGAAGGAGGACAAGACAGGAAGCAGGGCTACCAAGTAAGACAGTAGAGCCATAAACAGTTCAGATAAGGGAGATGCTGGAAGCCTCAACATGGCAATGAAGAAATGGAACAGACTCTGGGGATGTCTGGGTGGCTCAGATGGTTAAGCATCTGCCTTCAGCTCAGGTCATGATCTCCAAGTCCTGGGATTGATCCCCATTTCAGGTCCCCAGCTCAGCAGGGAGTCTGCTTCTCCCTCTGCCTCTCCCCCTACTTGTGTGTTCCCTCTGTCTCTCTCTCTCTCTCTCTCTCTCAAATGAATAAATTAAAAAAAAAATCTTTAAAAAAAAACAGGAAAAGAAATGGAACAGACTTTGTAAATGGAGTCCATAGGCTGCGGTGACTGACTGAATATAGGGCTCAGGAAGAGGGAAGAGTCCCTGGTTTCTGGCTTTGCAACTTGGGGGGGTGGTAATGCCATTCTACCGCAAGGGAATCCCGAAGGCAGAGCAGGCGTTGGAAACAGATGAGTCTAGCTGGATGCTATGGCAATGGGATATTGCATCTGACACTATTGACTTTTCTTCAGTTCTTTCTAACCCTGACGCTCTTAGGTGATATTATTTCTATTTTTCCCCATAACTCTCTGACCACTTATTCAGTATTTTTTTCCAAAATTCTTATTTATGCCTCCTGTACTACTCACGTATTTCTAAAATAGTAATTGCTCAGATTGTCCCCCTTTGTCTCTAGCGTCATGACCATGGTACATTTGTTAAAACTAGGAACCAACATTGGTATATTACTACAAACTAAACTACAGATTTTATTCCGATTTCGCCAGTTTTTAAACTAGTATTTTTTTTTCTGTTCCAGGATCCCATAGGCTTCCATATTTCCCACGGGAAAAGCAGAGCGCAGAGCTCTCATGCTACCTTTGCCACTTCCCAGAAACCTGAATTTAGGACTAAATTAACTAAACCCTCTGTAGATGTTTCTTCACTCATGAAATGAGAATGATCATAATATCAGCTCTCCCTCGTTCAGAGTGTTTTTGTAAGAACCATAAATGTGGAGTATAGATACAGGCTGTTATAACAAAATAACCACAGACTGGGTGGCTTATAAACAACAGAAATTGATTTCTCCCAGTTTTGGAGACTGGAAGTCCAAGATCAGGGTGCCGACCAGCATGGTTGAGAGAACCGTCTTCCAAGTCACAAATCCGTTGTGTCCTCATATGGTAGAAGTGGGCAAGGGAGCTGTCCGGAGCCTCTTTTTTAAGGGCACTAATCCCATTCATAAGGGCTCTGTCCTCAACCTAATCACCTCCCAAAGGCTCTACCTCCTAATACCATCACCTTAGGGGTTAAACTGAATATATGAAGGTGTGGGTGGGGGACAAATTCAGCCTGTAGCAGGTACTGTGAAACACTAAAATGTTTAAAGCTGCACAAACATAGGGCTTACTTTTTGTGAGTTAATGCTGACTGTCATCCACTGCTAATAGGAATAGTGATGTGAGTGACTGACCAGATCAGATAATCAAAACATTATATATAGTCGACCTAGAGATGTATTTGTGAAGCATGTTCATATTTAAATATGGGAATGTCTAATACCCTGGCAATTTCGTCCAAACAAAATACTCCTGGCGACCTGAAGATCCAATCCTGAAGGGGCTAAGATATTCAATCTCCTCTTTCTGACCCCCACCCTTCTCAACTCCTCTCCGCAACCAGTCCATCCTGGGAATGAACAACCCAATGTCCATTGTCTTTCACCACCAAGCACACCTACCTTTTCTCCAGGGCTCCTTCAGACAATTCCAGTAGGTAGGTGTCCAAAAAACCACTTAGTGAGATGCAGAGTAACAGACGAACAGCATGAAACGTTCACAAAATCTTTACCGCCATGAGCACGCTCCTGAAAAGCAAATTAAGCGAAGTTTTACACAAGCCAGTAACAGATGTGACAGCAAGTTGTGTTTGCGGCAATAAAGTGGAATATCCATCAGAAGGGAACCGTTCCATGTCTGCCGTTAACTACAGTGGCAGCGTCCTTGCCCGCAGCCCTCTCTTAGCCTCCGGCCGGCAGCATACTTCCTCTTAGATGCCTCTGCAGCAGACAAACAACAATACCTAAAACTTCAAGCCAAATTTACAGCCAGTCTCTAGCAAGGATGGAAAATTCATAGTAGTCGATTTATGTTCTAACCCTGCCTGAGGCTCCCCCTTTCCTGTTTTCTTATTTTCCCTCTGCGTCATTTTTCTTAAACCGAAATTTCTTACTTAATATACGTGCCTTCATAAACTTAGCCTTAGATACCACTTTTTCGTGATACACATCTTTGCAAACTATCTTCATAAAGCTTTTCAGGAATAAGATGAAGAAAAAGAAATAAAAGGAACATAAATAAATAAGTAAATAAATAAATAGCTGCCTCTAGGATCACTTTTCAAAATTCAGCCATTCACCTTCCCTAAAACACGCCTCCAAATCTATACTCACATATGTAATCTCCTGCTTGAGTACTGTGTACCTGCCACCTTCACAAATGTTATCTCATTTAATCATCTCCCAGCTCTGAGCAGTTAAAAGTTTGCATCTGAGTACATTCAGGTAATAACTCAGAGCCCAAATCTGAACCCTAGTCTATGTGACTTAAGTTCTCATGGTCTTTCCAGCACTCCACCAAACTTTCTGGTCTCTGCCGGCTTGGCATGAGCAGGGTTGAAACACCATGAGCTTCTTGCTATCGCGTGAGCACAGCCTCGCTAGCTGGTGCCAGTCTGGGCAGTACTTCTCCAGCGTGTCTCCTTGTCCCCATAGATTCTCTCTGTCCAGCTCTCAGCTCTGTCCCATTACAGGCAGAGCAAACACCTGGCCAAAACAAACTGCGTCCTTGACAGTCTGCCAACCATTCAATTCCTATTCCCAGGCTATTTTTGAACTTGGCGCTATTGGTTTGTTTTTTTTTTTTTTTTTAGATTTTATTTATTTATTTGACAGAGATAGAGACAGCCAGTGAGAGAGGGAACACAAGCAGGGGGAGTGGGAGAGGAAGAAGCAGGCTCATAGCGGAGGAGCCTGACGTGGGGCTCGATCCCATAACGCCGGGATCACGCCCTGAGCCGAAGGCAGACACCTAACCGCTGTGCCACCCAGGCGCCCCTTGGCACTATTGGTTTAAACCTACAAAATGATGATCAAATTTTTCACTCTAGACCTCAACTCTCAATTGTTTCCTGAATTTTCAGATCTTGGCAGGATAGCACTACTTACTAATTTCACTCTTACTCTAAACTCCAGGTCTCACCCCCTAAAATTAATCTCCCTTCAACTACTTTATTTCTATCAGTGAGGTGATTTCTCCATTCTCCCAGAAAACATCTTAGATTCTTCTTTTATGTAGACAAAAGGGAATTATTGAGTTTCAAAACATATTTTAGACTTATCATTTCAGCTACCTCCCTCCAACATTAGTCAGAAATAGACTTCCAGGATATTATAAAAAGGAATGAAGTGCTGATTGATGCATGCAACAAGGTGGCAGAAAGAACCCAGACACAAAATATCACAAACGAATGATACGATTCCGTTGTATAAAATATCTAGAATCAATAAATCCATAGACACAGAATGCAGACTGGTAGTCATCAGACTCTAGAAAAAGGGGGAGAAACTGCTTTTAACAGGTAAGGAGTTTGACTTTGGAATGATGTAAATGTCTTGGAACTAGATAGCGGTGGTGGTTGCACAACATTGTGAATGTACTAAATACCGCTGAATTGTTCACTTTCTAATAGTTAATTTTATGATATGTGAATTTCACCGTGATAATTTTTTTTTTAAGATTTCTATCAAGTCCATCAGCCTCCAATACCTCCCTGTTCCATTTCTTTCTATCTCCTACTGACAGATTCATCTTCCTGGAACACCAATTTCATTAGGAGACCACTATGGTTCTCCTTCTCATCAAGGTTAAACTCATCTGCCTTCAGTGATCAGGGTGTCCAAACTAATTTTCCAAAAATATCATTATACATCAAGGCTCGCCTCTTCAACATATCTCAAATGTGAGTACTCGTGTTCATCTCTTGGGCCAGGAGTCTAAGCGGCTCACCTAAATGTCTTCAAGGACCATCTTTAAGCTTTCTTCATCTTGTTCTAGCTTCTATATGCAGCACTAATATCTCACTTCTCTGAATGCTTTGTGCATTTGTGCAGACACTTCTAAAGAAAGTAGTGCATTTATGTGATATGTCAAATATGTATGACCTAACCAGATCACGAGTTCCTTTAAGGCAAAATATCATGTCAGAGACATCATTGAGTCTCATATTGCCTATTTCACTTTGGGGAATGTAGGAAGAACTCAATAAATGCTTCATTGATTACTCATTAACTACTACTTAGGAAAGTTAATTATCTGTTTCTCCCACTCCTTCTGCTAATGTAGAGTATACCCTTTGTTTGGAACAATCCCCAACCTGCTCTGTGAAGTATTCTCTTTCCATTCCATCATTTAGCAAGAAACAGTTTCTCTAATTTAGGGAAAATTGACTATATGCCATCTAACAAAGAAGCACCATTAATACACACAGTCCTGGGATCTACAAGAGGATAAAAATAGCAATTTATATTAGCCATCTTTCCTTCATGGAGAATTCCTGAAGCCACATCCCTTATATTTGTTGTGCTCTATAGAAAGAACAGATAGTCATAGATGGAAAGACTGACAGATATCTCTGGAATGAAGCTTAAGAAAAAACTGCAATAGATATGCCCTCTCAACTAAAAAACAAACAAAACCCAAAAATAAGTCATTAATTGAAAACACTAAATCTTTTATCCAACCAACTAGTCTTTATAGCCCTGTTCACCCTCCCTTGTCCCACATATTTATCATGCGGCATAAGAGAAAAAGCATTAGTATGTTGAAGCTTTTTGTAAGAGGTTATGGGTGGGTAAAGGGGGGGCAGACAGAAATCAGTTACATTGGGAGTTCAAAGAGTGAAGCTGAAGAGAGAGAAATTTTGCCTCTAGACTTGGGACTTCCAATGCTTAAATGTTTTATAAACCCAGCAAGAATAAAGACAAGCCTAACAGGCCCTCTGGTTTTAAGTAGCCTTCCCTTCTAAGATGCAAGAGTGCTATGCTATGTAACAAAGGTAGAGGTGGATGGGGGTAGAAGCAAGATATAAACATATCAACATCCAATAGACATAGATCCAAACACAGTGCAAATCTGATAAGGGTTAAAATTAGCATAGTAAAGAGATTCCAATGATCTCTGATATCAGAGATTTGCCACTTCATAGCATTGCAATTATATCATTGTGTTTATATAATACATGCTGGTGAAGGCCATAAGCTTTGTTGTTTCATACGTTTATATATGTATTTTTTCCATGATTGAGGTTCTTTTTGTTCTTTTTCTTTTCTTTTCTTTTCTTTTTTTTTTACATATTTTTTATGTTATATTTTCATGAGCAATTCCAGTTTGGCTTCAGAACAACATTTTTCCACCCACATGGGAAACCCTGCCAAACCTTCAAGGTTTTGCAATATTCTTTTGTAGTATTCCTTTTATCAGGGAATCAAGCAAATATTAATTTTTTTCTAAAGAGAGAAGTATGCTTTCCTGACAAGCGCCCAAGTTACAGTGTGATATAATACAAACTATCAACACATTCTGTATGTTCTCCAAAGACTTCAATCGAGATACCACGGTAGCTGTTAGCTTCAATGAGAAGCTATGTGTGGAATTAAGGGACTGAATGTAGCTCAGAGCTCTGAGCCTTTTCATGAACAAATCCATAATTTAAGATTCTTGCTATCTTTTTTCCTCACCAGTTCATATGATCAATCACTTCATTTTTCACAACCCCAGGACCCCTAAGGAGCAATGGTTCTTAGACATCATGCAGTGGGACCCTTTATTCAATACAGAAGTCCTTTACCATGGAAAACCATACACGTTTTAAAGCAGAGATGACCTGGTCTCAGTTCAGAGACAGGACATTAGCCCTAGGAACTACAAAGTGCCTTTATTTCTTGAGGTTTAAACACATTAAAAGCCACCATGGCGGCAGTTTGAAGGAGAAGAAAGAGGAGAGAATAAAGAGGACGGTGCGAGAAATAGACAAAATCAGAGAAGGAAGATTGCCAAGGAATTTAGTCTCTAGACACACTTGAGGCTTGAGCTATCACACCCAAGTTTTATATCCTTCTGAAACTCCTGAATAGAATTGCATCTGTGGAAACCCTCACTCAGAAGTGCCCTTCTGGAAGTCAGTGTAGCTTGGGATTGTTTAAGTTTTAAATCCCAGCAACATCAAACCCAAATCAACGAGAAACCAGAAAAAAAGGAAATGAGATTCATTGGAGAAAACCACAACTGACACGTGCAACACAACCCAGGGCTTACAGAGGAAAGGATTATTCTCCCACAATTTAGACTAACAGATCCATATTCTAAAAGTTTCCCAGTCTTTTAATTAAAAGAAGCCCACTTGGAAGATAGAAGTATGCCTATGCATAATGAGTCATCCCATAGCATATAATTTTAAGCCTGTAACTCATTATCAATTTAAATCATATAGGATCTGGAATGCAATGATAGATGCTAAGGCTGGCAAAGGAACAAAGCCTCACGCTAGTAACTGCGTGTGTGTGTGTGTGTGTGTGTGTGTGTGTGTGTGTGTTCCACCCATGAATATTACAGTAGTATTGACAAATGAGGCCATATGGAGCATTCATTTTCTGAGATTCTTTGTGATCAGACCACAGTGGTTATTTGATCAAACCATTATAGGATACCTATTTGACAATGAGGAAATCAAGATGAATAATGAAAGCTCTCTCAAGACCACACATAAAAACATGTAGTTTCCCTCCAGAAACTGAGCTCAACCTTAGAAAGGAAGAAATCACCTAGCATTTGTCAGACTCGCTTACCCATTTACAGCAAAATTCTTAGTATGCACATCCCACCAGAGTATTAAACAAGTATAGGCCATCCAGCCACCAAATAACCTGGCCCTACCTGCTCAGAAGGAAATCTTTCTCAAAAATGGAAGAGCAGGAAGTTACTGGATAGAGTTTCAATGTTCCTGACTGCTAACTCTGGCCGTGAAACTCCTTATAAAAGAATCAGTGGGCAAGCTTGAAAGCAATGCAATTCCTTCTCTTCATGGTGACCAGTGTGAATTACCACTTGACTGTCTAATCATTTCCTAAGAGTCACACATTCTCCAAGGAAAGGATAGAGGCTTGAGCCTGACCAGAGGGCAGACTGGCATCCTTTTCTCAATAAAAATGGGGTCCAACTTGATACTATTTGAGATGATTTGTTTAAACATAGGAAACTTGATAATTTAATACTTCTCAGTAGTCAGTGAGCTCATGGCATAACACTCTGAAGAGATTATAAATTCTACTTGGTAGATGAGGAAAAGAAAAATAACTTGCCTTTGGTCATAATGTAAATCAATAGCAAACTCCATGCAAATAAAAAAGTATTGGTAGAGTCTTTGTTCTACTCTTTTAGATGTAAGAAAAAAGTCTAAATCATGATCATAATCTCTTAGATATTAGGGTCAAACATATTGCTATAATAGTATTCTCTCTATAAGGTCCATTTTCCATAGTTCAGATTTTTATGAAGTACTCCATGGCTATCACATGAAGGTAAGCAAATAGACAATATGTAAAGAATCTACTAACCTCCACTGTCAGGGGCAATTGGATAACCATTTAAGCAAATATTTACTGATTTGAATCCAAGACAGTGGATTAACAACACCCCAGTAACATTTTGCTAAACAGATGTATAGATTTAAACTGAAAATCACAGAAAGAATTGGAGAGAAGGGAGAGAGCATCAACAAAAAGAAGTGTCTAACAGATTTCGGGGAGATTGCAGACATGGCAATGGTAACCGATACAGCTGATGGATTTCTCAGAGAGGTTTAAGCATGTATTAAAATCATAAAGTAACAACAAGGTACTATGGAAAATGAAGACTAAGAAAATATGAGCAAGGTCTATGAAATTAAAATATAGCCATCAATCATATGATCCAACAATTTCACTCATAGATATATATCCAAGAGAAATGAAAAAATATGTTCACACTAAAATGTGGACATGATAGTTCATAGCAAAGTTCATATTTTTAAAAAATAGTGGAAATAACCCAAATGTCCATCACCTGATGAATGGATAAATAAAATGTGATATGTCCATACAATGGAATGTTATTCAACCGTAATAGAGATGAAATACTTACACATGTTACAATGCAGATATATTTTGAAAACACTATTCTAGGTGAAAGAAGCCAGACGCAAAAGGCCACATAGTGTATGATTCCATTTACAGGAAATTTCCGGAATAAGCGAATCCACAGAGACAGAAAGTAGATTAGTATGTTCCAGGAGCTGGGGAGAGAGGGAAATGAGGAGTAACTGCTAATGGGCATAGGGTTTTCCTTGGGGGTGATGAAAATATTCTAAGGTTACATAGTTGTGATAGTTGCACAACTCTGTGAATATACTAAAAGCCATTGAATTGTACACTTCGAGAGGGTCAATTGTATGGTATGTGAATTATATCTCAATAAAGATATAAAATCATCAAGCATATAATCCAGAGACTATCTCAGAGCTGAAGAGCAAAAAAAAAAAAATGCCCTCACCTAAACACGTCACTGGGAAATTTCCAAACCCCAAGGATAATGGGAAGATTCTAAAGTCTTACAGATTTTCATCTGCAAAAGAATGAGAATCATCCTGGTATAGGATGTCTCATCGGCAGCTCTGGACACCAGAAGACTTTGGACATTGCTTTCAGTGCTGGGAGGGAAGATGATTTTCAATATAGAATCTTTTACCCAACTAAACTATAAATCAAATAAAAATCAGGGAAGACTAAGAAAATTTCCCTCCCAAATGTCCTATATTAGGGAATCTCCTAAAGATGCACTCCTACAAATTGTGGATAAAAACCCAAAAAGTAAGAAGATATGAGATTTAGAGTGCTGTAAATTCAACTAAGTAGGAAAAAAAGAAAGAAGTCCCAATGCCAGCTATGCGGGGCAACAACCATCCAGACTGCAACAAGAGAACAGAGGCTCCTGGAAGGTATCCAAAAATATTCCTTCTGTTCCAGGGACTGGATACCATTTTTGAGAAAGAAAAGCAGCTTCAGCAGGAGATAAAGGTAGATAAAGATGCAAGTTTAAAATATCCTCATCTCCAGTAACAGGCACTTCCCGTAACAGAAAATCACCAGAAAATGTCTAAAATAAAAAAAGACGGCGCCTGGGTGTCTCAGCTGGTTAAGTGTCTGCCTTCAGCTCAGGTCATGATCTCAGGGTCCTGGGATGGAGTCCCGGCAATGGGGTCCCTGCTCAGCAGGGAGTCTGCTTCTCTCTCTCCCTCTCCCCAAGGTCCCCGACCCCCGCTCGTGCTCTCTCTCTCTCAAGTAAATAAATAAAATCTTTAAAAAAAATAAAAAAAAAATAAAAAAGAAATAGGGAGGTATGTATATTATTTAGTGAAATGAAGGTAACCCTCAGAAGAACTTAAATCAAAAACAGCTAAAAATTAAATATGGTTTCCTCTGATAAGCAAGTTTAATAGTAAAGGTGGGAAAGGGGCTATTGCTTTTTCATTATAAACCCTTTATAGGCTTTTTAAAATCATAATTATGTATCATTTTGATTAAAACTGCTTAATATTTAAAAATAAAATATGTTTGCTTACTGATCACTTACCCTTTATAAGCACTATGTTAATATACAAATAGAGATACAAAGCTGAATAATTTATAGTTTCTATGAGGTGAAAGCAAATATACAGACCAAATATGGGACTTGGTAAATTGAAATAAAATTATTATGAGATGTTACCCTTCTTCCCCAAAAAGGTGCAATGGATGATTAACTCTACTAAAAATAAAGCAAAGTTGTGAAAGAGGTAGCATTTGAACCAAACCCTAAAGTATTGGTAGGAGTTTGATAAATGGAGAAAGGAAAAGTATATTCTAGCTTGTCCTAAAATACATTCCACAAAAGGACAATCATTTTTAGACATTCCTAACCAAAAGCCAATTGCACCTTCCAGGAAGGAGCTGTTATTTTTGAAATACTCATCTGAAGAGGAGAAGAAATATTCAGAATATTTCATGCTAAGCTCAGACTTACCTGTACCAGAAAATATTTTCTGAGCTTATGAGTCACTTAGTTACTTAAAGAATAAAACCCTGAGAGAAACAAGATTATATTGTGTGTCAGTGACCATGAAGATTAAATTCATTTACCTAGAACAGTTTCTGTTGACTTAAATATGCTTTAAGTTGACTTCTCTAATTCTGCAATAAAAATAGCAGAGCTTGTTTTATGGAAAGTGTTCCCACTGAAGCACAGTTTGAGTGGTTTTTCCTTTTTTATTTTTTTATTATTGTAAATTTTGTAATTTTAACTCCAAACTCAGATATTTATTGAATCTTTAGATGTATAACTATGTTACTACTTATGCCAATAAACTTGATCTAAGTATTTTATTTATCATTGATTTTTTTAAAAGAATTTTTCCATCCAAAGTCAATTTGGAGTCCAAATAGGCGATCTACATAAAACTCAGTAAGCTTTGCTATCAAGTCATTTGAAAAAAAAACAAAAAACAAAAATAAAAAAACACAAGCACTTTTTGATTAAAACAGGTGTTTTTGTTGCTGTCAAATATTTTTAAAATAATTATTCTATTGTTTAGCGTCTCTATGCCTTTTACTACTTAAATACACCCTAAATTGCTATGAGGATGAGTGGGGGGAATCTGAATATTTTAAAAACTTAAAAAATAGATTTAATAGTGACTGATGATTTTTCTTTAAGATCATAAAGTTTCATTAAAATCTCCTCTGTCTCTTGTTTATTCTTCCACTCTACCTGCTTAATCTCAACTGTTTTCACATATCAAATTCATTTACTCAGGCAAAGATAAGACTAGTGGGAAAGAAAAAAATGTACCTTAACATTTCAAGTCGACAAATACTTACCGAGTGCCTATTTTGCACAAAGAACTATGCAAGGTGCTCTGGAGAAAATACAAGTGGTAGGACACCTGATCTCTGTTCTTAATCTTGTCTAGAGAGATTAAATGAACATGAAATTGCAAAACAGTGCAATATGGAAACACGTGTCAATGGGAGACAGCAATTTGTAGACTTTCCTAGTAGGTCTCAGGGGGCACAGGAGTGGAGGGAATTGGTGGTGTCCAGGAACACGTGAGCCTTGCTGGCTGAGTTTGAAGGGCAGGGGCAGACAGGAAAAGCAAGCTCCGGCCAAGCTAGGGCAACATCACCACCGCACTTGCAGAGACAGGAAGGAGTGTCATGGATTTGAAGTTCTAGTTTGGTCAAAACTGAGGCAAACTCTAAGGGAAAAGTGGGATAAGATGGGAGTCGTTAGGAGCCAACTGGTAAGCAATTTTTAAAGTATTCTGTTGGCAGTGGGAAAGCCCTGAAATGCTGCAAGAGGAAAGCGGACACGGCGAATCAGCTTCTGAGTGGGTTAAGAAAGCAACTCTATACGGAATGAGCATTAGAAGAAAAGGATGAAAGATTACGTATGCAACTTTCCAGATGTGAGGTGATGGGAATCTAAATGACGGTGGTAGGAGGAAAAAATAGAAAAGGGAAAACAAATGGCTTTGAAAAAAAAATCAAAGAAAGAATCCACAGGATTTGTTTGTTGACTAATTTGAAACAGCTCTTAGGTGTATATGTAAACACAACTACAAACTTCCAAAGGCAACGTGTCCGAAACTGAACTCAGAATCTCCCTCCACCCAACTCTGCTCTTCCTTCTGTTTCTTGGTCTGAATGGTATCTTCATCCATCCAGTTTCCAAACCAGAAACCTAGAGAGAGAATGGTGGCAATCCTTTGCTTACACTTCTCACACCCCATCTCCAATTAGTCTCCACGTCTTTTTTTTTTTTTTTAAGATTTTATTTATTTATTTGAAAGAGAGCAGGAGAGCACAAGCAAGGGGAGCGGCAGAGGGAGAGGGAGAAGCAGACTCCCCACTGAGCAGGGAGCCCAACTGACGTGGGGCTCCATCCCAGGACCCCAGGATCATGACCTGAGCCAAAGGCAGACGCTTAACTGACTGACCCATGCAGGTGCCCCTGATCTCCACGTCTTACTATTCCTCTATTATTTTCCAAATCTACTCACTTTTCTCCCACTTTCTGCTATTTTTACCTCTGGTCCAGGCCACCATCAGCTCTTGTCTGGATCATCACAAGACTCTAAAACAGTCTTCTGCCATTCATCTCACTGCTCCCCAAAGCATTCTTAAAACCATAGCCAGAATTATCTTTCTAAAATCTGATGTTTGCTACTTAACCCATTCACACGCAAATAAAATGTAGCTTCTTTATTTTCTTTAATCTTCCTCATGGATTCCTCATCTCATAGAGTAATAGAAGAGAATGGAAAGGACTGACACTTAGCAACTGAGAGCACTTTTATTTCTTATATTTTTAAGTCTCTTTCAAGTAGCTCAAACTTCCCTGGAATTTTGCTCTAACTCACAGGATTCCTCTCTCTCATCTTTCCAAAAACACTATCAATCCTATAGCCTCTGGGAATCTTTCTGCCACACGTCAAAAAAGATGAGATTCCCCCCAGGTGATCATTCCTTAGTGATTCCCACTTCACTCATCAATCCACTAAATCCACTTATCCTTTTCTTTGTGTAAAATTTGGCTTACTTGGAGGGGTAATTGGTGGAGTATGGGACTCTTGATCTTGGGGTTGTGAGTTTGAGCCCCACATTGGGTGTAGAGTTCACTTAAAAATAAAATCTTAAAAAAGAAAGAAAGAAAGAAAGAAAGAGAAAGAAAGAAAGAAAGAGAGAGAGAGAGAGAGAGAAAGAAAGAAAGAAAGAAAGAAAGAAAGAAAAGAAAGAAAGGAAGGAAGAAAAAGAAAGAAAGAAAGAAAGAAAGAAAGAAAGAAAGAAAGAAAAAGAAAGAAAGAAAAAGAAAGAAGAAAGAAAGAAAGAAAGAAAGAAAGAAAGAAAGAAAGAAAGAAAGAAAGAAAGAAAAAACTTGGCTTACTTGTAAATATCCAAATCAAGACTTCTCCCCATTCAGGTGCAAGTGTATGTAACTGGTATCAAAATTTGTGACCTAGTGAACCCAATCCATCAGTCTCTATAAAGGCTCCATATGGGGACAGCAGTGAGGTGCACCTGGGTGGCTCAGTCAGTTAAACGACCAACTCTTGATTTCAGGTCAGGTCATGATCTCAGGGTCATGCTCTCAGACTGAGCCCTGTGCTGGGCTCCAGCTCAGCAGGAACTCAGCTTCCCTCCCTCTCCCTCTGCCCCTCCTCCAACTCGTGCACACACATGAGAGCTCTCAGTCTCTCTCTCTCAAATAAATAAATAAATCTTTTAAAAAAAAATTCTGAACAAGAACTTTAAGATTATCCTGTGAATACTTAAATATTTTTTGCCTCACAGTTTTTACTTTTTCCTGATAAAAGCAATCAATTTATTGTAAAACTGAATCCTATATTTAAAAATCAACACAAAAGTAGGCATAATAGCTATTCTTTTGTCTATCCATCCCTCTTTCCTTCTCCTCCTTATGTTAACAGACACTACCAACACTACAACAGGGTCTTACAGAGAACTCAGTTTGGAGCCTTCTCTCTCCCTGGACACAGCAACTGGCCCAGGGATGGGCACATGAATGAAACAGAACTACTGAAAAGTCTTCCCAGGATTTCTTTGCTGGGAATACCAAGTGAGGAATCACTGTTTCTCAAGTCACTAAATTAAGGACTGCCTATCAGCATGTCAACCTTTCCCCCATCCCCTCCCCCATGGAGAAACCCACACTCCCATGGGAGATTATGGAGCTGGCTTCAGAGGGAGGCAGGGATAAGACAGGTAAATAGAGAGGGTTGACTTTTTTTTTTGAGAGAGAAAATATATTTTTATTTATTTACTTATTGATTTGCAGTTAAATACTCTTTTCTTTCAAGTTTTTATTTAAATTCTAGTTAGTTAACATATAGTGTAATAATGGTTTCTGGAGTAGAATTTAGTGATTCATCCCTTACATATAACACCCAGTGCTCATCACAAGTGCCCTCCTTAAACCCCATCACATTATTGAGGTCTCTACCCTGGTCATTGCTAAGGTTGATGAGACCCTTGCCCTTTTGGTTGCTTACATTTGTCAGTACATTTCTTTTTATTGCTTAAGCTGAAGTGCATTTCTCTCAGTGTAACCAAGAGTTTGACAATTCAGGATAAAAGTAAAGACCTATCAATTCAGAATCCTCATAACAATTGCAGGCTTTGGAATCAGACAGACCTGGGTTTAAATTCGGATTCTCATTCAGTATCATGTGATGTTGGATAAAAGAACCAACTCTCAGCTTCTTAAGTCTCAAATGGGAAGAGGTAACACTTATTTTTCATATTTTTGGGGATTTCTGGATAAAATGTGTATGTCAGTTGGTGGCACCAATAAATGTCGAGCAAAGATTTGCTGTTGTGGTTGTTGTTACCATTCTTATCACTAGTGTCATGATCTGAGAGCATAAGATTGCTTTCCGGCCAGAACAAGACCTGACCATAAGCTTTAGATACTAATATATCTAAAGAAATACTTCCTTTACCAGAAGAGGGTTTAATTAGAGAGCTGTACTTCGGCTGGTCCCTGGCAAGACAATATAAATATGGAGTCCACCTGCAAGATAAACATATCTGAATTTCTCTCAAGGAGTGCACTATTCTTTTGTTTCACGTGAATCACTCCCTTGCTCTGATCCTATATCCACCAAAGTGCTTCTTTTTTCTTTTTAAATAATTTTTTAGTATGTTATGTTAGTCACCATACAGTATATCCCACCAAAGTGCTTCCTGATGCAGTTGGCCCATCGGATGATTCCCCTAAGACAGACTAAGTGGAGGCTAACAGGACTGGGATCCCTTCTACAGCTACCTTTGCAGCTGGTTTTCAGTGTTGTCCTATCTCTTTGGCTGCTTGCCTCCAAGGAAGATGATGTTCAGTGCACTCCTATCTTCCATGTCGGGATTGCCACAAGGGCCAGGCAGGTTATGCAAATGTAAAGCAGGCTGGGCGGGAGTTGGAAATAGAAGGGACTTGCCCAAACACAAAAGGCATGCCTTATCCTCTCCGTACCAGCCAATGGCTGCATACAGAAATGCAGACCTCATATTGACAGGATGCCTGATCTTGAAAAGAAGCTGGAAATGTAGGTTTATTAAATACATACATACATACATACATACAGTTATAAAATAAGGCTCTTGTTAAAAATTTTAAATGCTGGGGCACCTGGGTGGCGCAGTCGTTAAGTGTCTGCCTTTGGCTCAGGGCATGATCCCAGCATTCTGGGATCGAGCCCCACATCAGGCTCCTCCGCTGGTAGCCCACTTCTTCCTCTCCCCCTCCCCCTGCTTGTGTTCCCTCTCTCACTGGCTGTCCCTCTCTGTGTCAAATAAATAAATAAAATCTTTAAAAAAAAATTTAAATGCTGTGCATGCATAGGCCAGACAACACCTGCTAGACTTAGCCCACAGTTTTACTATGGTGCTCTGAATATGGATAACCTGTCAGTAACCACCACCCCATCTTCTTTCTGCATTCCACTAATACTGGGGTAAGCATATATTCCTTGAAGACTCTCTATGCGAAAGTTTCATTATAGAATGTAGGACCACATGGTGCAGAGGAGAATTTAATAAAAGCTTTTTTTTTTAAAGATTATTTATTTATTTAAGAGAGAGAGAGAGAACGAGCAGGGGAGAAGCAGAGGGAGAGGAGAAGCAGGCTCCCCACTGAGCAGGGAGCCTGACATGGGGCTCAATTCCAGGACCCTGGGATCATGACCTGAGCCGAAGGCAGACACTTACTGACTGAACCACCCAGGCACCTAATAAAAGCTCTTAATAATTTTAAAAATTCATTTAGAGGTAGAGATATGCCTCCACTGTCTTATAAACTCCACCAAAACAACAGTAAAGGGATTTGTTAAGGCATAAATTCAAAAGGACAAAGAAAATGAAAGATACAATGACAGCTACTAAATTCTAGAAATTGAAGAGCAAAAAGATTAGTGGTAAATGACTAAGCAGATCTCAGAAAGCAAACGGTGGGGAAAGCCAAGCATTAATGAGATTATACCACAGAACCCCCAAAACTTTGGAAATTGGCAACACTGAGTAATCTTGAACTACGGATGAAAGTAGCACTATAAGTCAGGAGGAATGGTTGGAAGTGTGATTAAGAAGCAAGTACAATTCCCACATTCCTACCCTTCTCCAAGAGAAAACTAAAGGTTTACTCTCTGAAGAATGTAAAGAGAAGGTCTATGGATCCGAGGACACCAAGCTAAGTCAAGGGCACTGGGACCATTCTGAAAATAAAGGGATTAAGTCAAAGTGTACAAACTGAATACTGAAACCCTGAGCCTTCTTCTCCCATCAGCTCTGTAAGTGCTGAGACCAGAATTATATTCCTCGGGAAAGATATCAGAAGTGACTTCTTTGGAAGACTATAACCAGGCTTAGGTAAAAGAAGTGAAAATGCTAACACTATGGATTCTCCAAGAAAACGGCCATTGAAGCAGACAGTGGGCAAGGCCCAGCTCCATGCCAAGAGTCTCCAAATAGCTTTTAGGGCCCCACTCTTTAATATGGACACACAACCAAGGATCACCAGATATTTGAGAAGACATATAATGTAAAAGACAGGTGGGAGGAAGACAATGCAATGAGAAGAGACCTTTACTGAAAAGTACCATCAACATCCTCACAGAAGTAAATGAACAACAACCACAAGCCAGGGAATAAAGAAAGAGTCTTTGGAAATTAAAAACAAAAACAGCAGGGAAAGAAAAAAAAAAACTCAACAGAAGATTGGAAGATCATCTTAAGAAAATATTCCCAAAAGAAAAGCAAAAAGGCAGTGATGGACAATTGGGAGATTAGATACAAATCAGAGAATTTGTTCAACACATTCATTTTCCAAATGACAAAGTTCCGGAATGAGAGAACAGAGAGAATGGATGAAATTAATTCGGCAATAAAATAAGAAAACTTTCCAGAACTAGAAGGCATGAGTTTCCTGATTGAATATTTGGGGGGGAGGAGAAGGGAACCTAAGTATTTTAAAGACAAATAAATTAACTGATTAAAGATTAATATTTATTTTCATATTATAGATAAATAGATCAACTAGAGATGTATTCAATAAATGAATCATTTGAATTTATGGATAAATAAATAATGAATAAAAAAAAAGAATTTACAAAAAATACCATGAAGCTCCTTTAACTTTCA
This sequence comes from Ailuropoda melanoleuca, assembly GCF_002007445.2. NCBI lineage: Eukaryota > Metazoa > Chordata > Mammalia > Carnivora > Ursidae > Ailuropoda > Ailuropoda melanoleuca. Next base: position 107,813,316 of record NC_048224.1, on the reverse strand, counting down.
ACTTCTAGTATTTGTTTATGTGCAAATTCCTATCATCGATTCAGTCACTAATCATTCCTGGCACAGAGTAGATATTAAGCAATGTTTGTTTTTTTGAATGGACATGAGAATAAACGTCATAAAAGAATTTATTCTCATCAGTCACAAAATTTAGAGTAAAAAGATATTTTATTTTCCTTCATTCTCTTGTCATTATCTGTACTGCTTTCAATTTCTTTCTTACTTTCTTCCTACTGTTACATATTCACAAGAATCTTATTTTAAATTTCCTTACTACATCATCAGTGCCTTTGCATTAAAAAAAAAAACTTTAAGAAATGATTAACAATTTCTAATTCAAGATGCCAGTTTCTCCCATGTCCAGGAAGGGATGAGACAGAAGTCTCAAATGGGGTTTAGATAAAAAGACAAGGCAGATGGACTTCAGTTGGCTCAATGCATCAGTCTGAGATGAGACTGTCTGACCTGAGCAGAGCGAAATGGGGAGAGCAGATAGGCTGGGAAAGATGAGAGATAAACTAGGTGCACTCACGACTATCCCCACCCAGGGTCTCTCCTTGGATAGTTAATTCGCTCAGATTGGAATGCCATAAATTTCCAGAACACCAGACATGCCCAGGTTCCAATGCAAGCACAAAAACATATTCTGTTGCCAAATCCAAATTATTTTTGTATCATCTACCATTTGAAATTATGTCCTGTGTTTCCTTTTTCCCCCAGAGCAGATAAGCAAGAATTAACTGTGGAGTCATTAAACTAAGAAAAAGAAAGTGGGAGTAATGGATGAACTGGAAAACTGCAGGGTCTCCATGGACAGGAGACTAGAAGAATTAGGTTTGGTATCACATCCCCCAGCTCAGTCACTTATGCAATAGAGTAACTGCTTACCTCAATTTCACTGTTAGGTGAGAACAACATGTCTTTCCTTCTTCCTAGCACGCTGTGAAAGCTAAGAAGATAACATCTGAAAATACCAAAATACTTGGAAAAAAGCGATACCATAGAAACATGATCTTATCACCACACTTCAGTGTGGCATACATTTTCTTCATACACAGCACAAACAAAATGCTTCCATCACAGACACAAAAATGTGAAAAGCAAAGAATTGCAATCTGCTTTGTGAGTCAATCTTGTGTCGGGAGCTTTAGAGAATATAAATTCTATTCTCAGTCATATGCATTTGTTTGATTGCAATTAATGGCACACACACTCAAGTGAGAGGAAAATTTGCCCCAGAACGTTAACCAAGGTTTAGAATTCAGTTTTCATAAATGACGTATAAATGTTCCCCGAAGTCTGGAGGAAATAGAAAAGTATAATTTTAGGCTACTTTTCATTCCAATTTCGTTTGGAAATTTCAAGCCACTGACACCTCTGAAAGATAACATTTTTTGAAAACTTACCTAGAGGGTAACTATGACAACATGGTCCTTATTTCGTAAGATGAAGGACATTACTGGCTAGTAGGAGTGTATGCAGAAGATTGACATTTTAACTTCCAAGCTATGAGTCTAGATCTGTGGATCCCAATGGCAAAATTCCAGGAAGAATTCCATGCATGTGTTGTAGATAGCTAAATATGCATTAGGTCAGAATATAAAACGTGTTTCAAGTTTATGTGCCAACTCCAACTAACTGTTTGTAGTTTCTACAGCACCTTACTGAAAAAAATTCTGTGGCCACACTGGTGTCCGTGATGGAGTGCTATGATCACAGGAATGGAAAGTGGTGACATATGCATGATATGTGCCATCTTTGGGATAGAAAGCAAATGTCCCCTAACATAGTGACTTTCATTATTAGTTATTATTGTTTAAGTTGGATGGTATTAACATTTTTTTACTGAGAACCTACTAATTACCAGACCTCTTGCTTTTGAGATTTTCCAAACAAAATCATCTCATTCCTACTCATAATCATCCTCTGATGAATGTATTATTATCTGCTGTTCCCAGATAAGCAAATGGAGCAAAAAAGTTACGCAACTTTCACGAGGCCAATAGCTAATAATTTGGGGGAAGTTGGGAAAGATGCAAACTCTAGCCTGTTGACTCCTGGGTCCATCAGGCTTCACCTGACTTGGAGTGCAGGAACATGTAGCTGAAAGAACTCCAAAGGACCTTATTCACTGGTACTTTTCTGTAGCAAGAAGACTTAAGCTTGTCTAAAAAAAATGTTGGCTTGATGTTTCCCCAGCCTCGTGGCTTCAAATAGCCCTTCTCTATGGAGCATGTTCAAAACCTCCCTTTCTAATAGCTTCTTCCCCTCTGCACTCAAATATGCACAGGTCTCCTTTATTCCATATTAGACTTAAACCACACAGGTATTTCTATAGTAAATCTCCCTGATTCCTCCCGATTTCTTAGGCTCTGGCTCTGCTCCCTCACCTCCCACGCTCCTGCTCCACTCCTCCCACAGGATTCAAAACTCACAGGCGATGGCAACAGTGCAAGCAAGTCCATGTCCTCTGCTCAGGTGCATTCCTACACTCTCCTGGTACCACCTGGCACTGCTGACATCCTCTATTTCTTGAGACACCCAGTCTTCCCTCCCTTAGCTTGCATGAGGCTCCTGTATACTCCCCCATCCTTTATGACCACTCATTTTCTGTTTCCTTCAAAGGAGTCATTCTCACTCTTCTCATTCTGTGTCCCCAGACTGTCTCCCCCTATCCTCTACACCAGATTTCAGCAAACTTTCCGTAAAGGGCCAAATAGTAGATATTTGAGACTTTACAGGCCATCGAGTCTCTGCCACAAGTACTCAACCAACTCCATTGTATCTCCAAAGCAACACAGACAATATGTAATATGTAAAGGGCAGGGTGTGTCTCTGTTCTAACAAAATTTTACTTATGGATATTAGAATTTCAACTTCATATAATTTTCATGTATCACAAAATGCTATTCTTTTTCAAAAAAATCTTTCCCAACCATTTACACACTATTTAGCTCATAGGTTCACACTGAAACAGGCAGAGGGCTGGGCAGTAGATTGCCAACCACTGGTGTACACAACAAAATCCAACCCATCTTTAAAATCTAGCTCAAATCCAACCTCCTTCTCAAAGCCTTCTTTAAGGACCCCAGATTAAAGGGACATATTTTTCCTCTAAATAAGTAACTGTCTCTATTATCTTGTCTCATTTTCTCTGTTATCACATGAACCCTCCCCCCAAAAAGGTTTAGATATTTTGCTGGTTTTACACTATATATCTAGATAGATAGATAGATAGATAGATAGATAGATAGATAGATAGATAGCTAATTTCCTGTCTTCCTAAACAGACTACAAAATTCTTAAGAACAGAAACAAGGTCTTAGAGTTATTTATCCCTCAGGGTGCCTGTAGATTGTAGGTGTTCTATAAATGTTCATTTGTGATATAATGTTAACATTAGCGACACATTTTAAAAGACTATATTGTTACACAAATGAATGAATGGAGATCTAAGTGTCAGCTGTATATCAGGCACTGGCTAAAAGCTTTTGTATACATTAATACATTAATAATTCCTTCAATTAACCCTCGCAACAGTATAGTATTGTAGGTAGTATTATCCCCATTTTACCAAAGAGGAAACTGAGACTCCAAGGTAATTGACTTGCCCATGTAACCCAGATCTGCTAACCTCATACCCTATACTTCTACATTTGCTTCATTTCAGAGTTGTTGTTTTTTTTCCTCTAATCATGATTATCACCATCTTTGACAAGGCCAAAAAGAATGGAACCAAGTGTAAAGTTTGCAGATGTTTGATGAGCTTATTCTATCAGGTTCTTCTATCAGAAACCACGTCCATCCTTGACCCCTCCCCATTCTTAGCCCTCAAAATACAATCTATCGCCCATTGTTGATTTGCTCTCGGTTCTGTTCACTGCAGTCTTCTTACAGAATCACTTCAAGACTTCCTTCTAACTCATATTTCACTCTACTTCAGACACCTTTCTAAAGCATGAATTTGTTCATGTTACTCTCCTCCTTAAGCCCTTCGAAGATGTCTCTTTGTTCTTGGGAGGAAGTCTACACCCATTCCAGTACTATATAAGGGCCTCCAGCCTGCGGACGCTGCCTGACGCCTGGCCTACCTTGCACCACAGATGCCCTCCTGCTCTGGGCACCAACTTCTTTCACTTTCTATCAGGACACGGTCTCTGTACTCAGCTTTGTCCACTTGCTCTCTAGGGAGGTTTCTGTTGCTCTCTTCAGCGCATGGAAAGAAAATGGAAGACCTGGGTCACAGAGGGCCAGGGGGAGGGTCCTGTGCCACAGAGCTCTCTGTTTAGAATTCTCTTCTCCTCCCTCTTTGCTTGGCTAATCATCCTTCAAGGCTCATCTTTTGGATGAACGAATGAATGACATCCATCTCTCCTTTGACCACACTGCCATCCTATCATGGACATTTCTTCCTCTATGTTGTGTTACCTATCTACACCTCTCTATTACCTTGTTTTGCAAAGAGATCTTCTGTTTCTACACATTTAGTCACCTCATTACTAATCTGATCTCCCAATTTATATGCTGACTGCAGAAGGGGCTGTTCAATGCTTCCTCCATCTGTCCACTGTCTACATTCCAAGATAACCAGATGCTGCACATCAAAAAAGTTCTGGAAGGAAAACTCTGTCTTTACATCTCCTATCCACAGCATGACCTGTCTACCTACCAATGACCATATTCTTTACCCAGAATACTATCTTATAACTTTCCCAACAACTCCCAACACCACCAATGCCTTAGTTTCCCTTCAGGATCCTAGCAGCTCAAGTCAATCAAGAGGCTTGCATGAGGCTGAAAAAACTTCATCTGGAGAAGACACAGAAATGAACCACCCAATCTCTTTTCAAGTAAGGATTTGCTGCCCACCTACAGGGGGTGTGATCAGCAGACAGACAACAGCTATAAACTCCTCCTGCAGGGAATGCCCTTGACTGAGGTCAGACTCTTTGCATGAAAGCCCACATGTGCTGACTAAGAAAGGTAGGGATATGAAGATGCAGTCATTTGGGCCCAACATGAAACAACTCTGATTCACTCTGGAGCTCCCTGCTGGGATGGCCGAGGCTTAATTAGATCTATATTACAGTTTCACCTCTTCCTCTGCCCATTCCTGCTTTCTCCACTTTCTTTCCTCAAGTATTAATTCCTAACAAACATCTTGCACAGTAACCTTCACTCAGAGTCTGTTTCCAGAAACCCCAAGCTGCAGCACCACCTCATCAAAATGCATCATGCATCACGAGCATGGCAATTGGTTCTATGCTCCAGAAAAAAACAAACAAACAAAAATTCCATCTATGTGGAAGACACCATTTCATCCCTGACAAAGTGAAAACAGCTCTTCGGGCTACAAAGATCATCAACCAGTGAGCCTTCTCTCTTCAGTCAATCACCAGCATAATGCATTTTTATCACTCCCAGCTCCACCTATGTGGCCAAGATCTTTGCAACAATTCCCCCCAAGTACCCTCATCCCCCACCACTGACCTAATAATGGTATCATATGCAAAACTGGTCCACCGGGAGAGTGACAGACCAGAACAGTGGTCAGAGGAATCTACCTCCCCCTTCAGAAAGTGTGTAAGAGTGCGTCAGGCACTTCTGTCATACAAACCCCTGGTTCCACACTGGGGAAGGACTACAAAAGCAGGAATTTTTTAAAATTTAAATTCAATTTCATTAATGTATAGTATACTATTAGTTTCAGAGGTAGAATTTAGTGATTCATCCAAAAGCAGGAATTTTAATAGACCCACACCATCCCCACAGGCTCTGCTCAGAGTGCATAAAACATTAACATTAGCCAACATCTCAGGATTCATCCAGAGAGGTTCTCATTTTCACATTTTGACCCCCAACACTTCACTGGGATGTGATACTTGGGGTGGCTTTTTAGGGCTGCCACAACAAAGTTCCACAAACTGGGCGGCTTCAGACAACAGAGATTCATTCTCTCAGTTCCAGAGGCTGAAAGTGCAAAATCAAGGTTTCTACAGGGCCATGCTTTCTCTGAAGGTTCTAGGGGAAGATCCTTCTTTGCTTCCGCTTATCTTCTGGTGGTTGCCAGCCCTCCTTGGTGTCCCTCAGCTTGCGGCTGCTTCCCTCTTATCTCTGCTCCCTCGTCAGCCTTCTTCCCTGTGTGTGTGTGTTCACATGGCATTCTCCTGTGTGTGTCTCTTTCACTCTTCTTGTAAGGACACCAGTCATACTGAATTTAGGGCCCATCTTACTCCAGTATGACCTCATCTTAACTCAGTTACATCATAAAGGCCCTATTTCCCAATAAGGTCACATTTGCAGGTACCAGAGGTTAGGACTCGAACATAGCCTTTGGAAGGCACAATTTAACACATAGCAATACTACATCAGTGCAACCTGAAATTCTTTTTTTTTTTTTAAGATTTTATTTATTTATTTGACAGAGAGAGACAGCAAGAGAGGGAACACAAGCAAGGGGAGTGTGAGAGGGAGAAGCAGGCTTCCTGCGGAGCAGGGAACCTGATGCATGGCTCGATCCCAGGACCCTGGGATCATGCCCTGAGCCGAAGGCAGACGCTTAACGGCTGAGCCACCCAGGCACCCCTGAAATTTTTTACTGGATACAATTCACATATTCGCTACTTACTAATTCCATTGATAAGAGGCTTTGGGAAACACACACACATACATACACACACACACATTTTGGCCTCCACCTGAAAGACTGACCAGTTAGAACTAGAATGCACGAGAGGCTGATTTCAGAAAAATTCTAACCATAGTTAGTTAATATTAATAACTATATAGCCTGACATGGTATAGTAATCTGATGTTTAATAATCACACCCATGACATTGTGTCAAAATCCATCATGCCTATACTTACGGTCCATTAAGTCTCCTTGTCCTGTCTGACCTTGGTATAACTAAGCCAAGGAGCCTCCTTAAAAATATATCAAAAAGGCTTTTTTTTTTTTAACAAACCATGTAAGTATAAAAGACTCCTAAGCTTCCTGGTACAGTGTTCCATATATAAAGATAAAGCTTGATTAGTCACCAGGACTTATAGTTGAGCTTTTTTGTAGCTGTGTGATGGATTTCCACTGACACTCCACATTGTCTCTCCCGGCTGGCCTGGCTCAGGGCTGCGGTCTCAGGCCATAGCACAGAGTAGAACTGACTGGCCTGTGGTGACCTCATCTGTTCTATCCTCTCAACAACGGAGTTATTCAAGCTTGGGTTATGTTGTGTTCTCTTTAAGGTTACATGTGAAACTGATTCTCATTTGAAGGCACTTTCGTGTATAACATAAGTGGCATATTTCCTTCAAAGCACAGCGGTATGAACATGATTATCAAGACCTGTTTTTTTTTTGAAGCATTCCCTAGTGGTAAGTCAGGTCACCGGTTTCTACATGCCAGTCTGAAGTTCAATCAAGCCAGGACACATTTTGTTTTGCTTTAATAGAAGAACCTATCCAGAGAGCACGAGCATTCTATGTGATATGGTGACAAAATAACATATTTGTCACAGTCTAGAGGCAAAACATTCCCTTTGTATATGTTTTCTAGAGACTTAATTTCATCTCCCTAACCTAAAATAATTGATGTTTCTAAGATCAAGAATATCTGAGAGAATAAATTTGTTATTTTGATGGTTACAGATAAACTGGTCAAGAAGGGCCGTAGACTAACAACAGGTTTTATTGTAACTCTGTGCATTTCAGTTTCCCTCAAAAGCGATCCAATTTGGGATATAAATTACAGCTGGAAACCACCCATGAGTTGATATGAATTAATTAGTCATTGATCACGCCTAGGTTTTCATTTCTAGAACAGACTGTGTGGGTATGAAACCTGGCTCTTTCACTAACTACCAGTATGGACCCTGGGCAATATTCTTAACATTTCTGTGCTCCAATTTCCTCATCTGCAAAGTGGGATAATGATAGCATCTAAGAGGGTTAATTGAAGATTTTAAAAGTTAATATATGTAAAAAAGTCAAATCAGTGCCTGGTAGATAATAAACATTCTGTGTTCACATCTCTAGCAATGGCATGGCTCTACATTGCTTTGTTCACAGCCCTATCGCCAGCACGGAGAACACTGCCCTGTACATAATACACTCTTGATTAATTTGTTTTTTTGAAACTTAATGGATATTTGACCTTTATTAAAGTTACCAGTACCTAACATTGGATAATAATGTCCTAATCGCCCGAATACATGAAATATTCAACCTTCCACATCACCTTTTTTTCACTGTAAACATTTATTTTACTAACTCTTGGATATAAGATCATGACCTCACACATTGTTATCCATCACAGTAGATGTAAGAACAAGACCTTATGTCAGGGATTTTCCCCTTTTCTTCTCTTCGCCTATTTATGTATGTACAAGTGCCTTGCTCCAGAAAAGATTTCAGACAACTTCATAAATATTTTACTTTCAGTTTTGCATTTTACTTTCAACCTGTGTTTTACTTTTGGTTCTACTATAAACATTTAAATGATGTGAAGACATTCTCCTACTTTGCAGGACAATCTAAAACTTATGTGTGCCTTTTGTTTTTGCTTTTTAGAAGGCTAAGATTTGTGGAGACAATAATGGTGACATTTAATATTTAAGAACAGAATGAGCAGAATACCTGGTACAATTTGATAGCAAAATATGAATCAGGAATGACACTAATGAACCATAGATTTCCGAATGATAGAACACCCTTTACATAGAGTGAGGCCACAGAATCTAACCCCATATGTGGAAAAAGACAGATACATAACTTTTTTCTTTTTTTTGCCCTTGTCAAGATGTGAATCAGAAAATCCACAGTACGCTGAATAACTGGTGGAGGTGGAAGATTCTTTCTTCAATGGTGCATGAATTTTAGAAAAAAATTACATTCTGTCTCTGCTAAATCACTCAGTGTTCAGTGATCTAGAACAATATTACAAGGAATGAGGTCATTTCTACACAACATGTGTAACGTAGGAAAATTCTGTGGTCTACATTTGCTTCCCACAATGTCAAAAGTTACCAAATGCATGGAAATTTAGCGCTGCCCTGGTGATGAACTGGATGTCTCAACTTTTCCTTTGGTGTCGCGACATGCAGTGTAGACCAGCAAAGCAGGGTTGTACCCCTTCCCCCGTGTTCTCCCTCAGCCCCTTCCTCAGTGGAGCGATGCCTGTTGGGCTCCCCTCTCTCTGATCCCTCTCTCCTCTTCCTCCCTCCTGAGCACTGAAGTGGAGAATTCGATGTTTACTAAACTGCACACAAACTTTATTTGTTAAATACTGATCTAGATGCTGCCCATAGAAGACCAACAGGTGCACATACTTTGTACTAAAGTAAAAACAACAGCAAAGAAAAACCCCACATTTTTTAGAAGTATTCTTTGTTTCAAATCTATGTGCACATAATTGAGAAAATATGAGGAAGAACACTGAAAAGAAAACTCTAGGCTGTAAGGTCAAAATCTTCAGAGAGCTTAGGTTCATTCTCAGTCTCAAGAGAGTAAAGATAAAATTCTAGATTTTCTATATCTCATTGCTTCGTATTCAAATGCTCTTATTTTTTCTACCTGCGGAAATGTTTTGTAGTGTCACGGTATCTTTCCTTCAGAGATATTGCTGCCAGAACGTTTTCACCATCAAACCTTTCTAAGATGTTAGAATGTCCTTTTCAAAGAACCCATTCAGGGCACTAAGAACCACCAGAAAAGGAAGAAGAGAACACAACTTGCTACAGAATTCAAGTTCAGAGGCTGTTTCAAGAAAAGAGTCAACATTATAGAATGCTGCTGACACCAAGCAGAGCTGGAGTTCATCCGAAGGCAATTTGTCAATCAGGAGCTAACTGCTGAACCACAGAAAAAGCAGCTTCAGTGCATGGTGAAGCCAGAAACCAGATTACAGTGCGCGGAGAGGTCAAGGGACAGTAAGAAAGTAAAAACAGTTCAGCAGTCATTTCTAAACCCTTGTCTCAACTGTTTTCTTCTATGAGATTTATTTCAGAGAGTTTCCCTTTCTCTATAGAAATAGTCATTGTGGGCAGATATTTAAAACATATTTATCTCGCTAGTGTGTTAAATATAAACGTGGCAGGTACAAGAAATCAATATGATGGAAAAGATAAGACTGAGGGTAGGGACCTTACATAAATTCAAATAATGTCAACATAGGCACATAACAAAATAAGAGAGGGGCCATTTTTAAAAGTCTCATTTCGGTTTCATTGCCATTATCATGTGTTTCTGTTTACTATATATTTTAGCAGCACATTATGTTAAGGGCGGCTGAAAAAATAAAGGACTCTGTTAGTCTTATTTGCAGATGAAAAAGGTCACGGAATACCATGTCATTATGATACTGTCATGGCAGGTACATAATAAAATACAAGTAATCAGGGGCACCTGGGTGGCTCAGTCGGTTAAGCATCCAACTCTTGGTTTCAGTTCAGGTCATGATCTCAGGATCATGAGATTGAGCCCTACATCAGGCTCTGTGCTTAGCAGGGAGTCTGCTTGAGATGCTCTCTCCCTTTCCCTCTGTTCCACCTCCCACTCATGTCCACTCTCTCTCCAAATAAATGAATAAAATCTTTTTTTTAAAAAATACAATCAATCATACATGAACTTTTTTATATGAATCTTTTGATAAGTTCCGAAGTATAGAAACCAAACTTTAAAAAGGAAGCACGGGGGTGAATGGATAAATAAGCGTGGTCCATCCAGACAATGGAGCACTGTTCAGTACTGAACAGAAATAAGCTATCAAGCCATGGGAAAAAAGTGAAGGAAACTTAAACACATATTACTGAGTGAAAGAAGTCACTCTGAAAAGATTACATACTGTTTGACTCCAACTATAAAGCATTCTGGAAAAGGCAACACTATGGAGAAAGTGAAAATGACGTGGGTCGCCAGGAGTTACTTGGTGAAGGGATGAATAGGTGGCACACAGAGAATTTTTAGGGCAGGGAATCCACTCTCTGTGATAATATAACAGTGGATACATACACTTGTCCAAATCCACAGAGTGTGTAACACCAAGAGTGAACCCGAATGTAAACTATGGACTTTAAGTGATTTTAATGTGCAATGTAGGTTCACCAATTGCAGCAAACGTATCACTCTTGTCAGGGGTGTTGATAATGGAGGGAGCTATCCACGTTGGGGGAGAGGGTACCTGGGAAATCTATCGTTTCCTCTCAATTTAGCTGTATATCTCAAATTACTCAAAAAAACACATTTTTTTAAAAAGGGGGAAGAAGGGTGGCATCTAGAAGTAAAAACCTAAGGCGATGGTTGAACTATCCTATCAAAATATATTCATTCTGTTCAATTGCTTTATTAGCAAAGATGTTTCTTTTGCTCCCCCCTCTGTTCCAGGCACTGAGCTAATCATAATGGGGCATGCAAAATATAACACATTCTTTAACCTTAAGTTTCTAACTTCTATGTAGGTATTATCTCTTTATTTCCCATACTAAACCTGTGAGATTGGTACAGAAACAGGCCAGGTTTCGTGGAGACCAAAGCTTACGTAATTGGAGGAGCGCCCTTTAAGGAAAAGAATTAACCCTATTAGCTCCTGCAATATAGTACATTCTACTGATCACTCTCCCCGAAGCAGTTTACAGTCTGGGCAGGAAGAGAGACTAAGTAAATAACTAAGACCTGCTTTGAAAGAGATCTTTATTCAACCACAAACACTGATGAGCACCCACTATGTGTGAGACATTGTTTCAGGTGCTCGAGATACACAAAGATTTTCGCCCTTGGAAGCGTTCCATTTCAGCACAGGAGACAAAAAAGAAATGTAGTGAGTAAACACATGATATAGTATATTGAAAGTTGCTAAGTGCTATTAAAAAAAAAAAAAAAAGGACCGAAGGATAAGAGCCAGGTATTGGACAGGGGGTGGAGAACAGGTTGTAGTGTAAGTAGCATAAGCAGGATAGGTCTCATTGCAAGGTGTCATTTAAGCGCAGATTTGAAGGGGCCAAGTGGAACTGCATGGATCCCTGGGGGAAGAGGGTTCAGGGCTGAGGGAACAGGTGGGGCACGTCCCACACACTTAAGAAACAGCAAGTACGTGGTGAGCTGGTGCCTGCGTGATGGAAGAGAAGCAGGAGATGAGGTGTGAGAGATAAAGGGGTGGGGAGTTGTAGAACCATGTAAAGAATTTGTTTTTAGCTCTGGGATAGGGAAGCACTGAAGGGTTTTGAACAAAAGAGTGGCAGGATCTTCCTTACCATTTTAAAATATCAGCCTGGCTACTGTGTTGAGTTTTTGATAGCTCAGACCAGAATGGGAGCAAAGCATCTGGTGAGAAATGTTCAGACCTTAGATACACTTTGAAAGTAAAGCCAACAGAATTTGTGGAGTGTGCTGTTGGTGTGTGACAAGGAGGAGAATCAAGGATGGCTCCAAGGATTTTGACTTAAGCCACTGCAAGGTCAAACTGCCTTTGAATGAGATGGATAAGGACACAGGAAGAGGTTGGGAGATGAGGCAGGAAATCATTCATTTGAGATGTCTACCAGATGTCCAAGGGAAGATGCTAAGTAGACACTTGAGTATATGAATCTGGATTCAGAAGAAGCCAATTATTGATGGAGTATCAATGAACAGATGAAAGGGATGCCTGGCACGGCCTCCTCCAGAGATCAGTGCAAGCTGCCGAATTAAAGGTACCCAATCTAAAGTTTTTCATATGAAAGTCTTTCAAAGAGAAGACTCCTAGAATCCTAACCCTTTTTTTTTTTCTAAGAATGCTCATTAGTAATAAAGAATACGTTAAATACAAAACGGCACATTACTCAAAAATGAAAGATGTGAGTGAAGGGGAGAATCAAGAGTCCTAGGAGGAGAAAGAGTGAGTTGGCCTTTACATTGCCATCACTTGGTTGGTGGAAGGATGGACATACATATCTGTGCCACAAAGAGCTCATCTCCCGTCCCTGGACCCTCCCCCACATCTCTCTTCCCTTTTCACTAGGCAAGTCTTTCAGAAGTTCCACAACTCGGGAACTCTGACCTGCTCCCATGGAAGGAAGATACATAAACCTCAGGTGAGGACAAAATGCAAAATTCACAGACAACTAGTAACTTGCAACTATAAATAATCTCCAATATAAAGGAGACTGGAAGATGGTAGAGCTCTTGCCCCACATCTTCTATATACTCTCTTTCGAGCCCCACGTTATCTGGCCATAAACCTGAAAAACAGGCCTTGTGACATTTGTCGTGCAACTCTTTTTCCCCTATGTTTGCTGCAAGTGATCCTACCGGTATCCTTGGTTACTTTTGCAACATTCAAGAGACCCTCAAATAGAACACAATAAGCCAATAAGTAGATAAAGCTACAAGTAAATAGCTGTTGGTCCCAATGATTTCTTCTCAGAGACTTTAAGCAAACATCCCATTTATTCAACTAACATTTATAGACCATCCTCTAGGTTGTGGGAACTGTGCTAGGCCCCACGGAGAGGATTCAAAGGTGAACAAGACTTATTCTTGACCCTGAGGTCCTTTCAGGAAAGAGACACTACCCTTTCTCAAGCTCCACACGTGCCGTGGTTGCCTTTTCTCAGATCATAAATCTTCACCCTGGCTCAGCAAGTTTCCAGACATAAAGAAACCGTGCTGTTGCTATGTCATCTATTTACTTACTGTAAAGCCTGGGTCTTGACTGGAGATGATCTTGCCCCCCAGGGGACATCGGGCAATGTCTGGAGACATTTTTGGGTTTCCCAATGGGGGCAGTGAGTGGTGGTGCTACTGGCTTCGGGTTGGTAGAATCAGGGATGTGCTGCATTGCACAAGATAGCCCCATCCCCTGAGACAAAAAATTATCCAGTCCAAAATGCCAATAGCACTGAGATTGAGAGACCTACTATAGATCATCTTTATTTTAGCCATTTTGTCCTTATAATGTCCACTTTATTTCTCCAGGTATTGTCTCAGCAACAATAGCACTAAGAAAGGTTTGTGCCTGTCATTGATTAAGATGGAAAGCAGGAAAAAATAAAGGACCTAAATCTTCCTCCCATATCTTGCTGTAGCCAGCTAGAGGTCTTACCAGTCTAGAAAACTACTGAAGAAAGAAAAGAATCTGGCCCAATAATTGTATGGCAAACATATATCTTTTGTCTTTCCCAATGTTCTTTGTCATCCCATCCATATCCAATGTGTACTTTTGAGTTTCTTTCATATTCCACCTGCTACATGCCAATATCTTCATCTTGCTCATTTCCACCTACCCAAACTCAACTGCTCCCTCAAGATTTCACTCAAATACGACTCATTCATTTATTTCATCTATTCCAGGCAGCAGTGCTAAACCGCCCGGCCAGCCTACCCCCAACCAAAACACACTCCTACTGTAGCTAGTCCATCCCTCCTTGAGCCACTAACCCCGCCCCTTGGTAACTAAAGTGTCATAGTTTTTTCTGACTCCCCAACTAAATTATAAATTCTCCGGGGTCCAATCTGTAATTAGGTAGAATATAGGCACTTTTTTCTTAATCTTATTTGATTGAAAGTGTGAAAGTTACACAATCATATAGCACAGATGAATAGAGGAAAGTGATAGTACATTTCAGAATAATTATTGCTATAAATGTGCAAGCTTTGGAGAAAAAAAGAGCATTGGTCTAGAAATCGCCAAAGTCAGCAAAGTCAAGTTCAGGAATCAGATTCTTTTTCCTTAGGCAACACTGAAGAAGAGAAGAAACATTCCTGCTTTTAGGTCCAGAAGTAAAGGAATTTGAAAAGTTTCACTTAAAATGTAGACAATTTAGCAGATTCATTTAAAGGTAGGAGTGGGTTGTGAAAAACAATAGATTTATTTCCAAAAAAAAAAATCTACTACGACTTTATTAAAAGTAATGACTCACCATTGCTCTCCCTTAGAGAAAAGCAAGGTAAGTCTGTATATCACCCATTATTTCTTTTTTATCCAGATGAGCGAAGAAGTTCTTCAGTTTGGCTAAGCCTCTACATTTTCAGCATTATTGCCAGCCATTCAGTATCTTATCATTGAAAAACCAGGCCAGATCCAAAAAAAACATTTCAATTCTTCTGCCCTTGCCATGTTAAAATCCATGTGAGCAGACAGTGACCACCCCTCCCACCCCCCACCCCCACTCCATGAAGAGATGGCCTTGGGACAGACTGAGCAGGAGTTAAGCCACCCTGGGCTGCCGTGGTACATCAGCTAATTCCTTGCTAGGAGCCCTTGAGCAAGTCATTCACCTTTCTAAACCCGTGCTCTTGATTTTTCACAAAAGCTTATCAAGGACTTACTGAGATAATGCGTCTAAAGTGCTTAACGAAATGCCTGTTATCTAATATGTGCTCAGAAAATGGTAGAGAAGTCTCTTCACTCCAAATGCATTTGCTTTTGCTCTCAGACCTATACGCCCTTCCCACGTTTGATCAATTTTCCTCGGGCCTTCTCGAAATAGAATTCTTTCCAGTTTGTTAACAACATCCTCTGTCCCTTATACTCAGGACACATTTGGCTTCCTTTTTGTTGCCCATACATTTTCTAAAATACACCTTGGGAGAGATGACATGTTTAAAACACAGTGGAGCAAGGTGCTTATGAGCTCCAGGTCTGAACAAAGTGAGGACACGAGGAATGGACATGAATTATGCCCTGAATCACACCGAGAGTTCCGAAACAGGAAAATTGACTCTGCTGGGTGCGGTTCTACAACCATATCATGTGGTTTACAGCTTGAAATATCAACTATAAAACGCCATCTTGAAGTGAGTTGGGGTTTGGCTGTCACCACCGCAAAAGGAAAGCCCACTCACACGAAGAATGACCTTTACACCTGTTTGGGTTTCTTAGTAACTTAGTTTAACAGATTGTCTATACAAGATTGAGTTTTATGACTGGTATCAGTCCAAAGGTGGAGAAAACATGAACAGAGTGTGTTTGGCCATATTTTTCAGTGCATGTAGTTCTCGTGGAATGTAGCCAACACATGGGTTCCTGGAACGTGGAATTCTCTTTCTTTCTCCCTTTCTTTTTGTATCCAACAAGCAGAAACTATAAATGAATGTAACTCTTCTTCCAATAGTCCCAATAGGGCAAAACGGTCTTTAAAAGGTATTCACTCCAGTTGAAAAGCAAAAAATTAAGCGCTTTCACGAAACCATTTCCTTTCCTCCAAAAGTCGCCACTTCCCCTGCCTGCTTATGGTTCCACCTGTTGAGGCTATTTGGATGAATGGAAGGATGAGATGCACCAGTGGAAGGCAGGACAGTAGACCACCAATCGGTGAACATGAAAAGAGGTGAGAAATTAGGTTCTGTCACAGAAAAAAAAAAGTCACATTGGGAGATTGGAAACAATGACTATCTCATCCTCCTTAAGAAAGAGGCATATACATTAGCTATGCATTAGATATGGATTAGGTTTGGCCCGTGTACATTTCCGGAAACCAAACATGGATTCAGAAAGACCTGAAAGCCAGAAGAGGAGACTGTCAGTGGATAAGACTGCGTGTCCTCTGGGTAGGAGCTCTCAAAGGCAAGCAGCTTTCGCAGATCCACAGCTACCTGCTGGGAAAAAGTAAACCGAGATGGAGAAGATATCTCAACTCCTCCAATGTGCGGCTGCTTCTCACTGGAACACTTGGGAGGAGGAGGGATTTTTAATCAGCTCTGCTCCTATCTCCCTCTCTTTCGTATCTACATGCTTCTGTCCGCTCTTGTTTGTTTCCCCTGAAGTGGGAAGTTAACAGAGTATCAGAAGAATGTCTGGTCTCGCAAGTTCCTATCTGCCCTAGAGAAGGAAGTAGGGAGACTGATCACATTGGTACCTGTTTTTAGAAATTTTGCGGAACAAAGAAAAGAAAAAAAACAAAGCAGAAAGGATCGGATAAACTCCAATTAAGCAGACAAGCTTTTTAAGATTTATCCAAATTAAATCTCTTAACAATGATGTTTCCCCATCATGAATTTTTATGTCATCACATTAGAAGAATACCTTCCATCAGCTGCTGCTGAGGCGGGTTTATGAAACCAGGCTACCTTCTCCTGTAGCAGGTCTGCAGCACCCTAATACTGATGAAGTCAGTTCTTCAAAAACCATTGGTCCAATAGAAGCCAGAGGACAGTCCTGACAGAGAATCAAAGACCAGAGAAGGAAATCTGAAAAGGATCTGTTTAAAAAGCTTGAGAGCCATCAGGATGGTGGGACCCAGAGCAAGGAGAGATAATAAAGGCTAGAAAAGCTCTATGATTTTTTTTCCCCTTTGTTTTCTGATGGGGACATTGTTTTTGAATGCCTGTTGTCTGTGCAAATGGCCCTCTTGGCTAAAATATCCAGACCTGCCAGGTGAGCGTTACATGCAAATGTTCTCCTCTTGGTCCCACTCGTCCCATGATGCCATGCTCTGGCTGGGCCAGAGGAAAGCAACCCAAGTATCAGCATGAAAATAAGACAACCTGGCCTCCCACTTTGCTCTAATGATTTCCATATCCAGTATGACAAGTTTTCCTGGGACAGGCCTGTAACCACAGGCTCATGTCTCACCCTGTTAAGACTCCCTAGC
The DNA here is from genome assembly GCF_002007445.2 of Ailuropoda melanoleuca. Taxonomy (NCBI): domain Eukaryota; kingdom Metazoa; phylum Chordata; class Mammalia; order Carnivora; family Ursidae; genus Ailuropoda; species Ailuropoda melanoleuca. Next base: position 107,795,755 of record NC_048224.1, on the reverse strand, counting down.
AGGTAAAGCAACCTGAACTCCCCACGGAAGAGCCGGGCACACAAACCTACACCCACACACAGAAGCGAGGGAAGCCAAAGTGGGCAAAACTTTCCACCCGTTTGCTTCCAAGGCCCGTATTACCGGGAGGGGGTGAGGAGCGCAGATAAGTGTACAGAGGCATGCTCAAACCTTTCCATTCGCTTTCTTTTTCCAACTCCATGCACACCAGCAGGACTTGACCAACATGGGGGCTTAAAAGCAATACTTTGGAAACTTCCCGGAATGAAAATCTACCTTTGCATTAAAAAAAAAAAAAAATCCTACTTGGTTTCCCTTTTGTGGCACTTTCTTTTCTCTCAGCTTGTTCTTAAGTCCACTGTCCTCCTCATATTTGGAGCTAATCCCTGGCGCAGGTAATCCCTCCAGCTCTTGTTACCCACACTGACGTTTATTCTTCTCTTACTGGTCAATGAAATCATGATTAGTTCTAGGACATTAGTATTGTCTGGTTCTACTTCTCACCTTTTAATTCTTCACTGAGTCATGCGGCCAGGTTGAGGAGGGCTCCTTGGTTAACTCCACTCTCCAGCAACAGAGTGTGGTAATTAACATGCTGTTAGGACAAAGGACAGAAGTGGTTTCAAATCCCAGGTTCAATACGTGACTAGCTCTGGGACTGTGGACAAATTTATGAACATCTCTAAGCCTTCGTTTCTTCACAAAATAGGGACAGAAGATATTGTCATAAGAATTAAATAAGGCAGTGTATGCCAACGAGCATCGTGTCTGGCATAGGGCGAGCTGAGTAATGTTGGCCATTACCAGGATAGTCACAATCATGCTTGTCAGGAAGCTACACAACTTCCCCGGCCAGACGATGGGAAATAAAGATGAATAAGCATCTAACCTTGAGGCGCTCACAGTCAACCCTTAGGGACAGACATGGAACCACATAGTCACGTAACAATCTCAATCTGACCATCTGCCCCCAATTTTTCTGAATTCCTTTTATTCAAAAAACTACAGAGCCATGCCTTCCAGTCAAACAACAAATCGAAGCTCAATATTTTTTCTTCAACATACTCATCAAATCTCTAGGAACTTAATCTGCAAGTTTTTCTTGATGAGGTTTCATCACTCTTCTCTACTCGTAAGTCTCCTGAACTGTTACTGTTTTGTTTTTCTCATGGATCTGTACTACCCATTAAAAAAAAAAAAAATGGACGGGGGCGCCAGGGTGGATTTTGGTTAAGCAACCAACTCTTGATTTCATCTCCGGTCATGATCTCGGGGTCGTGGGATCAAGCCCTGTGTCGGGCTCTGAGCTGGGTGTGGAGTCTGCTGAGGGTTCTTTCCCTCTCCCTCTGCCTGCCCCCTCCACTCCCCACCACGCAAGCATGTGCTTTCTCTCTAAAAGAATGGACAGCGGCAGAACTCCTATGAAGCTCATCTTCCTGGTTCAAATAAAAACATTAAAAATCAGAACAGCAGATTCAGGACCCCTTTTCCCCACAGAGTACAAACGAACATGTCCTCAATGCCATTAAACTAGGCAGCTTCTAAAAATCTGACATTAGTGGCCAACATCGCTGGCTCTCAGAATCGTTAACCACGTTAGCGAATGAATCATTTGCTAAAGAGATCAGGGCTGGTATCCTGACACTAATTCCCAAGATGGAGAATACAGAGCTGAATCATCTGCCATTTTCAGGTGACCGTGACAGCTGGTCATAAAGTACCAAGTTTTGACAAAACGCTGAATTTCTTTACTCCATGCCTTGCAGTTTAGCTGGGAACAAAATCTTTTTTCAAAAAAATCTTAAAATTTTTTCCACATCTACATGCTCCAAATTTTTGTAGAAGTCTTTATGACTGTTACTTTGATGTCTATGCCAAACAGGATAAACCCTTGAAGGGCAACACTGCTAATGAACACAAGGATCTTTATGTAATTGTAATAGCCAGTTTGGCTAGTTTTATGGGTGTGTGTACATTTAATTTTGAGTTGAGCAATATCCAATTTGGCAATGAGCTAGAATAATATGAGTCTTTCTGCTTGTTTGTTTTAATTACTAACAACCAGAGAAAAACTATTCACAGCAGCCAAGGGAATTAAAATCAGAAACGCACTCTCCTACTTGAGCACTGCCCATTTTCATGCCAAAATGGATGTCATTTATTTGGGAGGTGCCAGAGTCAAGAGGGGCAAATTCGAAGCTGTGATAAGTGAGGAAAACATACAGATAGATGTGTTTGTTTGTTTGTTTTTCATATAGATAGAGGTTAAGTCTTCTGAGGGGTAAAACAACTTTCCTTCGACACTGTGAATGAAGCCCCAATAATAATCATTCATTCATTCGATACTATTCATTATGTGCTCATGGGCCAGGCCCTGTTCTAGGTGCTGAGGACACCACAATGAACAAGTAAACAAATACTCTCTTCACACAGCATACATTCTAGCTAGTAATAAACACAGTAAACGAATAGACAAACAAAAGTATGATTTCAGGTAGTGCTGCGTGCCATAAAGATAGCTAGATAGCTAATCAGAGAATGGCCCTCTGAGGAGTCAATATTCAAATAGAGATTTGAATGGCATGACGTTGTCAGGGAGAGGGGGGGAAGAATGCAACCATGCTGGAATCTGGCAGAAGAACATTCCAAGCAGAGCGACGGGCAAGAGTAAAGGTCCTGAGGCAGGAATACACTATGACTGATGAAGAAACAGCAAGAGGCCAGTAAGCATAGAGGACAAGGGAGAAAGAGGTGAAAGGTGAGATCAGAAGTCTTGGCAGGGGATGTTTATACAAGGATGTGTGGCGTATGGAGAGATGTTTGGATTTTAATCTAAGTGTAATGGAGCCATTGAAGGGTTTTATGCAGGTGAGTGGCAAGACCTGACTTCTGCTTTCATGAGATTGCCCTGGCTGCCATGTGTGTAGACAGTCTTGAGAATAAAAGCCGTGAGGCTGTGTTAAGAGGCTATGAATGGAGTTGGGCAAAAGATAATGGTGTCTCAGATCCAGGCACCCCATGGGAGCACTATGAAGGGGTCAGATCCAAGAGTTTGAAGGTTGAGCCAATAAGCTATGCAGCAGATTAAGTTTGGGGATGACCATTTTTCCTAAAACACTGATTGAATTTGCTATACCTAAAAAGAAGCTCAAAAGTATTTGTGAAGTGAACAAACTGATCTGAGAGTCAGAAAACACAAATCCTAGTCTCACTCATTTACCACGTACGTAACGGTTCTTTGCCTTAGTCTTACTCCCTGACACTTGGTGGTGGTCAGGAACGCTCTAATGAGGAGTGAGATATGCTGCCACAGCCTGCAATCTGCAGTCACAAGTCAGGCAGTGGCTGGAATAGCCCAGGTCGAGTTTCTACGAAGTTATATGTGAAATAAAAGTTGTCTTTTCTCCAGGGCCCAAATTTTTACTGAGATCTTATTTAATAGGTTCCCCATTGCCTACTGAGTAGAATTCATACCCCTTGGCCTGGCATTTAAAGTCTCCCATGATCCATCGCCCACTCTTCCTACTCCCAAACATTCCCCTTCATATGCCCTATATTCCAGTTCAAATAAATTAAGCCCCATATTTTTTTTTCTGCTTCCATATCTTTGCCCATGCTAGGACTTTCCTGCCCAATTATCTTCTATTCATCCTTCACAAGACCCAGATCAATCTTCATAACCTTTTCCTCAACAACCTTCCCTCACTTCAAACCTCTCCATTGGGGCTGAAACTCCTAAAAACTGCCACCCTAGAAATTATAGGGCAAACCCCCAGCAGACAGTCATCTCACTGTGGGTGTACTTTAAGGGCAAAAAGGAGCCTTGCACAAGTCATTGGCTAACACATGTCAGGAAAAGTCCAGAACATGAGTTCTTCTCTTTTTATTATTTCTGTCATAGTGCAAAGGGTTTGGATCAATGTTTCGTTAATCTCCACTTCTTTGTGTAGGAGTGAGAAGAAAACAATCTTTAAGAACAACCACAGACCAGCTTTCCTAGCCTTGCTGAAGTCATGGGTCTTAGCATAAAGCTCAGGATTGGACCTAACCACAGCTCCTTTCCCAACAAGTTTTTTTTCCAAACTTTCCAGATGCCTTTAGGATCTTTATAGTTACTTGACCTCAGGTTTTTTTTTTCTTTTAATCTGTAAAAATCAGGGTAATCATTATAACTACCTCACCCGGTTGTTTTGTGGATTAAGTCAATTAACATAGATAATCGTGTCTAGCATAGGTGTTTAAAGTTATATACATCAGGTCTTTTCTGGAAGGGAAGGAAAGCCATGTAACTGACTAGTCACAGTTATTGAGACAGATAAACAGCCCCAGAGGAGGCTGGAAACCACCTAAACTTTGCCTTGCATCTCTACCTCACCCTAGCTCCTAGCCAGTGACAGACTTAGACACATCACACAGGTCTGTGAAGCCAGCTACTTTCCAATGCGCCCAAATGCCCACCCTACTTCTAGCTACTGCTATGTAAGTGGGCACTGCAAGTGGGCATCTCCAGTGACTCATAAAACACATACACACACTCACATGCGCATGCACCCCCACACAACCAATCAATCTATCAAAGCAGGGCCAGAAGATCAAAGGGAGAAACTAATGCTTTATGGTTTCTATAGTGAATCGTTCTTATAGGCCTGTGGCATTCTTGGCAGAAGTTCCATAACCAAAAGACTCCCACTCCACTCCCCCTCCTTGGAGCTCTACGGCCAGCATTTCTTCCCTCCACCATCCCATTTCTGTACTCTGGAATCCTCTGCAGTATGCCATCTTCTAGAAGATATGTTTAAGCCACAAGATAAGAGTTATACCCCCATACATGAGTCATTCATATTGTCTTGCCATGGGGAATCCTTTTAATGGAGGCAGCCCACCCTCACTGCAGAGAATATGTATTGCCTGACTTCATTCTCTTGCTTTTCCATTTAACCTCCTCTCATACCTCAGGCTCTGAGAGTTCTTCATTCTATATACCAACTTCTAACCCTGTACTTGACACCCCTCCTGTTTGGATGATGACCATGATGATGGTGATGATGGTGAGACTGAAGACTTACTATGAGCCACACTATGCTCAGGGGCTTATAAATATAACTCCTCACAACAACCTAATGAATGAGGTATTATTATTATCCTCATTAAACTCAGGAGGAAACTGAGGCCTGGAGAGGTTATGTAACTTGGTAAAGTTCGGAAGGGACAGAGCCAGAACTTCAACCCAGAATAATCTGGCTTCAGAGCCCATAACTTTAACCACTTTGATGCACTTTCTCTCCTTTGAATGACCTCTTTTTACTCACATCTTGATCCCAGCCTACCTACTGACCCTTTAATTTTGCATGTCTCTTCGTTTGAGCACACTTGGCACACCCAGTCAATTGTCTCGAATCCTACCAGACAAAGAAGCCTACCTTCTGACTTCTCCATGAGGGCAGGTGGACAGACAATGAACTGCAGGATTCAAAGTTGATACGGAGGGGCACCTGGCTGGCTCAGATGGAAGAGCATGCAACTCTTGATATTGGAGTTGTGAACTTGAGCCCCACGTTGGGTACAGAGATTACTAAAAAAATAAATACATAAACTTTTAAAATTTTATTAAAAAAGAAATTAATATAGAATATCACTTATAATTGTACATATTTATTCCTGGACTACATTATGTTAAAGACTGGCTAACTCAGCAGTTACACCTAAATGCTTCTCTTACCCATCTCCACTACAGAGGTTAAAAAAAGGCTATATAACTCTTGGGGCACCTGGGTGGCTCGGTCAATTAAGTGTCTTAAGCTCAGGGTCCTGGGATGGAGCCCTGCACTGGGGTTCCTCCTCAGTGCAGAATCTGCTTCTCCTTCTTCTGCCCCTCTCCCTCCCACTCCCCCTGCTCATGCTCTCTCTCTCTCAAATAAATAAAGTCTTAAAAAAAAAGAAGAAGAAAAGAAAAGCTATAAAACTCTTTCCCAGCCCCTTTTCAGACAAGAGTGAACATGTGACACAGTTCTGAACAAAAAGAAGTAGGAAGTCCATAAGTCAGGGGTGGACAGGCTTCTAAGAAACATTTATTTTCTTCAAAAAAAGGAAAAAAGATCATCAGTACTGACCCATTCCCCTCATTGCTGCCATACAAACGTAATATCTAGAAACAATTCAGCAATGTTGAGATAAAAAGAAAGCATGACAATACACTGAGGACAGTGGAGAAGAAAGATAGATTCTTGGACTTTGAAGACATTGTTGAACCTCTGCTCACCCATTTGTATGTGAGATAATTAAACATCTTTATTGCTTAAGCCAGTCAGTCAGCATACTTGCAGCATAAAGCATTCCTTACTGATAAAATAGTAAGAAATGGTTTTACATCGCCTATCGTGGATTCCATTATTCAAAGAAATCCTTTGCCAGCTTCTAAATATACTAAGTTAAACCTCTGGGAATGGTCGGGCTCTGGGGTAGGAGGAGCCTTACGCACTTACTACAAAGACTCCAATGCCAGAGGAGGGCAAATCCTGGCAACCAGCCCTCACAGAAGGCAACACGTTGAACTGTATCTGACACACTGAATGAAGCAAAATACAAGATCAAACAAAAACAGTCACTTCAGTGAATTCAAGCCAGACAATATCATCACAGGAGGAAAAAAATAGCAATAATGGCCATGACTCAGAGTCAGAAACCTGTGTTCTGATCCCAGCCTTGCTGCCTTGGGCACATCACCTAAGCTCTCTGGGCCTCAGTGTCCTTGTTTGTGAAAGGAGAGAAGGGACCATATAGCTTCCTGATGCAAAGACATATCTAAAACATTTTCAATCTTTGATCCCATATATTTTCCCACTGAGGGCAAAAGCATATGACTTAAGGGTCAGTAAACTTTCCTTTTGCTCACAAAAAGCATGGAAATACAACATTATACCTCTGCTTTCTAGATACAATGGGTACAAAGGTAAATATCCCTTAGTGAATTGTGTGGTAAGAATCACAGTAGAGGATCTGCTGACAACATACATCATTATCCAAAGTTCAACCAAATCATAAGACAGAATCAGTGTTTACTTCATCTATGTTCTTGGTGACATAGGGCAACCAAAGACTTCTGTTGTTCCATATCAAGGGACTTGCAGAGAGTGACCATCTGAGTGAGACGTTATGTAAATAAAATAGAATCTGCCCAAAGGCCAACTTATAGAGTACTTTGCTTTTCCTCTTTTCTGTTGCTATTTCTGTCATGTTATACATCCTTTTCCATTGTAGATATACGCCCCCCCCATTGCTTGCCCCCAACAAAATTAATTTCTTCTCGCTTTTTCGCTCAGGTCACTGCCCTCTGCTTTCCAGTGTGATATGATTAGATTACCAAAGAAACTAGTCTTGTGTTATTACATCAAAAAGAGAATTCCGGCCTCAGAGAGAATGTTAAATCAAGGAGAAAGAAAATGACGGGATTTACCTGATTGATAAATCCAGAAAAATTTAAAATCCTGAAATTCTAAAACATTGTCATTTAATTCTTCCATGTTCTTTCTTCACATAACATAACATGACTGAGCTTACTAAGTAGCTACTGCACTTTCTGCTTTGACAGTGGTATGCTAGACACTATAAAACTCACAGATGAATAATATGTTCTCTGCTCTCCAGGGACTTACAATTTATCATGATAGTTACCTAAATATCTCTAATGTACAGCAGTCCAAAGAACAATATGGAAATGTTAGGAAGAAGAAATTAATTTCGACTGAAAAAACTTTAAGGAAGAATTAAAATGGAGACACAGACAATGGCTCATGTTTGCGTTCTATTCTGAAATATGCTTTCTAGTTTCTGAAGTGCCAACCTGCCGAAAACTTAACTTAGATGAAAAAGTTAAATACCATATTGGCATTTTGAATGAGCTGGCTAGGATCCTCAGTGTCACAGCAAGATTAACTCTTAAGGAAGTGGATTCTGCTTTCCTTACGGCTGCTTCCTTGCCTTCCCCAACCCACATAACCAAGATACATAAGGAGAGAGAACATGGAACCCAAAGCCAGGAACACAAAGGACAGATACAGAGCTGGAGTACGCTTCTGCCCATCATGGCACCACCCCTTCCTCTTTCACCTGATCCCAGCAGCGAGAGAAACCTCCCAGGAACTCAGGGTCCCCCAGATCTAAACCGCAACAGCAATTCCTTCCATTCAGAGATTTCTTCCTCTCTCAACCCACGCCTCCTCCCCCCGAGCCCCAGCCCCATCCTCGTCAGTATTTTGGCCTTTGCCTCTGACATGCTTCCTCTCAATGCCTCAGCGTGTCTGTTTTGATGAAAAAGAACATCATGTCATAAACGGTGCTGTCTGACGCTCAGGCTGTGAGCAGCCAAGGAGCTATAAAGATCTGTTTAGAATCATGACCACTTAGCAGGCACACGGCCATTTATGACCATTAATTGGTTTATCCTCCCTGAATCCCTCTAAGGCATCTCTTAGTATCTCCATTTGACAAATAGAGCAAAACTAAAATGCAGAGAAATTGACTAATTGACTGACTTGCCATAAGGGGAGGAAGATGGCAGCAGACTATTAAAAGCAAGTCCTGTCATGAAACTTGAAGATTTTGAATACTGGCCTGCCTTTCTGCAACATGTTAGTATCCAAGTTTTTTGAATTTGGAAGGCGATTCTTGGAAATTCTCTAATTTACCCACCTCTACTTTCCAAACCAGAAAATTAGGGCCCACTGAGATCAGGGACTTGCTCAAGGTCATGTTGTGACTAAGAAGAGGAGGTATGACTCCACCCCAGGTATCCGGGCCCCAGATGCAGTGCTCTGTTCGCACTGAGGAAACCCAGATCTAGACACATGATGTCACACAACTTGCTGATAGCAGTGCTGCACCAGAGTCCCACGAGAGATGTAAGAACAGGTGTACGCTTTGTGCACTGTGCAAAGGCCTGTGGGCGAGGAGGCAAGTGGAGACTAGAATCCAGTCTGTACTGTCTCAGCCAATCTCCAAGCTTTGGAATGGGAGTAGCACCCACCCAGAAGGAGGGGCACCATCTGTCCATAGCTGCTGCCACTCACAGAAGACCCCTTCTTCTACCATGCACTGAGGCACCATCCAGACCAGCAGCAGCTCTGAGACCACATCCCTTGACTCCTGATCTAGTGTTGAATAGGAAGGATAAGTTGTCTTTGGAAAATGGAGAAAGGAAACCAAGAATGATATGTGGCTTCTAGTTTCTAAGATATTATTGTATACCAAGAAGAAGGCAATGTAACCAGATTGCCTGGCTAAAAATGTGCCAGGATACTTCATTCTTGTTATAATATAACACTCTCTAAATGTAGCACAGTTGATTCAACTCCATATTAATTAAATATGTTTTGGAGTTTTCAAAAACACTTTTTGGAAAATGTGAGCGAGTGCTCCAAGTTTTGCACAAAGGAGGGGGCCAGGATAAGTCTCCTAAATCGATCAAGGAGCGCAGTCTTCTTTGTGTCTAACCTGCCCTGACTGCTACTGAATCTTCATCCAACTAAGACTGGGGGTGGGGAGAGGGGACAGAAACTATACTCATTCGCTCTGGAGGTACAGTGCCAGAAGAGAGATTTTTTCCATCTTGGCCAGAGGCTTAGCCACTCCCTTGTTTTCTAGAACAGTGTTGTCACTGCACACTCCTGGGGCTACAGCTTCGACTAGAGCTGTATTAGATCTCCTGGCATGCAGGCTATCCCCTCTCCAGGGAAGCCAGTCCGGGCTGGCAGCCCTGCTATGGCAAGCGAGCAGGAGGAGCTGTTCACCATGGGGAGTGAGAGCAAAGGGAGAGTCACATGTGCCTGAGATGTCTAACTTGGTCAACTGGGTACAGGGCAATATCAATAACCAAAATGGGGAAAGGGGGAAGAGGGCAGTTTTGAAGTCAAAGAAAATGAATTGTGCTTTGGAAATATTAATAGCCAGCTGTAAATAAAAGTCTGAAGTTCAAAACATGCAAGGTAAAGCAAGAGGTACAAGAAGCAGGGCAGGGGTCATGAGCTTTCTTCTCTTTATCTTGGCATGGGCCAAAGAGCCTGTGATATTTGCCGGAAGGTTGAAAGGGAGGGTGGGAAGCAGGAAGACCACGTTCAACCCTTTCAATGATCTATTATTGCATCACAAACTCCCTCAAACTTAGTGGCTCAAAACAACAACAATTTATTATTTTTCACCATTCTAAGGGCTGGCTGGGCAGGTCTTCTGCCCTATGTTGGGGTGACTAGGACACTAGGATGACTGGGCCATCCAAATAGCCTCATTTCAAATGGCTGCCAAGGGGTAATGGATACCAGTGGGGAGCAGAGCTGGAGCTGTCAGTCAGGTGACCTCACTTCTTCATGGACTTCTCACTGTGGCTGCTTGGGCTCCTTCACAGGGTGCAGCTGGGTGCTAAGAAAGAGCCTTCTAAGAGAACACACCCAAATGTGGAAAAGCTTATGGAGCTTCCTCTTGCACTGTATCTGCTAATGCCACATTGGCCAACGCTCATTAAATGGCCACGCTTAAATCAACATGGAGGGAAGTACACAGGGCATGAACACTAGGGCCACCAAAGCAATAGTTCACTATAACTTCTGAAGGAACTAAGGGCTCTCTGCTGCTTCTAATATCACAATTAGACTTTTTAAAGTAGGATTCAAAATCTGCTCTAATTCTATCACTCACATTTCCACATGAGCCCTCACTCTGGCTGGACTAGATGTCTTAGACTCTGAGACACTGGGATGGGAAAGAATCCTAATGTCCACCCGTCACACTCACACGCACATGTGTGCACAAACACAGTTAATCCCCTCCAAGGGACTTTTCTTGGACCCTTCTGATTCTTACTCTCCTTCTAAAATCCAGTCTTTTCCTTTCTTGTTCCAAGACCAAAACCTTTAACTACACTTCTTTTCAAAGGGGCTTTACTTGCTCTGGTCTTTCTGATTTCACACGGAATTCATCTTGTTCTTGGGGGTAAATAAAGGACATTAGGAGAAACAGAAGGGCGGATGTGAGGTAGCTCTGGCTCTGGAGACAGACAAACTGGGAAGGAACCCTGGCTCTGCCACTTGCTAGCCTGTGACTCAGCATTAATGTTTTGTTCTGGCCTTTTCTCTGAGCCTCAATGTCCTTATGTGTAAAATGAAGATTGTAATCGTAGCTACCTCCAGCGACTCTTGGAAGGCCTCAATATGATAATGAAGGGAAAGTCTTTAACATGATGCCTGACACAAGGTGAACACTGAAAACATGTTAGGTCCTATCATCCAAAAGACGTAATTTGCTGTGAACAAAAAGGGGACAACAGGTCTCATCGAGAGACCAAGCTCTCAATGCAAACAAATCTAAAAATAAAGTGTGTGTATGTGTGTATGTATTGGGGGGAGGGGTGTAGCTGCAGGATTTCTTGGTTCAACAAATGAAAAGTCTAGATGCAGAACAGGCGGAAGTCAGAGTTTAACCGACCTTGTCAGAACTCTGGTTTTGTTTGTTGTTTGTTGTTGTTTTCTGTTGTTTCTGTCTTTTGGTTCCACCCTGCTTTCCTCATGGGTGTCATTCTGAGGCTCCCCATGGTGGCAAGACAGTCTCACCAGTATCTCTTTTGTGGCCTCTCATTTGTAAATCCTTTGAGAAAAAAGTGTGAGCCGCTCAGAAGTCTCAGCCCAAGACTCACCACATCTAGCTGACTCTGGATCACAAGCCCATGGCTGAGCCAATTGCTGTGGGCAAGGGAGCCCTGCATTTAGACCTAGGCCTTATGCTCAACTCCCGAGCCCTGAGTGTGTGGCTGAGAGTGTCAGAAAGTGGGGCCCAGAGGACATCAGGCTGCCACTCCCAGAAGAACCGGGGGAAGGGGCCAGTAACAGGCCTCCACAACACTGGAGACCACGGTGTTATTTCTAATGATAAAAATCTAGAAATTACCCACAAAGCGTTAAGTGAATTACAGAATATACATATGGGAATCTGAGAAAACAATAATTTTAAATGAAAATTGAATGATGTGGGAAGAAGGAACACTCACTATGTTAAGTGAGAGAAGCTGGAACCGAAATACGCATGTACATGGCACGCAATCCTCCAGTTCTTCAAGGCTCACCATGAGCAGAAAGTACGGCAGGAGTAACCCCTATAGCAGCTAGCCCGGCTGAACCACAGCAGAGAGGAGGGTCGCTATGAAGAGGAACATAAGAATTCCGTGCCAGAACACAACGCCATGAGTTCACCACCACAGAAATAAACAGTCCGTTTGGAGAGAAGTCTGTTTTGTTTTGTGCTTCTGTATTTTTAACATTGTCATAGTCAAAGAAAACATCCAAGACATGCTTTAAACATGTACCTGTCTCTTTTATTTTTTTAACTCATCTTCCAAGAGAAAACTCAAGGAAACATCAAATTCCTATGTCAGAAATAACCTCCAGGTTTTTATTAAAAGAAAGCAAAAACTGTATGCCATTTCTATAGGAAAGTTCAACACTATATGTTGACAAAACCCAGGAGGATGAGTAAAGAATTAAGGCCCCTCTAGACCTGTGTTTGTCACCTTCCTGCTTCTGAAACCTTCCAAGACTCGTCCTCAGACTCCCACACAAAAATAGCTCTTTGTTTTTAATTATCAATCGATGGGGAGATATATATAACAAGAAGTCATTATGACTTTGGTAATGCTTTTGCTCATTTGTATTTTATTAATTACATCTACAATCTTTATTCTGTCGAATATGTGCTTGGCACACATGGAGGTCCCTTGCCAGAGACCACACTATTGGGTGAAGCTGGCAAAGCCTGAGCAACTTCCATGGATCAGGAAAGGAGTTTTCACAAACCAGACACAGTAAAAGATCCTAAAAATCCCCTTTAGGCACCTCTCTCTCTCCCTCCCTTGATTTCCCACTCACAACATCCAGTACTGCTCTTGCCCTCTCTCCGCGCCTGTCCAGCACTCCTCTGCTCCTGGGACAACCTCCCATTCATCACGGTGTGCTACTGTCTCTGTTTTCATCATGATCATGAGGGCCAGCCCCTTGAATTCTCATGGGGAAAAAAAAAGTGTTCTGCATCATTACAATTGATTTCATTCTGATTTCTCTCTCATGACCACCTCCTTCCAGGTACAGAGTCTCAGCTCTTCCAGGTACGCAAGGACGCACCTCCCCTGCCCTTTCAAGGCTCACACAGGGTCCTGAAGATTGTCAGTTTTGATCAGGCTTCCCCCAGGGTCTATGCCTTCTTGTTTTCCCTGTCCCCTGCCAAGGGGAAAACCAAGCAGTCTCCAAACTTGGTATTGTTCCTCATCAGCCAATGAGGAAAGGCTTTCCAGGAATGGGAGGGGAGGTCTCAGTCCTTCTCTGGCCATTCTAAAGACAAGAGTCCACCCCTTCCCCAATGCTTTTTTTGTAGAAACCCAAGGAATAACTCTTACAGTGGAAATTTCAAACTAAGAAGGGATGGCAATATCTTGAAAATGAGGCCATTTTAGACTCCTGTCAAAATCTGCCAACAGATCTTCCTTTTAGAGATTTCTTGACCCTGTTTGGAGTTTGAGGTCTGTTGGTTTCTCCCAATAATTTTCTTGGGTGAATTTCCTCATGACAGCCCTAAATCCCCCCATGCCTGCCTGCTGACTCTCTGACCCCCATCTAACCCAATATCAAAAACAATCCCCTTTCTTGATTTAAATTGAAATTATTCATATCCCAGGGATAGTGTGATCAACTAATATACTGTCCAGATAAGAACACATTAGAGCACAAGAGAGAACTGTTAATAATTCATCTGGCACAACAGGTATAAGCTAGGCCTCCCCTGAGCAAGCCCTTGATAAGCAAACCCTATATGATCACCCAAAGGCCCTAACACAGAGCCTTGTCCACAACAGATGCTCAGTAAATATCACTTCACTGATTGGGTCCATGTGTTGTGTCATTTTTCTGATATTCAGTTAATGCCATAGTACATTTTACAGTTCCAATGTTTGTCTTTTTTTCTTATGTTTTATAACTCCAGTTGTATGCAACAAGATATAACAGGACTTTCTACCCTGAACAATCTTAAATGGCCCCTACCAAGCCTTTTTCTAAAAAGGTTTTTTTAGCTCTCTTTTCTGGTATATCGGAAGGAGACAATCCTCTTTCCGTGCCTAGCACAGACATGGCTCATGGTCACACCTGAGGAGTGTAGCAGCTCCAAAGCATTGGCTGCTGGATAAACTGACTGGTATGTTTGCCTTCTGTCCATCTATTGGTCCCCATAAGCTGAAAGAATGTCTCCCTCTCATCATTTTCCTAAGGAAAAGACTTAAGTATGGCCTCACAGGAGATGAAATAAAGATCTGTATGCAGCGTTTCATTAAGACTGATGGCAAGGTCCAAACTGATATAATTTACCCCACTGGTTTGATGAAAGTCATCAGCAGTGATAAGAATGGGGAGAATTCTGTCTGATCTATGACACCAAGGGTCACTTTGCCGTTCACTGGATTATATCTGAGGAGGCCAAGTATAAGTTGTGCAAAGTGAGAAAGATCTTCATGGGGCAAAAGGAATCCCTCACCTGGTGACCCATAATGCTCACCATAATATTCTGACCCCCTCATCAAGGTGAATGACACTACTCAGATTAATTTGGAGGCTGGAAAGATTACTGATTTCATCAGGTTTGACACTGGTAAACTCTGTATGGTGATCAGAGGAGCTAACTTGGGAAAAATTGGCCTGATCATCAACAGACAGAGACACCCTGGTTCTTTTGATGTAGTTCAGATGAAAGATGCCAACAGCAACAGCTTTGCCACCCGGCTCTCCGACATTTTTGTTATTGGCAAAGGCAACACACCACGGATTTCTCTTCCCCACGGAAAGGGTAAGAAAGGGTATCTGCCTCACCATTGCTGAGGAGAGAGACAAGGAGCGGGTGGGCAAATAGAGCAGTAGGTAAAATGGTCTCTAGGTGATGTGATTGGAAGTCTTTATACTTAATTAAAGATAATACAGCATGATTAAAAATGACAATAAAAATAAAAAGGTATTTTTAAATGTACCACAATGTGTGCTGTGCAAGGAAAGGGGATACAAGCATGAGCACAGAGGATCCATAGTGAGTCCTTGTAGGGAAGGCCTACTGCAGGGCACGTGCAGGGAGACAGGTGATTACAGTGGGGATGAGAAGTGCTGTGATGGGAACTAAAGTGTGCAGCGGATATCCCACACTCTTTCCCAGTGTAGACCTACCACCTTGCTGGCAACACTCCATTACCTATTGCTCCTCCCTCTTCCTTTCTCTGTTCCCACCACAGAACCCAGTACATCACTAAGTTCATTCAACTCCACTTCCTAAGTATCTCTCAAATCTCTTCAATTTTCTTCTTCCCACCATCTTTTTTCCAAGGAAAGGAAAGCTGATCACTTTTAAGCATTCACAAATTTCTAAAATCTGATTATAGGAGATGATGACAGGATGACATGGAAGGGGAAGGAGATAAGGCATTAGAAAGAGCCCCACAGAGGGGCACCTGGGTGGCTCAGTCATTAAGCATCTGCCTTTGGCTCAGGGCATGATCCCAGAGTCCTGGGATTGAGCCCCACATCGGGCTCTTCTGCTGGGAGCCTGCTTCTTCCTCTCCCACTCCCCCTGCTTTTGTTCCCTCTCTCACTGGCTGTCTCTCTGTCACATAAATAAAATCTTTTTAAAAAAAGAAAGAAAGAAAGAGAGAGAGAGAGAGAAAGAGCCCCACAGAAGACCATTGTTAAAGAGAAATCACAAAGAAGGTTGAAAAGTGGAGAAAGTTAGATAGAATATCTGCAGAGTACACTGTCATGGAAACCAAAGGAAGAGTTTCCAGAAGGGGAAAGTGGTCAACAGTGTCAATACTGCCAAGAAAACAAATAATATAAGAACTGAGAAGAGAACACTAGATTTAACGAAGTTCATCACTAGAGATTATTTTTTCAAAATCAAAGTATGGAATGCCTACTAGATACAGGACCTTCTTTAAAGGACACAAAAATTTACTGATCTGAGTTACTTCTTTCCAGAGGCTGATCTGTAGTTTATAAGCAAAACTGCAAAGGCACCAGAAATATTCCCTCCCTCTTCTGCAGCCAAAAAACCTGTAAATACTACAGTACATAATGAACCAAATGAATGTTACAAATATATCAAGCTCTCTGGAATGAATACTATAAATCAGGAAGTTGTGTTTTTCTGATAATCTGTATTTTAAGATTATTGTTAACACCCTGGAGCACTTCCAGGTTAAACAGCCAAGATGGAGAATGATTTAGAAACCATTTTAGTAGAAGAAATCACTGAAAAACCAGGGTTTTATTTGGATTAATCAAGATAGCTATGGTAGCATTCATCAAATATTTGAGGGGCTTTGATATAAAAGAAGAATGACATTTCTTTTATATTGCTCCGGAGGACAGACCAAAAACAAGTAAGTCACAGGCAGGCAGAAATTATCTCAAAATTAGAGAGACAAAGACAGAGGGAGAGAAAGGAGAAGGAGGGGGAGGAAGTGGAGGGGGAGGAGGAGAGGAAGGAGAAGAAGAAAGAAGAAGAAAAAGAAGGAGAAAGAAAGAAAGAAAAAGAAAAAAGGAAAAAAGAAAAAGGAAGGAAGAAAAAGGAAGGAAGGGAGGGAGGCAGGCAGACACGTACTCTTATCAATAATAGCTGCTCAAAAATGCAATGAGCTGCCATGTATATGGGTTCCCCATTTTGGATGTGTTCCAGCAAAGGTCAAAGGGTGGAAAGTTCAACTCAGCATCTTGCAAGATGCCTTCAACCTCTAAGATTCCATGACTCCAGTTCAAATATGGTCACTTCCTTCCAAGATGGCCAGAAAAGTCTTCTTGGAAGAAGTGGGATGTCCAATCTAGGAGATGGGAGATGGTCAGGACTTTGAGGGGTGAGCAAGAGAAAGAAGGGCATTTTATGTAGAAGGACAATAAGCTCGACTGCTGGAGCCGAATTTTCACGTGAGGGTCCAACGTCATCAGAACCAAACTCACAAAAGCTTTCAATGCCAGAGTAAGGAATTTGGGCAAAACCTTTTAGGCAGCAAGGAGCTATTAAGGAAGGAATTTTTTTTTTTTTTTTTTGCAAGGAATTACAATTCACTCAAGGAGAGATTCAAGGAAGTTTGTTCTGGCATTTACTAAGGGCAGATTAGAAACGGGTGAGACTGAAAAACACAGGAAATTATTAGGAGGGATAAGAAAATGAGAACCTAAACTCAGGGAATGGGAATAAAATTGAAGGTCAGAATAATGGAAACTTTGGGGAAAGAGGAAGCCACAGGACTTAGTGGCTCGTTATGCTGGGAAAGAGGCAGAAGGAAAAATCAGAAAAATGAACGAAAAGGCTTGAGTCCCTGTAAGAGGGACAGTGAGAGAAATAGTGCCTTTAAAAACAACAGGGTCAGGGAGTGTAATCAGAGAGACCAGTCACAGTCCCAAGGTCCCAACGTGGGAAGCCAGTCTACGAACTCTGGCCAGGACGACATCTCCAATTCAGGTAGTGTCTCACTAGCATCCAGTGGAATATTACCAGCTGCTCTGTCAGAGGAAATTGGGTTCCCTGATTTTCTAAATGAGCCAAGCTGTTGGGCTGGCAACCAACACACATGACAGGCACTTAGCCAAGCATAAAGCCACAGGTCTGAAACATGTGAGTGTGTAGATAAACCATCTCCAGCCTTTAGTGACCTGCTAAGGGGAACTCACAGAAACAAATGAGAAAGAAATCTCCCCCCAAACTCCAGAGCCATCTATTCTTTACCCTGCTGTCTTATATTAAAAACAGGTATAAGTCTATTGTGAGATCTATTTTTTCTCTTACTGGGAAATAGGGCAGAGTGGGGTACTCTAAAGCAAAAGCGCTTTTTGAGGTGGTACTTGAGATAATATGGGGGGAAGAAAACCCCTCAACAGAACTTAGGTTCAGTCTATGTAGAGAAAGTAAATATAGAAGCAGAGCTGATGAATTGGAACAATGTAGGGAACCGGACTGGATCATTCAAACTCCTAAAGCTGCTTTTTTTTTTTTTTCTCAACAGTGGTTGGTTTTATTTTGTTTTGTTTTGTTTTTGCTTGGATTATCTGGGCAATTACCTCAACTCTCTATTTTGCTCTGGTTCTACAGCCATAGCACTCTAAGTGTTCTATTTTTATCGCGTTCGAATAAGGACTGAACACAATGGAGCTCATTGAAATGAGCCTCACTGAAGGATTAAGCCAGTTGAAAGGATATGTTTCCTGCACATCCTATGTTTTCCATGATGCAGAAAAATGAGCAATTCCCTGCCCTTGGTCTGCCCTCTCCATGAACAAGACTTTCCTCCTCAGAGGCAAGGGTAAAGCAGAGAACCACATTTGGGAAA
Source organism: Ailuropoda melanoleuca (assembly GCF_002007445.2). Lineage (NCBI taxonomy): Eukaryota > Metazoa > Chordata > Mammalia > Carnivora > Ursidae > Ailuropoda > Ailuropoda melanoleuca. The sequence continues at coordinate 107,777,367 of NC_048224.1, read as the reverse complement.
ATATTTATGTTGATAAGGGCGAAATGTCTGGAAAGTGCACCTAATTGACCCAAGTCATACAGGAGTCCTTAACTCTGGAAGTTCCCTGGTAGGCTGAACAGGGTTTCCCCTGCATCATGGACTTGCCTAAGCAAAGCTGAAATCCAGTGACTCCCTGTCACTCTCAGGGTCAGCTCCAAGACTGCAGCCGGGAGCTCTGAGTTGAAATCACTTGCACCATAACCTCTGATACCAATGGGATTCAGTAGCTGGGAACAGCTGGATGCTTTGGAAGGCAGTTTTCTTTCTTAGCTCTCTTCAGGTCTGGTGACCTTGCCCTTTGGTTTTCCTCTCCATTTAAAAACCACTCTCCCTTTTCAGTGAGCTGGAGACAAACACCGTAGGTGCTTCTTGAAATATTACTTTGCAGAAAGGCAGCATTTTTCTATTTACAGAAAGAGAAGGGGGGTAAAAAAAGGACTGAACAGCTTCCAGCTGCTGTTGAGGAAGAGGGCAAGATGCAGAATGGGGACATCCCTTCTCCAGGCCCTCCTCCCTGGGCCTGGACCCCTCCTCAGCCAGCTCCGTGGAGCTCAGAAATTCCACTTGAAAAGCACGCTCCATACCCTTCTCACTCCCACGGTAGAAATGGTGACTGAGGCGAGGTCCACACAAATCCTTTTAGGACCTTGGAATCCCTATTACCAGAGAGGTGAAGACACGGAGGCAATTTAGACTGACTGGCCTTCCTGCTTAAGGACTTTGCAGCACTGCTTATGTATCCAGTGGCCACTCCAGAATGGCTTCAGGCTGGCAGTGTGGTTGGGAGGGCTGGCACAGGACTTGTCTTAAAGCTGAATTTTTATAGCAATCACCCTGTTTTTATTTAGGTTGAATTTTAAAATCAAAGAAACTAGCAAAGAGTTCTAAAGATGCTTTTATTTAAAATTCAAGTAGAGTTGAGGCTACATCGATAGTCCATAGTGTGGGGGCACCTGGGTGGCTCAGTCCATTAAGCATCTGCCTTCAGCTCAAGTCATGGTCCCAGGGTCCTAGGATGGAGCCCGCATCTGGCTCCCTGCCCAGTGGGGAGTTTGCTTCTCCCTCTCCCTCTGCCCTTCCCCCACCTCACTCGTGTGTGCTCTCTCTCTCTCTCTCACTCTCTCTCAAATAAATAAATAAAATCTTTTAAAAAAAAATGTCCATAATGCTAAGGTCCAGGTTAAAACCTCCCAAGCTACAGGTTTTATCTCAAAAGAGAACTTCAAGAAAAATCCTTATGAAACAGTGCCCAGAATCCATTTAAAGATCTATAAACCTCAGGGAAACAAATGGTCTGGGAAGGAATCAGCCTACTTATGACAGCGACAGACTTTACAATAGCTTTCAGAAGGGGCTGACAAGGCAAGCAAAGAAAGAACTTTCTTAAGTAAATATCAAATCAATTAAAGGAACAGATCCATGGAAATAAATCATTTACAGAAACAGGTCCTACCTGCGGTTTCCAACACAAAATATACTAAATGCTACACCTCCAGTAACTAAATAAAAATGGATTCCGAAGTGATTCAGTCTCCACATGCTGAGTAAGAGGTAACCTGCTAAAGCAAAGCCTGCAAAACAAAGGTTTTCAAGATATAGAAATTCATAAACCTTTCTTATCAGAAAAGAGGGGAATGAATATTGTGGCATTCTTATAGCATGTTTGCTTTAGCATTTGTCCTGTGGTTACTCTGTGCAGAGGTAAGGTCTGGTATGCAGTGGAATTATTCTCTCCCCTCCTCTGTCACAAGGTCTCCTTAAAGGGCAATTTCTTTCTTTAGTTCTTTAAATACTTCCAAAAAGATATCTTAAGGTCAAGAAACTCCAACAATGTGCAAATATCTTTCAGGAGTAGTAGGTTTCCCCCTAGGCTGCATTACGGGAAATTTTATTGTAGTCAGTCTAAAGCACATTAGTGGAGTGTCATGTTTCTATTTACTTTGGGACAGTAGGAGTCACCGGAAATAGAAGGAAGCAAGGCCTCATGTCACTGGCGCTCTGCACTCCGGTCAGGCCACCATCTTCTAGTCTGGATTCCAGATGATGTCAAAATGACGTTTCCCATAATTCATCAGAGACATATATATATATATATATATATACACACACACATACATGTATAGAGGTCTATCGAAGCCTCCCCTCAAGACTTAAAACTTTTTCAAATTGGCAAAGTCTTGATTATAAGATTTGGAGTAATGTAACATTTCTGTGAGATCTTGGTAGCCATGGATTTTTTATGTTCTTTGCCAATTAGTCATTATGAGATGGAGTTTGATAACATTTTTCTCCTCAAACATCCTCTTAGGTAACTGAAATCTGATAAACAGAGTAATACATCTTTATCCAAACAAATTAGGTAAATTCCCCCCAGTAATATCTAGCCATGTTCTGGTACACTCAACAAATATTTATTGGATGTCATCGTGTACCCAACACGTCGCAGGGCATTGGCAGGACAACAGTGAATAAAACAGACTCATCCTTCCACAGGGAGAGCAGGAGAGAGTGTCTTTGTAGTCATAGGACAGTTCTGTATCCTGATTGTGGTAGGTTACATGAATTTATACATGGGATAAAATTTCATAGAATTACACACATGTGCACATGTACACACATGTACACATGAGTGTACATAACCGGGTGAAACCCCCATGAGGTCTGTAAGTCAACACAATAGTATTGTAGCAATGTCAGCTTCCTGGTGCTGATAACGTACTATAGTTATATAAGATCATATTCTTTGGGGAAGCTGGAAGAAGAGCACATAGAACTCTGTATTATCTTTCCAACGTCTTATGATTCTAAAATTACTTCAAAATAAAACACTTAACTGAAAAAAAAAAAAGACTAGATTTTACATGGAGTTGCACTCTAGTGACATGGAAAAGTCACAAGTGGATTAATTAATAATCACAGATTTTTAATGTTTATCTTTTATGGAAGTATAATTAACATACAGGGTTATATTAGTTTCAGGTGTACAAATTAATGATTCAAGAATTCCATACATTGTTCAGTGCTCATCACAGTAAGTGTACTCTTAACCCCCTTTATCTATTTCACCCATCCCCCCACCCACTTCCCCTCCGGTGACCTCCAGTTTGTTCTCTGTATTTAAGATTCTGGGGGGGAGTTTGTCTTTTTTCTTTGCTTGTTCATTTGTTTTGTTTTATTTCCACATATGAGTGAAATCATATGGTATTTGTCTTTCTCTGACTTGTTTCACTTAGCACTATACCTGGTCCATTCATGTTGCAGCAAACGGCAAGGTTTCATTCTATTTTATGGCTGAGTAATATTCCAGTGTGTGCATATGTGTGTGTGTGTGTGTGTGTGTGTGTGTATGCTTACCACATCTTTCTTTTTTTTTATTTTATTTTATTATTATATTATGTTAGTCACCATACAGTACATCCCCGGATTCCGATGCAAAGTTTGATGCTTCATTAGTTTGCGTATAACACCCAGTGCACCATGCAATACGTGCCCTCCTTACTACCCATCACCAGTCTATCCCATTCCCCCACCCCCCTCCCCTCTGAAGTCTTCAGTTTGCTTCTCATAGTCCATAGTCTCTCATGTTTCATTCCCCCTTCTGATTGCCCCCCTTTCTTTATCCCTTTCTTCCCCTACCGATCATCCTAGTTCTTATGTTCCATAGATGAGAGAAATCATATGATAATTGTCTTTCTCTGCTTGACTTATTTCACTTAGCATTATCTCCTCCAGTGCCGTCCATGTTGCAGCAAATGTTGAGAATTCGTTCTTTCTGATAGCTGAGTAATATTCCATTGTATATATGGACCACAGCTTCTTAATCCAGTCATCTGTTAGGGCATCTCGGCTCCTTCCACGATTTAGCTATTGTGGACAATGCTGCTATGAACATTGGGGAGCATATGGCCCTTCTCTTCACTATGTCTGTGTCTTTGGGGTAAACACCCAGCAGTGCAATGGCTGGATCATAGGGTAGCTCAATTTTCAACTTTTTAAGGGACCTCCACACTGTTTTCCAGAGTGGCTGTACCAACTTGCATTCCCACCAACAATGTAGGAGGGATCCCCTTTCTCCACATCCTCTCCAACAATTGTTGTTTCTTGCCTTGTCTATTTTTGCCATTCTAACTGGCGTAAGGTGGTATCTCAGTGTGGTTTTGATTTGAATTTCCCTGATGGCTAATGATTTTGAACATTTTCTCATGTGTCTGTTAGCCATTTGTATGTCTTCACTGGAAAAGTGTCTGTTCATATCTTCTGCCCATTTTTTGATTTGTTTATTTGTTTCTCGTGTATTGAGTTTGAGAAGTTCTTTGTAGATCTTGGATACCAGTCCTTTATCTGTAGAGTCCTTTGCAAATATATTCTCCCATTCCATGGGCTGTCTCTTAGTTTTTTTGACTGTTTCCTTGGCAGTGCAGAAGCTTTTTATCCTGATAAAGTCCCATAAGTTCATTTTATCTTTTGCTTCTCTTACCTTTGGAGATGTGTCGTGAAAAAGGTTGCTCTGGCTGATGTCATAGAAGTTGTTGCCTATGTTCTCTTCTAGAATTTTGATGGATTTTTGGCTGAGTAATATTCCAGTGCATATGTGCGTGTGTGTGTGTGTGTGTGTGTGTGTGTGTGTGTATGCTTACCACATCTTTCTTATCCATTCGTCTATTGATGACACTTGGGTTGCTTCCATATCTTAGCTATTGTAGATAATTCTGCAGTAAACACAGGGATGCATATATCTTTCTGAATTAGTGTCTCACTTTCTTTGGGTAAACACCCAGCAGTGAAATTACTGGATCATAGGGTAATTATATTTTTAATTTTTTGAGGAACCTCTATACTGTTTTCCACAGTGGCTGTACCAATTTACATTCCCACCAACAGTGCATGAGTGTTCCTTTTTCTCTACATCCTCACCAACACGTTTTATTTCTTATCGTTTTGATTCTAGCCATTTCAATAGATGCGAGGTGATACATTTCCCTAATGATTAGTGATGTTGAGCATTTTTTCATGTATCTGTTGGCCATTTGTATGTCTGTTTTGGAAAAATGTCTATTCAAGTCCTCTGCCCATTTTTAATCAAATTATTTGCTTAATTGGGGTTGAGTTGTATAAATTATTTATATATTTTGGATAGTAACCCTTAATCAGATATATCATTTGCAAATATCTTCTCCCATTCAGGAGGTTGCCTTTTCATTTTGTTGATGATTTTCCTTGCTGTACAAAAGCGTTTCATTTTGGTGTCAGCCCAATAGTTTGTTTTTGCTTTTGTTTACCTTGCCTTAGGAGACATATCTAGAAAAATGTTTCCATGGCTGATGTCAAAGAAATGACTGCCTATATTTTCTTCTAGGAGTTTTATGGTTTCAGGTGTCACATTTAGGCCTTTAATCCATTTTGAGTTGATTTTTGTGTATAATATAAGAAAGTCATCCACTTTCATTCTTTTGAGTGTAGCTGTCCAGGTTTCCCAGCTCCATTTGAAGAGGCTGTCTTTTCTCCCATTGCACCTTCTTGCCTCCTTTGCTGTTGATTAATTGACTGTATAAGCATGGCTTTATTTCTGGGCTCTCTAATCTGCATTGATCTCTGTGTCTATTTTTGTATCAGTACCATATTGTTTTGATGACTACAGTTTTGTAGTATAGCTTGAAATCCGGTATTGTGATACCTCCAGCTTTGTTCTTCTTCCTCAAGATTTTTTATGTGGTGTGAAGAACATTTTTGAATAAGTTTTGGTATATGATATAATAAAGGAGCCTTCTCTTGGGAAGGGCAATCCGAGAAAAACTCTGAGGGGGTTACATTCAAACTAAGGCCATAAAAATGAGAATGAGCCAGCCAGGCTTAGAGAGATGATTAGCAAATACAGTGAAAAGATCCTGGCTGGTTAAGTCAGGATAACCTTCAACACTGTGACTTTACTACGGCAAAGACTTGAAGGACAGCCAGATTTCAGTGGGATGACCTTATATTATGAGAGTGTTGTGGTCCTAACAGACAGGAAGGATATAAAAAAGAATGCAAAAAATTCGTAAGTACAATAGTCATTAGATCCAGTAGATAGCAATTCATTTAAATATCTTAAGAGTCAAAGAAATGCAAAATTCAATCAAGTGATGAAAGCAGGCCCAGCCCAGCCAGGATTGGAGAAGTGAATGAATAGATGGAATTATTAGGAAAGACATCTCTTGAACCCAGCATTTAGGAACCTGAAACCATCCCAACTACAAATGAATGCAGGGAGGTCCCAGAGTCTCCAAGAATGTAACTGCATTGAAAGGAAAAAAAAACCAAACCTGAGATATAATCTTGTCCACATAGAGTAAGCATCTCCCAGCCTTGGAATCATTTCCAATTAAGTAAAGAAACGGTTAAGAAAATCAAACCCTGGGGCGCCTGGGTGGCACAGTCGTTAAGCGTCTGCCTTGGCTCAGGGCATGATCCCAGAGTCCTAGGATCGAGCCCCACAATGGGCTCCTCCACTGGGAGCTTGCTTCTTCCTCTCCCACTCCCCCTGCCTATGTTCCCTCTCTCGCTGGCTGTTTCTCTCTCTGTCAAATAAATAAATAAAATCTTTACAAAAAAAAAAAAAAAGAAAAGAAAAGAAAACCAAACCCCAGTGAATACTATTTCTACATTTAAAAATCTAGCCGGACATGGCATGTGCCTGTAGTCCCAGCTGCCTGGGAGGCTGAGGTAGAAGGATCACTTAAGCCCAGGAGTTCTGGGCGGTGGTACGCTACGCCCTTCAGGTGTCCGCACTAAGGTTGCATCAATAATGACCTACCCAGAGCGGGAACCAACAGATTGCCTAAGGAAGGGTGAACCGGCCCAGGTCAGAAACAGAGCGGGTCAAAACAACCCTGCTGATCAGTGGTGGGTCTGTGTCTGAACAGCCATTGTACTCCAGCCTGAGCAACAATAGCGGGACCCTGTCTCTTTTGGACCTACCTAATTTAGAGAATTCTCTGTCTCCTAAATAAGTAAGCAGCAGAGGTTAAAAAAAAAAAAATCTGAGCATGCTTGGTTATTTTACATATTCGTGATGTGAAAGAAAATTTGACCTATGAGAATAAACAGTCAACCTTATAAACTTAAAATGTATATAAGTGTATAGCAGATTTAGACTTGTCGAGATCTAACTTTATACATAACATTAGGATATTTAAGGTTATCCACATTTGTGTTCAATTAGATTTAGAAGAGTTACTTTAAAACTTAAGAAGAATTTTCTTTATTAAATCATTCAACTGTAGCAGTTACTAGGAAAATCACATATATTAAATTTATAAATGCAATTTCAAATGTTTAAGGGTTTTTATTTTACAAACATTATTTAAATTCCTACAAAATGATGTTAAAATTTGCTAGACTTTTAAGTAGAATAAGATTTATAAGCTAAACTTAAAAAGTAGTTTAAAGGTATAGTTGATAAATGTAATATATTGAATATGAATTTTATATATCTAAAGTAAGTTCTGAATCTTTTCTCTGCATAAAAACCATCCTCAAAAAAACCCAGAAAACCAAAAACTTGTATTTATAGCTTGAGTACCAAGCAACTGAAAAGATTTCCATGGAATGGCAGTCCCTACAAGTGCTGGAAAAAAATTATGACATATAGATAAAGTAGAACAAATGCACTTTTGCCTACGTATTAAAGGAGGTGATTTATCCTGGGGAAATTTATGGAGTTAAATGCTAAATTTGGCATTTAAAGGTGTTATCTTTAAAAAAAAAAATCAAATCAATTAACAAAGAAAAGATCCCCTCGAGATCATCACAATTTCTAAGCACACGCATTAGCTCCTTTCTCTAGATTCCTTAATACTGCATACATATTTTTTTACTATATTACTTCTTACGTTAAAGTGTAAGTTTTGTTACATATCCATTTTCCCACTTAACCATAAGTTCCTACTAGGTTAGGAATCATTTCCTGTTTATCACTGTATCCCAATGACTATGACCCTGAGCATCTTAAGGTAGTCATGAAGCTGCCATAGATGTCTCTCATGGACCTGGGATTAATTCTAAGACTTTCTTCCCATCAGCCTCTTCAAAAACTCAGACACCAACCCAATTGGATTCATGCCGCAGCTTCCTAGATTCATCCAGCCCTTTTTGGATCTGTGACCTAGTTTCAAATTGTTTGCAATGGCCTTGACCTGGCACTCACTGCCTTAGGACACAGCTTCTGGCATTTTCCCACTGACTCCACCCACCCCAAACACAGAGCAGGACCAAGTCTGTCAATGAAGAGCATCAGATATTCAGAGCTTTGGGAGAGTATCTGAAAATAACAGGGGCCTAATAACTGTTTAAAGACTAAACTCATGTAATAATCGTCTAACATTTCCCGAACACCTACAGTGTTCAAGGTGCTCTGCTGAGGGGCGCCTGGGTGGCATAGCGGTTAAGCGTCTGCCTTCGGCTCAGGGCGTGATCCCGGCGTTATGGGATTGAGCCACACATCAGGCTCTTCCATTGTAAGCCTGCTTCTTCCTCTCCCACTTCCCCTGCTTGTGTTGCCTCTCACTGGCTGTCTCTATCTCTGTCGAATAAATAAATAAAATCTTTAAAAAAAAAAAAAAAGATGCTCTGCTGAGAACAGGGATATTAAAAACTAAGAAGGTGTGGTGCCCACAGTCAAGAAGTTAGTCAACAACATTAGTGATTTTATAGTTATATTTGAAGTGCATAAGATCAGAAGACAAGAACACAACTCACAATGGAAAGAAAGGGTAATATAGCCTGTGGCCCTATTCAATTTTGGTGGCTAGATCAATAAGGCTTTGTGACTGCTTCAATGTCAGGAAGTAAAAGGGGTCTACCATGACTTAGGGAATAGTGTTTGATGAGGCTCTTGACTGAGATTGGGAATACAGAAGGATGTACTGGTTGTGGGCTATGGTGATTAACTCACTTTGGGACATGCTGAATTTGAAATGCATAAGGGATAATCAAGTGGAGATGTACAATACACAACTGGATAAGAGAGTCTACCGTTTATAGGAACTCCATGGTCTGGAGCTGTAGATTTGGAAGTCATCGGCAAACACAGCATTGAAAGTGAATGAATTGTCCCAGGGATGACATGAACAGTAAGAAAAAAAGAAAGCACAAGAGATACTCTGGGGACCACCGTATTAAAGGGCTAGGCAGAAGAGGAAATCATTAGGGAACCAAGAAGAGAAACCTGAGATTAAAAACAAAACAAGCAAACTAAAACAAAAACCAGGGAACAGAAGCTGTATTAGACATTGTTGGTTTCCTAACAAGTATCAATTTCCTGCTCTCCTTCACATAACTCCCCCCACCCCGCTGGAAGTGCATGGGCCTCTAAGGAGACTAAAGGTCTCAGTTCCAAGGATTGAGCTAACTAGTCTAAAGATAATCTTACCTACCCCCTTCAGTGGGGACTATGAGGAACAAGTAACCCGATGATATGCAAAAAATTCTGATGAAATCGGTGAAGTTGGTCAAAAGATATGAGCTTCCAGTTATAAGATAAGTAGGTACAGGGGATGTAATGTGGATGGTGATTGTAGTTAACCATACTGTACTGTATATTTGAAAGCTGCTAAGAAAGTAGATGTTAAAAGTTCTCAGTGACTCTTAACCCTAAAGAACACACTGATGGTTACCAGAAGGGAAGTGGGTGGGAGGATGGGTGAAACAGGTGATGGGGATTAAGGAGTCCACTTGTGATGGGCACCAGGTGATGTATGGAAGTCTTGAATCACTAAATTGTACACCTGAAACTAATACTACATAGTATGTTAACTAACTGGAATTTAAATTAAAACTTATAAATAAATAAACAAATAAAAGTTCTCATCACAAGAAAAAATTTTAACTGAGTGATGGACATTAAACTTATTGTGTTAGTCGTCTCGACACATCTACATATATCAAGTCATGTTGTACACAAACTTATACAATATCATAACGTCAATTATTTTAATAAAATTGGAAAAATATATTTTAAAAAAGAAAAAAGAAAGTTTAATGGGACTCCAGAGAAATTCTTCATTATTCTCTTAGGAGAACTTCAAGAAGCAAGGCTTTCCCTTCCTCCAGATGGCATCCTCAGTCACTATGAAACCCAGACTTGAGGCAGCCCTCGCTCCCCACCAGTCTGAGAAGGAAACCAACGGAAAGAAGAGACCCCAGCCAGAAGAATAGCAGAGATCTGGAGCTGGAGCCGACCCTGTTACCTGCTCTACCTCTAGACTTCCGTTTGTGTGAACTTCCTGTGAATTTCTTTATTGCTTAAACCAATTTGGGTTGAGTTTTCTGCTACTTTCTTCTGAAGCAGCCCTAAGAGACAGATATAGAAACCAAAGGAAGGCAGGATCTTCAGGAGGAAGTGAGCGAGAGTCTTGAGGGTCCCTAGAAGCCAGATGAAGTAGGACCCGAAATGCCTGCAAGAGCCTGGTAACCAGAAGGCCCTGAAGGGAGCAGTGTCCGTGGGGGGCAGCGGAGCCGGAGGCAGAGACCAGACTGCAGAAGGTGGAGAGCTGAATGGGAAGTGGGCACGTAAAGCAACAAAGCAAAGATTCCTCCGCAGTGAAGTTTGTGATGTGAAGAGAAAGTTGCAATGAGAAGCCACTACTATAGTGTTAAGGAAGGTTTAGAGTTGTTTATTTCGAAGATAAGAGCTAATTAGTGAATGAATCAACAGGTGGATCTCCAAGTTTCCTGCCACGTTCTCCCCTCCCCAGAGTTCACCGGGAATCTCAGCGGAAAGAGGAATTCAATAGCTCAATAACTCTAATAGCTTCTCATTCTGGATGCAGCCGCAAACCTTCAGAAAAGGCAAAAGTAGTACCTCGGCGTTTCACATTCCCGCTTTCTCATTCGATAGACAAGACCAAAGATGCAGAGTGAATCTACTAAAGCAATTCATTAGAAGTAACCAAAAAAGGAAGCACTTGAGAAAATGTGCACAAGAAAGTTCACCGCAACTTTTTTTGTAACTGAAATACTGGGGGAGAACATGAATGATTTATTACTAGAGAGATGATAAAACCCCGAAAAGGAGCGCTGGGTAGTATTCTATTGACTATTGACTCTGCAGCATTAAAAAGCAATGGGCTGGATCTCTACGTACTGATATGAAAAAATGCAGGTGAAAACACTAAATTATGGAACAACATGTGTGATACGATTTGACATATAAAACTCAAAACAGATAGAATTGTTTATACTTATGCAGAGAATAAAGGTCAAGGAGAATATACAACAAAATCTTATCAGTGGTTACTTCTGGAAAGGAAGTGAGATATGGTGTTCAGGGTAGGGAGGGGCATTTTAGGAAAGGGGAATTTCATATATATTGTATACTTTTACGTAAGTTGAATTTTTACAAAGGTAATTTTTTTCTTGCATGATAAATGATAAAATAAGTACTTGGAGAAAAGTGTGGCATTTGAAAGGCAGGAACTAAATCTGTACCAACGAGCATATCACATTTCTCCCTTAAACAGGGAAAAGGAAAGACCACAACATTGATCATTTTTAATGTCTTTATCTCACATTATTAATGCCAAATGGATAAGGTTTTGGATGCTTTTGGGGGGAAAGCATTTTTAAATTAATTAGTTGTTGGATGTATGTAAAACCATTGGCATCAAGTTAAGTTTATCTATAAGTAACTCCATACTTACCATCTGGTTAAATTTGGCATTGCTTATCTTCAAACTGTAAGACTGCTCAAATAAAACTGGCTGCTGTTTCAGGAAGACTCCTGTGTGAGCATATTTGCAAGCGTAAAATGTACATGGGGAGGCTGACGGGAGAGGCTGACTGGGGAGACTGACACGGGAGGCCAAAAGGCTCACCTCAGTCCTGAAACAAATCTCATCAGTAGGCCAAGCAGCTCAGCTCAATTCTCTGACTTGGTTCCTCACCCAGGAAGTAAGAGAAGGGTAAGCCACATGAATGGGAGTACCACTCTCTGTGATTTCTTATTCAAAAGTCGTCTGAAGAGATGGTTTCAATAAGCAAAAAGCCATCAAACACCTAGAGAAGCGAGACCCTGAGAAGCTGATGCTCAGATAAAGAATTTGCATATGCTCTAAATAAACACACAACCATTTTATAAATTATTGTCAAAAACTTCCTATTTCTTTGTAACTATAGCTACTACTTCAAATCATATATATAATTAAATATATATATATGTAATTAAAATTAATCAACAACGCCCTTTACTCAAGCTCTCAGTGGTTTACCAACCAACCAACCCTTGTTCATTGATTAGTTATCAGCTCCTAATCACAACGGCCACATGTTCTTTCCACATAGTTACTTTAACAAGAAGTCAGATGTCACTTCCTCAGTCTCACAGAAAGAAAACTCTCCCAGTGCTTGAAACAGATAATTCAAGAAATGCCCAAATGTGAATATATGTCTAAATCCCTTTGAGTCTGGAACAGAGCAACAAATTTGGAAACATTTTTTAATCACTGAGAAAAAGAAAAAAAAAATGGCCAAAAGAGTAAAAAAAACTAGGCAAGACTACTTCACCTATGGTCAAGTCAGTCCTGTGAATGATAGCTTAGTCAAAACACGACATAAAGCCTGGTGCCTGGGTGGTTCAGCTGGTTAAGCACCTGTCTTTGCCTCAAGTCATGATCCCAGGGTCCTGGAATGGAGCCCTGCATTCAGCTCTCTGCTCAGTGGGGGGCCTGTTTCTCCCTCTCCCTGTGCCCCCCACCTCATGTTCTCTTTGCACTCTCTCTCAAATAAATAAATAAAATCTTTAAAAAAAAAAGGCATAAAGTCCAGAATATATGAATCAAATAATTTTAGTATATAATGATCTACAATCATTGTACAAAAGAATATAAAGGAAGATTTTCAGTGGAAACATATATACCTAGTCAACAATTAAACATGTATTAAGCGTGGGGCGCCTGGGTGGCTCAGTCAGTTAAGCGGCTGCCTTAGGCTCAGGTCATGATCTCAGGGTTCTGGGATCGAGCCCCACGTGGGGTTCCCTGCTCAGCAGGGGAGTCTGCTTCTTCCTCTCCTCCCTGCTTCTGCTCTCACTATCTCTCTCTCTCTCTCTCTCTCAAATAAATAAATAAAATCTTTAAAAAAAAAAAAACATGTATTAAGCATATACCACATCTAAAACTGGTCATACAGCAATAAGCAAAACAGATAAGACCTCTGTCCTGCAGGAGCTTCCAAATTTCGAAATTGACAAATATTATCCAAGAGAATTAAGTCTCCTGTCTTAATACCAAACAGCTTTTATTTTCTATTTTTAGAATTACTTCTACAAAGAAATAAATCAAATTTTTGTTTTATTTTTATTAGAAACTAAATGGAAGAGTATATGTTGGTTTCATTTGAAACATTTCCCCTAAATAAATTCCTTATATATATTTCCAAAGTTCTGTAAGATGTAAACGAACAGTTCTGACAGCACTACAATGTCGACTTAAAGGAAAATATAGAATACACTTATTCCATAAGAACAGACAGAACCAAACTTACTTACTTATTTACTGACTTACTTATTTATTTTAAGTGCACTCTACACCCAATGTGGGGCTTGAATTCACAACCCTGAGATCAGGAGTAGCCCCCAAAATCAATTTTTTAAATACAAAATTCACATGATAATCCTGTTTAATCTATAAAAGTTCTTTATAAAATGTTCCTGTGATTTTTGCACTGCTGCTATTACAAACTGGATGGCATTCATATCAATTTCTTTATGACTTTGGAAGTATATTTCTTATATTTATTCACTTACCATTGAAATTTAAATTCTTCTCAATTTTTAATACTAGAGAATTCTTTCTTCTTACAGCAGTTACTGCAGTACAAAATGCCATCACTGATTATAAACACTTTAAATTTTAGCTCCATAAAACCAGATTTTGTTAAAGGACTATAGGGAGAAAGGCAATGCCATAGTCTCTCCACAAACCATGTATCTGGTGGATTTTGCTTTAAAATATTCTAATAATGCTGAATATTAACTATAGGTTGTAATTTGATATTCACAACTTTGTAACAATTGGCATAACAGTCAGAAACTGTCTCCAAAGAAACCAACCAATGGTCCAAGAGCAGGAACAAAAAAACATGGGCTGAAATTAATGCTAAAATACTTTCTTTGAAATACTTCCAAAGATTAGCATGAAAAGGTGACCCAAGAAAAGGCAGATGGACAGGGAATCTACTCCTTACTTAAGGGATGAAAAATCTGATGGCTAGAGGGGCAAAGGAGTCTCCTGACCAGGGATACGTAATTTGTTGGGTACATGATGGGACAAGAGCTCAGTTCTCTGTATTTCTAGCACCTGCCACACCAGGATGTGGGGAAAAGGTAAAAAATAGAGAGGAGCTCAATCCCCCCCACAGACACACTCTACTTCCTTCTCTCTCTCTCCCTCCACATCTTCCATGATTCTTCCTCATTGTCCAGAATGCATGCTTTTCCCACTACGTGTACCTGAAGTGACTATTTTTCATTTATTCTCTTTCCAATATCAATGAGTTTAGCCAGGGTGTATTTACCTAAATCTCTCTTTGATGTTTTTTCTTAAATGATGAACCTAAGAACAGCTTCTTAATGTAGAGGTACAAAGTAACATTAATTCTTAAATGTACCCTAGTGATTTAGGTTGAGCTGATTAAATTCCATATAAGTTCTAAGCTTTAAAAAAAAAAAAAAGCTACAGCTAAGCAGTATTGTTAAAACAATAAAATGACTTTAGATAAAGCAGGGACCATAGTAATAATGATTTCTAAACATTTTCTGAGCATTTTCCAGTACAATATTTAACTAATTTCTTCTCAGCATTTTTTTTCCATTTGTTAAAATTCAGGCATGGGTTGGGTCCTAAAAAAAACAGAAAAGGAAAAATGGGCCTTATAAAATAGAATCACAATTTCAATTTGAAACACTGAAACAGAATGTTCTGTGAGTGTGACTTTGCCCCTTCAACTTTTGATGTCCTTTTGATGTCATGGGAGAGTTCAGTAAGGAGGGATGGAGAAGAGAGGAAGAAAAGCAGAAAAGATGGACAGTGACTAGAAAGTGGCGTCAAATTTCAAAACTGGGATGCTGAATTGTTCTTACAGTCCTCAAATTAAATTCTGAAATGTAAGAGCCTGCTGATTCCAAGCATACTTGAAAGGAAAGAGGCTAGGTCCCCAGACCCCTGAAGACTTTCACTGATAATCAGGAGAAAGGTTTTAAGGCGACCAAACCAAGAAATCTTGAAATGCTGAATCATGTGATTTAAAAAAAAAAAAAAATAAGAAGCTACTTTCTACACAAACAACACTCCAGGAAAACAATAAAAATTAGGAAGACCAAACACTGTGATGGTCCAATTTTGGAAAAAGTGAAAAGTGGCTTTTTTCATAATAAATTTTTGGACTTCAAAGCAGTTTTATTTTCAGCTGTGACTGTATATAATACTAAATACTAGTGTTTCCTCCTCTGTCAATAAAAAATGGAAACTTATGTTCTTGGCTTTCTTCTTCTAATTGCTAAGCTTTTAGGAACTCATACAATCCATTGCAGGTTGATCCAAAAACTAATGTCATGGGGCAAATGTGACACAGGAGTTCCAAGACCAAAGACAGGCCCAGACTCAGACCTACCGGTCTTTCCTTCCTGGTTCCTCTTGGCACCACAAGAGAGCCTAGTGGGTAGAGGAGAATTTTGCTTTCAAACCGTGCCTTCTAGGCAGAGCCATGGCCTGTTGTAAGGGTTGCCTTATCTTCATTGTACCTCTTACACTTCCCAGATGGCTGAATCTGTTGGAGCTAAAGGTTCATAGAACCCAAAGACTCGTAGTAGAAACATCATTTGCAAGTTGGGAGTCAGGCTAGACACTGAGGGAGCACTAACTGTAGGAAATGTGTAAAAAGGATTCAAGTGGTGCATTCAATCCACAGACAACTAGACCCAATGCCAAGAGTTTCCAAAGCAATAAGAATTCAAAAGCATTAACTGGCGTTCCATATTGATAAGAAGCCATGATAATGACTGCATAGTAAGTGGTTGAGAGAGAAAGAGAATGAGTGATTAAATCACACTAAACCATTTGAGGCTGTCTTAAATGACAGGATAAGTAACAGGACAGGTATTTCTAGGTCCTAGCTATACAGTGTAGTCCTATAGGAAAGTTACAGCAAACCAGGCCAGCAGAGTATTTCCATCTTGTCTAATTTAGCTAGTATAGTCTTCCATCTTGTCTCCACATAGAAAGAAAGAAAGAAAGAAAGAAAGAAAGAAAGAAAGAAAGAAAGAAAGAAAGAAAGAAAGAAAAAAAGAAAGAAAGAAAGAAAGAAAGAAAGAAAGAAAGAAAAAAGAGAAAAGAAAGAAAAGAAAAGAAAAAAGAAAAGAAAGGAAAACAAGAAAAGAAAAGAAAAAGAGGGATTGCAAGCAAAAACAAAGTAATGCATATACCAATCACTTTTCTATCTTGAAGAAGAAGGGAAAAGCCAGCTTGTATACATAGACCCATTCCAGCACCTGTTCAATGCTTTCTCATGTAATATTTCATAAAAATAAATACATCAAACAATAATTCGAATATCCAAAGGTGACCTGAGGAGCTACAGTTTAACCCTACAGCCTTCAGAATTGATCTGGCACTCTGCACTGATCTTTTATTTAAAAAACAAAAAACAACAAAACACCTAATTCTACGTCTTTATCTAAATGGGTTTCATAGAGTCAAAGTAGCTAGACATTTTTTTTAATTTTTTTTTTTTTTTAAGAATCAGGGGATTCTGGATCTTTTGGGAGATTTTTAGAAGTCTGTATTATAGATTAACTTTTTAAGGGCTGCCAAATATATCATTACAGGCATGACTCAAAGGTGTTCTGTTGTCTAATAGAAATAGAAAATACTCGAACTCTTGAAATTGCAGATGATGTTAGAGTCTCTATTTTGAAAGAGAGGAAAAGGCACTGGTAATACCCCAGAACAACCACAAACACTAAGTGCATCCTCAGGGCCAGTCACTGTCCTACGTGCTTTACATACCTTATCACATTTGATCTTTACAATAACCTGTAGGGCAGGCATCTACTCTTCAGGTGAGGAAACAGGAGCTTATGAAGATTAAGTATCTTGTGCAAGTCATTCCCATTAGTAAGTGGACTGAACTTAAGTCTATGTGACTCCAAAGGCTGGATGTATATTCTTAGCCACTATTCTCTACTTCCGCATACCATCAGGTGCAACAGCAACAACAACAACAAAAAAACCTTACATTCACTTGGGGGTACACCTTCAGAAATTCATGTTCTCATAGAATCATGGAATCTCACAGTGGTCACCCCCCCCCTACACACCATATTTTAAGTCCCTCAACATCCCAAATATTATTTGCGTTAACTATCTAGACTCAGATCCCTGTTGGATTGTTTAGTAGAAGAGGAAAAGAAAAAGGAGAAAAGAGTTTTGGATTATCATGGAATATCTCTCTGTGATATTCCCTTCATCTGCATACTTATTTGGAAAGTGGGGGAGGGCAACAAGCAAAACTAAGTCAGAGTCCCAGGTAGTAATGTAAAACTAGCTCTCTCTTTAGCTATAAATAAATCAGCTTTAAGACAAGTAGGAGCCTCATATTAATTGAATTATGCCCTTATAGTTGTTCCCAGACACAGAGAAAGAATAATGGTGTTTATGAGCCTCAGACTAGAGGAAATATTGGAAATTGGTCAATAAAATAGTGACGTTTGTCTCATTTGCATACAGAGACTTTGAGATTATACATCAAAATTTATGAGCCCAGATTACTCAACCTTGGAAAGGCAAGCAAGTCAACCTCAAGTGGGAAATAAAATCCCGTAAATTGTGTATTGTGAACTATATTTTTCAAGGACTCTGGGGACAACAGTCAGAAGCTTAAAGGAAAAAACAAATTAGGGAGGGTTTGTAGTTAAAGATGGTGGACTAAACAGACACCTTTATCTACTCTCTCTCCTGAAATGCCCTAAAACTACAGTAAAGAGACTTTCGTTAAAATCACCATTCCCAGGGGCAATGGGAGAAGAGACACAAGGGCAAAACACTTCTTAAAATTTAAAATAGAGGGTTGGAAAGTAGAAGGACAAATGCTGCTAAAATAAAGTAAGGAGTCCAAGAAAGCTGAATCCTAAAATCAGCAGCTGAGGGAGTCTACCGGCAACCCAATTTGCTTCCCATAGTTTCTTCCAATCCTTAAAAATTGGCAGAACCAAGTACCTCTGGAAGCAGGGGCAAAAATAAGAGCAAAACAGAATGGGAGAAAGGCCTGTTTCAAAGAAATCAGACCCCCACCCCTATCCCTCTCCTGGCTCACCCTTTGATTAAGGAATCGCTTCTCTTTGCCCTCCCCCTTCCCAGCAGAACCACTGGAGGTCTCTCTGGAGAGGGGGAAGCACAGGCTCTGTGGATGGGGCATCACATGCGTTGAGAGCAAGGGCATCATAGTAAAAGCAAAGTGATTAAGTGATCTCCATGCCAAGGAGGCAAATATCACATACTGAATGTTGAGACCTCACAGTCCTTTTCTCCAACAGGACTCCCAGAACCAGCAGCCAGGATTATAGTCTCTCTTCCCTGTTACTTAAGATACGGTCTGTGGATGGTTGCAACAGTTAAGAAATGCAGAATCTCAGTCCCACCCCAGCACTACTGAATCAGAATCTGCATTTCAACCAGAACTCAGGTGACTAGCATATACACTGAAGTTTGAGCAGCATGGCTCTCACAGGAGATTGGTCTTTTCACTGCAAAAACCCTCAAGGAAAAACTGGAAGATTCAGACTCCAAAATGACCCAGCCAGAGCACCCTACCACGAAGCCTTCGGTCAAAAAGCCTACCTATATTATACTCAGCATTTCCAATCAGCTTTTTAGTGCCCAATGTTAAATACGATCACCAAGGATGTGAGGAAAATCTCTACTGTGAGAGAGAAGAAACAAATAATCAAGCAACTTGGAAAAAACAGAGACCCTACTAAAAAAAAGTTTAAAAAAAAAAAAAGCTGTTCTCAGTATCCTCAGAGAGACAGGAAAATATGCCATAACCATAAAACAAGAATAGGATAACTTTTTTTAAAAAACAGACAGAGAACAAAAAGGAAGTTTAGAGAAATCAAGAATATAACACCAAAAATGAAAAACTCAAGAAGGGTTAGAAAGTAAAGTTGAAAAAAAAAATCTCCCAGGAAGTAGGGCAAAAGACAAAGAGATGAAAAATGAAAAATGTTTTAAAATTAGAAAAGTAGAACATCAATACAGATTGTACCACTTCCAAATAATAAGCATTCCAGAAAGAAAGAAAAAAACAAATGGAGAGGAAGAAATCAAAGAGTATTTCAATAAAATTCCCAAAGAAATGAGTTTCCAGATGGGAAAGTCCAATTGAGTGCCTAACACAATAAATAAAAATAGAGCTATACCAAGACATGTCCTCATAAAATTTCAGGAAACTGGTATAAAGAGAAGATTCTAAAAGCTTCGAGAGAAAAAATATATACAGTGAATGAGTCAAGAGACAAAACACTTCCAGATTTGTCAACCTCCAAGATTAGAATTAAAAAACAATTGAACAATGCCTTCAAAGTCTGAGGGAAATTATTTCCAACTTGGAATTATTCACTTAGCCAAAATATAAACTGTGCGGGCACTTAAAGACATGCTTATAAAGTTTACCTCCTATGCCCTCTTACTAGGAAGCTACTGGAAGAGCTGCTTTACAATAACAAAGGAGAAAACCAAGGAAGAGGAAGACATGAGATCCAAAAATTAGTGGAACCAATTCAAGACAGAGGTAAAGAGGGTCCCAGAATGATGGTGAAAGAGTTCAAGATGGCCGGTGTGTACCAGGGATAAAGGCTCAGTTAAGATTAGAGGTCAAGAAGCTTTTAAGAGGGGTGTGTCCAAGATGAAACTGATAGAACACCTGAGGGGCTTGGATATATGCAGAGGGGAATTTAGAAATGATTAAAGCGGGGGGAGAAAAAGAAAACTAAAGAACAGGACAATTATGTACTTCATTGAAATTTTCAAAATGGTTCAAGAACAGAAGAACAATCATAGAATACTGCATAGCTCACGTGTAAGTAATAAGCACATAAATATAATGTCATAATCTTACAAATAGTTATAAATCTTCTAAATGCTGAAGATTAATCTAAACAAAATTATGACATATCTCTATAGGGCAGATGCAGGGGATGGTGTGTGCATTTGAGAATGGGGGGTAAACAAGAGCTAAATTCTCACCTTCCACAGCAGGAAGTAAACAGACAATACCTTAACTGAAAAAATCAAGATATAACACTATACACAGTTCCTTAGAGATATAGTTATAAACGTCAAAGGTAACCTTTGTTAAGGATGCTTCTAGAGAGCTGGAAAATGGAGGAGCTGGAAAATGGACGATGGAGGGCAGTGGCAGGTGGACAACAGTTGATTCTCATAAACAAGCCTTACAGGACTACTTAAGTCCTTAAACTATGTGTTTTAATAACTGATAAAAATAGAAATTAAATTTTAAACATTAGACAATATTAGGGTGGAATTCTCATCTTCAATACAAGGAAAAGTAAACGAAAGCCTTATGGCCTAAGAAGGGGGAAAAAAATCTCAGAAAGTGTCAGAAAGTTAGCAAATAAAGGGAAGAAAAAATTAACTTGAAGAATGCGATCTTCAAAGGTGGTGGAGTAATCCTCTCCTCAGATATCATCCAAAACCAACAAAAAGGACAAGAGGCAATAAAAACTTCCCCATCAGTGAAACTAGGACATATCTGTAGCCCCCAAACAGTAAAACGTGAAGACAAAGTAGAGAGAGAGGCATGAACTAGTTTGGCCCTGTGGGGGAAGGTCAGACTTAATGTGCAGAGGGGATAGGACCAGAAGGCAGATACTTTGGCCCTCTGGCTCCTGTGTTGGAAGCATCAGTCACTAAGGATGGTGAGAGAGGGGAGGTGCTGAGAATAGAGGACTTGCCCGAAAGTCTGCACAAAGAGCATTTGGACCCCAGATCCCTACCCTACCCTCTGAGCTCTATCCTTCCCCAGGCTCAAAAGAAGCAAGAACTTCATTCCCTGGAGCCACTGAACCAGGCTAGGGATGTGTGATCTTTAGGCAGTAGGTGTGGTACAGGGCAGGGATGAGGGGTTGAATGGAAAATTGGGGCATTAAGAAAAACTTCATATAGAGGTCTGTGATCTCAGGCCAGCTCCCAGGAAATCTGCAAACCCCCCATGAAAACCTCTGTTTTCATGGAAGAGGAGCACCCAAAAACAGTAGGCACCGTGAGCACCCTTTGTATGGACTCCAGGAACTCAAATGACAAACATCCCAGTGGCAACCATGATGCCCCCAAGACCAGAGACCCATGCCCCAATTTTTATACTGTATACACTAGCTACTGGTGTCCCCACTCCCAAAAATGATACATTGTACCTCCTGACAAGTAGATAGGACTCCTGAATCAGATTTCATTTTATTTAGAAAAAATAAAAAGATGTATTATTTCTTGCATCTAAGCATCATGGTAGTCACACTTGTCTTTTTCAAGCTATTTCTTCTGCCACAAATGCCCTCCAGTCTTGCCTTCCTGGTGAAATCCTCATTCCAAGAGCAGCCAGAAGGTCACCCTCTTTCTCTAGTTTTCCCTTATTCTTTTTCATATGGCAGAATTCACATGGCACTCTTGCATTTTTCATTCCCATAGCTCTTTACACTTACTTCCAAGACATAACTTTGTTCCCTTGTCATTGCCTTAGATGTACAGATCTTGTCTAGATTTTAAACTCTCTCATGGGAAACTCAATGTCTTATTTGTCCTTGAGACACCAATATCTCCAATCTTTTGAATCTAGTCTATGATAAGAATCAGCTATTCCCATCAAAGGACTAGTTACCGTCACCTTCCAGGAACTCCATAAACGTCTAAGGAGGTGCTTATGTGTTGGGGGGAAAAAAGCATAGTAAACTCTGTGTATGAACATAACATAGTAAACTCTGTGTATGAACATACTTATAATAAGTATAAACACACTTATTCTGTGTAATAAAAATCGGAAAACTTTCTTTAAGCTATTAAATAAATAAGACCCTAGAGAGAAAATGCAGAGTAAATTAGAGGGGTGGGTGGCAATGGTCTAGGGAGAAGTTGAAAAACCCTGTAAGTATAATAACCACACTTTCTGAATTAAATACTGATTTTACAAGTATGAGAGTGAAAGTGGACTCTTCTGGCATATTTGAGATATATGGTTTCCTAATTCTTTGAAACCTCAATGGGAATTTAGAGAGAGATATCACGACCCATGAAGAAGAAAGACTAGTAGCTGTGCCTGGGAAATCTTGAGGAAGTTGAAAAGTAGACTGATGATTTGAGAAATCTAAGAAAACTGGCATTTGAAGAGAGGTATTAAAATTATTTTTAGTTAAAAATATTTATTGTAGATAATTTGGAAAATATAAAAAAGTACAAACATAATAAACTATCTGTAATCACCAAAAAAATAAAATAAAATAAGACTAGAAATATATCCACCCATGAGCTTCACTTCTATGCTCGAGGGGAAAAAAACCACTACCCAATCAATTTAGTAAACACTAAAAAAAGTCAGTACTAAATAATAATCAGAATTGTTCTTAACAACTAATCCTGTCTGGATCATCTAGTTTCCACATCAGAGTGACAGTTCTGGAAGCATAAGAGGAAGGGGGGGGGCCTTTACAAAGCCCTTATCAATATCTTAGAAAGTATAGGTACATGACTATAACCATATGCTGGTTGTCAAAAAAGACTAGAAAGGCACAGAAGAAGTGATCTGTAGGTCTCTTTCTTGGGTCTGCCCTCGAGGCCTTATTATAAGTAATAGAAACTGTACTGTGTCCGTGTAAATTGCTGTGTAAATTGCTAAAGAACAGAATCCATAAGGCAAGGACAGGACATTATGAAAAAAAAAAAAAAGAATACCCATATTTGAAAATAATATAAATTAAATACTAGAAACAAAAATACATTTGCTGGGATAAATTCAAGTAAGTAAACAATACTTCCTTGAGCACCTTTTTTGTGGGTAGAGCCCCATGCTAGGATCCAGTAAAAAGTACAGTTTATAGAACCTGGCTGCATTCAGCTTTCTAAAGAGTCTTTTACAGAGTCTTCCAATCTGGACCCTTCACTAGAGTTCCTTCTCATATAATCATTTTTTTTAAAAAATGGCATTGAATGGTACTATGTGACAGGTACTGAGCTTGTGGGGTTGGGTAATAAAAATGAAGGATATGGGGGGCGCCTGGGTGGCACAGCGGTTAAGCGTCTGCCTTCGGCTCAGGGCGTGATCCCGGCGTTATGGGATCCGAGCCCCACATCGGGCCCTTCCTCTATGAGCCTGCTTCTTCCTCTCCCACTCCCCCCGCGTGTGTTCCCTCTCTCGCTGGCTGTCTCTATCTCTGTCGAATAAATAAATAAAATCTTAAAAAAAAAAAAAATGAAGGATATGGGCACCTGGTTGGCTCAGTCAGTAGAGCATGCAACTCTTAATCTTGGGGTCATGAGTTCAAGCCCCACATTGGATGTAGAGATTACTTAAGGAATTTTTTTAAAAAGATTTTATTTATTTATTCGACAGAGATAGAGACAGCCAGCGAGAGAGGGAACACACGCAGGGGGAGAGGGAGAGGAAGAAGCAGGCTCATAGCAGAGGAGCCTGACGTGGGGCTCAATCCCATAATGCCAGGATCACGCCCTGAGCCGAAGGCAGACGCTTAACCGCTGTGCCACCCAGGCGCCCCAGAAATTTTTTTTTTTAAATGAAGGACATTCTCTACCCTTAAGGAACTTACTATCTATTAAGAGAGTGATTTCTGTGAGAAGTATACAGGAGTAGAGAATAGTCTAATTCTAGAAGCTGTAGTTGTAACAGCTACCATGTACCCATCCCTGTGCAAAGTGCCCCCCTCATCTCATCTCAAATTCTCACAAGAACCTTATAAGACTAGTATTATCTCCCGTTTAACAAGAAGAAAACAGGCCCCTAGAAAGTTACAGTAACTCCCAAAGTCAAGCAGGTAGCGGATTTCAGAGCTATGATTCCAACCAAGTCCTCTGACCCCCGCACCACCTCCTTTTTGCCATACTTGGCTGCATTTGTGCAAAATGCTTTCCGAGCACAAAGGAAGGAGGAATGGCCTGGCCCCATCAAAGTCTCCATCGTCCCCTTAATTTAATCTCTTAGTTGACCATTCCATAATAGGACAATATCCACTCAAAGTACAATGTTTTGGCTGAGAAGTCAGTGAATTACAAGACATGGTTCCGAATTGCAAGGGGCTTCTATTTTAGATAGAATAGTGAGGGGGGGGGCTAAACAATGTACAAATATTATAGATATGCAAGTAATGTATATGTATAATATATTAAAAGTGATAGCTAAAAAGAAGAACCGTGAGGCCTCAAATAGTCCAAGAAAGTATGGAGGAAAGAAAAAAGGGTTGAGGACAACTGGGCCGTGAAGAAAAGCAAAAGGAATCGAAGAAAAGGAAGGTCATCGCAGGAGAGTCGCCTCAAAGGATTGCAAAACTCAATCCATGAGTTCCCAGTAAGAATGGCAGTTTTTCAGGGGTGCCTGGGTGGCACAGCGGTTAAGCATCTGCCTTTGGCTCAGGGCGTGATCCCAGCGTTCTGGGATCGAGCCCCACATCAGGCTCTTCCACTGGGAGCCTGCTTCTTCCTCTCCCACTCCCCCTGCTTGTGTTCCCTCTCTCGCTGGCTGTCTCTCTCTCTCTCTCAAGTGAATAAATAAAATCTTAAAAAAAAAAAAATGGCAGTTTTTCAGTCCTGGCTCTTCTACTTACCAACTATTTGAAAGGTGTTATTAACCTCTGAACCTCAATGCCTGATTCACAGGATTTTGTCAGAAGTAAATGAGATAATTTTTGTGACAGGCTCAATGCCCTGCACATCTCCAGGAGTCACCAAATGTCAGACTTGACCCATGTATATTACTGCATCTAAAGCTGAGAAAACCGAGGGAAGTGTAATTATAGCCTTCTAGTATATGAAGGGTTTTGAAAGAAAAGGTAACTATTTTCCACGCTCACTGAAGAGTTACAAAAAATAAATAAATAAATCCAAACTGATATGTGGCTGGATTTGATGATAGCAGTAGTGGAGGTTGGAATACATTTCAAAGAGTTGGGCCCGTGTGCTGGGGTAGATGGGGCGGGGGGCGTCACAGGAAACAGGGAAAGAGAGACTGTTAACTCTTCGGACACATTTTAGCAAAGGCCTCCAGGAGGGAGGGGATAGACTCCCCATACTAAGATGATAGGACTTTGTGACTATATAAGCTGGTATTCGCCAATAAAAACTTCCTCCTGTGTGGCCCTTTTTATCCAATAATGATTTCCTGCTTTACTTGGGCTGCCAAATGTATCCAAAATGTAATAATCGGTGAGTAGATTCATAAATCAAATTGCAAGCTTCAGAAATAATGGCTAGTGCTCTGATCATTTGTAGTAGAATTTTAAAGCCAGCCCACGTTGAAGGTTTCTTGGGGTTTTAGCGTCAGCTGCGGTTTTGTTCTAACCTTTTCCCCTTTCAACACCTCAGAAGTGAGCCGCAAGAACCCTCTTTTCCAAGAAACTTCTTATCTGATTAGAATTATTCATTCCCAGTTTCATCTTGAGTCAAAGTCAAAGTTTATAATCCTGGGCCTCCAGGATGTCAACCAAATCCACCGCTCCCTGCAATCGAAGTCTCTCAAATCTTTTCCCACCCCCAAACCTACGTACCTCTCTCCAATCCCACATCAAGAGCATCAGCTGCTAGCCTTAGCACTTGGAGAGGCTTTGAAGTGGAGACAGGTTGAGCTAGCAGAGTCTGAGCGGCTGAGGGAAGGGGGCACCCAGCATCAGGTACAGTGGGCACAGACCTTGCAGGCTCTAGGTTCTCTCCGTAACTAATTTGCCTGTGACCTAAGCCTTCGCTCTTTGAATTCCCAGGTTCCTAAACGTCATCTGGCGTCCTGATAGCAGCCTCCTGGGTCTGCCTCCCTTCTCCCTTCCTGCTTTTCTTTACCCCAATCCTAACCTGTGGCTCTCTCTTACTGACTGGAACGTCTCCCCTCTCCTAGCCTCCCAGATTCCCAACGCTGGAGCTTACCGTGGCTATGAGGGCAGAATTCCAGCCAGAACTTTCCAAGTGTTTCCCGCACAACACCTAACTGGGGACGTGCTCCTCACACTCAGTTCTCCTGCAGATTCACAATCTGCTGTAAGTGACACAGCTGAGGCTCCAAAGACACTCTAGGAATGAATGTTTTAACTTTATTTAATGAATGTTTTAACTTTATTCAACCCAGCATTTTGCTATAGAATGGACAGCTCTTCTCTCATCAAAATGTCTATCGCTCCCATCTTGATCCTGGAAAGGATTCATACTGGGCTCACACCTGGGCTCTACCGCATTCCATCCCTGTGACTGTGGGCAAGTTCCTCATGCTCCTTAGCCGTGGTTCCATATCAGGAAACTGAGGCTACAATGAGTTAATATTAGCATCACCTTGGATTGTTGTGAGAAGACACATTCCCGGTGCATGCTAAGTTCTCATTAAAAGCTCTATTTTTAACCAAATCTATGTCCACCACAATCCTTCCAGATAATGCTCCACCCCTCTGGATTGCTGTATCCAATTCCAGCCAGCTTCCCAGCTTTAGGTTTCTTTCCTGCTCCAGTGATCCCTACATGCCATTGCCAAAAAATCATTCCAAAATACTCCTTTTATCAGGTCCCCAGGTTTCTGAAGACTTTTTTTTTTCCCAAGTGACTTAAATTAAGTCCAAACTCTGCCTGCCTATGAAAGTTCCCCATCCCCTGGGAGCTTCCTCCTTTCTGCTTGCCCCAAGGCCCCCCCCACGCCCACCCCATTCCCTGGCAGAGCGTCCCCCATGTGCCCCGTCTCCCAACAGAGGCACACACAGTCCACACACACACTACACAGATCGTTTCTCTGATATTGGTCCTGTGGGAGACGCACCCCTTTACATCTACCTCTTGGCTAAACCTTCCCCGAACTATGCTGGTCCATATTGATCACTCCCTTCTCTCCTACTTTCTGTGATCTGTTCCACACAATTTAGCCTTTAATACATGCTGTCTTCCACGGTCCACTAATTGTTTCCTGTATCTCAGTTTCATCTTCTCAAATAGTTGTAAACAACTTGAGGGCAGGGACCACACTGTGCACTTTTCTCCGTAATAACTCCAGACGTGCACTTGAGTTAGGCACTTAATTCATCTTTGCCAGTTAACCCGAGAGTTGGGCTAACCAGACTGCCAGGGAGAGATCACAGAACTCGTCCATAATTGGGGTACGCAACCTGAAAGACCTGCAGGTAACCCACACTTGTTACATTTACATTTTTACTGAAACTGATCTACCTGCCATTTACCTCATTCTCAACAAATAGATTTGGGAGTTGCAAACATTGATAGTCCAAATTCCAAATCCCCTGGGACTTATTTATAAATAGTGATGAGGGAAAAGGAGTCAGACTGGGCTCTCCTTTGGGAGCTGTCTTGGGAAGTTTATGCAAATGACGCAAGAGGTTGGTGGGAGACTTAATTACTCTCTAGTGAAAACCCAGACTGCTTGTTACCATCTGTTTCTTCAAGGAGAGCCAGCCGCCACACAGTAACCCTCTGTAAAGTTACAATCCCAGTGGTAAAGTACTTTGGGATCCTCGGATGAAAGGAAGCCTACAGGTCCAAGACACTATTATTATTGTCATAAATAATGATGCTTTGTGTTTTATCAAAGGAGCTCAGAATGGTTTGCAAACATTAACTAATTAATCCTCAAAAAAAAAAAAAACCCACCTCTGTGAAGTAGGTAGAAGGGAGATATTATTATCCCCATTATGTATGGAGGGAGACAGAGAGACACACATGCGTTCACTGACCCACCCGCAGTCACATGTCAGAGTCGGAAACAGAACCCAAGTCTCCTGACGCCCAGTTTGAACAGACCACACTGCTTCTTGTGAGATGTAAAAAAAAGTCTGATTTATACAATATAAAAATAAACCTTGAGAAAGTAAACGGCATCTAACCTTTCAATAACTGTCATGTAATAAAACAGCAGACGTGGGAAAAACAACATCTTGAAGGAAAGATGTGTGGGTAGAACAGTTTAATAAATACAATGCTTTAATCAAAACTTTCCAAAAGGAACCAGTGACTCTTGAAGGAATCTGATATTTAATCATTGCTGTTCTAATGGTTTAAAACAAAGAGGTATAATCCACCAAGTTTTAAACAGAAACTAGTCTAACAAGTTCTATACTTTATTTTTGAATTCTATTTCCTTCTTTTTCAGTGTTCTCAAGAACATTTTCAACGTTGATCCATGTGATGCAAATGTCACATGGAGGATAGAAATATTACTCTTCAGATACCTCACATTCTTCCCGACTCAAAGTCGTAGTTTAATATTAATGTAATTCAGAAAATTGACAAGGAACTGTGTCTCCAAGGAAACGAGTGGAGGAGGGGAGGAAGATGTGAGCCTGTGATTTGTTTAATCATTAGACACTCTGCAGTTCTGTCACTCTCCACATCGTCCATGAATATGACAATAGATGAAGTGCTCCCAGGGCCCGCAGCAGAGACCCCCACCAAAGAGCCAGCGGTTCCTGACCACACAATGCCAGGCAGATTCCATTTTCAGGAACGCCATGCCATCGATCTTCATATTCCTTTGGTAATTTTGTATATCAAAACTGCCCTGACTGGCGTTGTGTATAATACTGCATTTCCTTGGTATCTGCCTTCACAACACTGGTAGGGTCATCCAAACAATTCTATTAAAAAAAAAAAAGTCACCATCAGAAATTGAGGTCCTACGAACAGCCCTGACAAGCCATCAGACACCTTTTTGAAGTTGAGGCATTCCAGCACAGAATTTTCTAGCAACACCACTCGGCTTCCATTCAAGAAGACATGTTCAGTCTTTTGTTTTGACTTGCCCACTGGGTCCATATTTGGGCCTTATCACCTTCATGTACCACCACCATGCCTGTGTCCTCAGGAAGGGAGAATGAGACAAAATGACAGCCAATCTGAGTGCGAAGCCCCGTTAGGCCCGCAAACCAAAGACTACATTCAAGATGAGGACCTATGAACTTCAACCTTGTCGCTCACCCATCACATCGCCACGGGTAATTTACCTTATTCTATTGTGCTTATGCTTCCACTGAGAAAAAGAAGCAAAACAATACTTTAACCAACACAAAAATGTTAGGTGTCTGTGAGCCTTATTTTAAGGACCCGAAAGCCTTTACAAGATGGAGGCCCTTGTGCAATACCTAAACAGCACAGAAGGAATAATAATTTCTAAGAAGAAGAGTCCACGTGATTAGTACCGACAGCTACTTCATCACCTTCAGCAGCTTGACAATCTTGCTCATAGCATACTTTTTCCAGCCAAGACTAGGAAGATGATTAATTTCAGAACAGTTTTCAACCTACCAAAACTTTCTACGTGAAATCTAGAAAAGGGAACTGAAAGACTCTACTGCTTAAGAGACTTCAATTTAAAGAAACGATAACATTCCACTCTGAAAATAAAATTTCTGTTACTAAGGGCTTATCTGCGCTAATTCCCCCTCTTTACAGATTAAAAAAAAAAAAAAGAAAGAAAAGGTAACCGATCAGGATTTAAGCATTTCTTCAAACCAAGCAACCTGTTGAACAACTTCTTAATGTGCCTATCAATCACCTGGCGATAAGAAGAGTTTGCATTCATAATAGCGAGTTGCTAAAATAAATATGAGTTACTATAACTAATTCAATCAACAATGGGACCTCAGAGGGCAGCAAAGAAATAATCAAACAATAAGTATGAATAGGTTGTAATTTTTCTGATTAACAAATGTTCTCCTTGTCATATGATGTTAAGAGCTGCTTAAAGCGCTCAGGTAAATTTAGAACGTATGTATTTACATTGGAGGGGTCTGTGTGCACTCTCCCAATCAAAAATTCATGAGCCTATAAGTTTTGCAAACATCAAGTTTTGCTTTCAAAAAACATTTTCCTATGTGGCATTTGTTTTTAACAGGTCTAGGACCACAATTCATAGAATCCAACGGAGATCAAATAAGACCCCAACTCACTATTTAAATACATTCCTATTAGACTAGTCAAGAAGATCTTATAAACTGGTTGAAGTATTGACACTTGTTAATTCCCATCTTCTCTTCCTGACTAGACTTCTATTCTTTACCATGGAGGGGAAGGGAGAGATTTGGATCCTAAACCAGCCATTCATGCAGCCCCCCCCCAAGAACCAACGGCAGTTGGAGAGCTCAGGGTAAGAGCCGAAAGCTGAGCATGCACCACTCTCATCACGCATCTACAATCTGACCAAAATGTCACACCTAGGTTTCTATTGCTTCCGATTCCTCTCCTCTGTGCTTACCTTCTCAACCATTTCGTTTGTCCCACAGAAGGATGGCAGCAGCAACAAATAGAGTTCAGGCACCAAACAGAGTCGTTAGACTAAAACTTTAGTTGGGGTGGGGGCCTTCAATGGCCTTTCAATGAAAGCCAATGATGCGGAAGGCAAAACAGAGATGTAAACTAAAAGTATCAGTCATGAATCTGGTGAGAATAAATCTTCCTTTAATTTAGACGCAGAAATCCATTGCTATCCCAGATTCTAATGTTTTTAAACATTGGCCTATATTTTGGCTTCGTTGGTTTGGCCTTTCTTTTAGCTTGGTTCATTTGGTGTTTATTTTGGCCATAATGATTTACCCTGAATTATTTTTTTTAAGATTTTACTTATTTGATAGAGAGAGAGTACAAGTAGGCAGAGGGAGAGGGAGAACAATACTCCCCGCTGAGCAGAGAGCCCAGGACCTTGGGGTCATGACCGGAGCCCAAGGCAGGCACTTAACCGACTAAGTCACCCAGGAACCCCTAATTTACCCTGAATTTTGAGGGCTGAATAAAAGAAAGAAGGAATGAATGGATTGGACAAGTGATTGAGTTCCTGTATTGGTGACTGAGGCGTCCATCACGGGTTCCTGTGGAGAAATTCAAAGGGACAGAGAACCTCATCTCCTAGGCCCAGAAGCTCATTCCAAGCATCCAAGAGTAGTGGGGATTAAGGTCTCAGAAACACAGAGAACTGAAAAATTTGTCATGTGCATTTATAAAGGAAGCAACTGACACAAAATGACTGTTAAATGCCTCACTGTGAAAGCATAAATGTCATTAGGCAGTCAGATTCTTCTGTGGAAACTAGATTTTAATAGGTTTTTGATTGTCACTTTTCTTCTTGTTTTTTCATTACTCACGCCTTGGAGGGATTCACTTTCAAAAGGATTTGCTTAAACTTCCCCCTCAAAATCCAATTTGCAAATACACCTGCAATTGCGTTTTCAATATGTACAGTCACAGGTGCTATCTTTCGCATGCTAACAAGCCTGCCCATGGCAACCGGACCACACTTTAGAGTCAGGTGACTGATTGCTGCAACAGGGAAGTATGTGGGAGAATTGAGGCCATTACGGTGAATGTCCCCTTGGAGTGGATTCTCAGTTACAGACATGCCCCCCTATAATCTAAGTGTGGGGCCTCCTATAATCCGAATGAGCACGCTGAATTTGATCTCAATTTTATCGGAAGAACTGTGTCCAGAAAATGCAAATATTTTCCTGATATGTACTAAGGGGGAAAAAAAAGAATGTGTTGAAATGGTTATGGATTTACTCTTCTCTATAACAGATCAAAATTATAAACTCTGAGTCTATGCATATCTAGTCAAGGTTTTTCACAGTCAGTGATTATTTTTTGAATGCATAGGATGTGCCTGCCTTGAATCAGGAGCGAAAAGAAATAAAAAGGAAGCACTGACTTCAGTGGAAAGGGCTGAATTATAAGATATCTAATAATAACTAAATCTGTGTAGCACAGATTCAACCTCACTGTTAGAAATGAAAAGCTTGATAAAGTAGGAGTCACTGCCATAAGATATCTTAAATAATCTTTCAGGGGGGAAAAAAACAGGACCATCTTTCAAATTTTATTTGAAGCTATTTATTATTTAAATTTTATTTGAAGTTGGCATTCACTAACGAAATTACAGTAGAGAGTAATTTTAATCATTGGGTGTCATTCAGACTAAATGTACCACTGATTATTCCAATTTGATTATTAATTTTCAATTAATCTAACAATTACAACAGTAGATTGTAACAGCATAACATCTTTCCTGGGATCCTTGAAATTTCCCACAGCACTTCTGATTCACATGGTTCTTCATTAAAAGGTTGAGCTGTGTTTCCCCCTTGCTAATCGGTAAAATAACACACTGAATGCTTATCTCCCACTGTGCAGGTTAAACTATGCTGCCTGATATTTCCTAACTGCATTATTCCATGTTTGAAATCATGTTTTTTTCTTTCTCATACTCCAATTCATTATTTCCTCCTTTCCCTGAACCTCCCTGCCCTGAGACCAGTCTCGGTATCACCTTCAATCTGTTTCTTAATTTTTTGCTTCTATCCAATCCATCCCTCAAACATCTTAAAAGCTACATTCACACAGTTGCCATTTTACATCACACCAAGAAAATACCTTTGGTCCTTAGCATTCAACAACAGCTTTGCAATGCCAGGGCAGGGTGGAGGAGGGGGATGGAAGCAAAGCGTATTCATTGGCCACATCCCCTTAGGGAGAAATGTGCCTTTAAAGAAAAGAAACACACGAGAAAGTTGTTGTTTAAAAAAAAAAAAAAAAGACAGAGAGTGGGAAAGAGATAATTGGGCTGTAGTATTTTAGCATATCCTTACATTTCTCTAAGTATCTGCCTCTATTGTGAGACTTATCACCTCTATTGTCCTGTGTATTTGTCCACTCGATGGAGAGCGCTTTGAGGGCAGGAACTGAGGCTAGTATCAGAACAGGCTCCAAGGAGATGACTCATATGTGTTTGGTGAAGGAGTGAATGAATTCCTTTGGGTGTGAATGCACTGAAAGACTGCTTCTA
The DNA here is from genome assembly GCF_002007445.2 of Ailuropoda melanoleuca. Lineage (NCBI taxonomy): Eukaryota > Metazoa > Chordata > Mammalia > Carnivora > Ursidae > Ailuropoda > Ailuropoda melanoleuca. Next base: position 107,744,271 of record NC_048224.1, on the reverse strand, counting down.
CCCATACTTCTGTCCCCCTCCCTCTGTGCTCCATATACAGTCCTGTCTCCCTTCATTTTCTCCTGTGCAGTGCTCCAGGTCTAGCCAGCGCCCCACTTCAGCCTTAAGTCTCGGATTCCCTGATCTCTCCGCAAGCAATGCTGGCGGCAGGAAGCCTCAGGTAAAGCTTGACTTGGGCTGCTCCCCACAATTATGTGCATTGCTAATCTTGATGTCATTGCCTGTCCCTTGGGTATCTAAGATCGTCTTAAAAATTTGCATGTCCCACTAAATGACCTTTAAGATTCCTAACATTTCTAGATTTGTGTAAGATAAAAGAATTCAGGTCTGTTAGTTTTTATGGAAATTCCTGCTTTTAATACAGATGTAGTAACAAGTTCCAGGGCCTCCAGACTCCATCTCCGTGTTAACCACGAAAAGCAGGAAAAGAAAATGTTGAATGTAAATATAAAATTTAAAAATGCATAGATAACCCTCAAAAGCAGAGTCAGATTCAGACTAAGCAAAGCCTACGGTCTCTCCTCTCCTCCCCCAGTTTCCACCGAAGTTTGAACATATCCTTCTCCCTCACCCCTTTGCCTACCCTGGAAGACATTTACACCAAGTGTTCTGACTACCTGTGTGGATGTCAGAATCACCTGGACACATATTAAATTTTGATCCTCGGGCTTCCTCCTGTCCTTCTCAAGCCCCACCCATCCTAAATTCTGAGACAGTGAAGCTGGAATGGCCCCAGGAATGTAGATGTTTAACTCGTTCTGATGATGACACCTGGCCAGATCTACGAACCAAGGACCTAGGGCGAGATTCACTACAAAAGCCAAGACTTTTTCAGGAATTTCACAACCTGCCAGGAAGCAGGTTTCAAGCACCTGATTTAACTCTTGACTCCTAAAGTCAGTGGTTTTCAGTAGTGTAGTCGGAAAAGAGTGGAGGAAGATGGGGGTTGACCTCAGCTGGGAAAATCTAATGGGCTTTTTTGTTGTTGTTTTAAAGAATATACAGTATGGTTGAGTGAGACAAAGAGGCCAACACAGACTGGAGAAATGGTACTATCAAAGTGTAAGCATCAGAAAGAAAGGTTTTGTTTGTCTGAATGGAGAGGACAAGAGAGAACATGGGAGCAATTACAGCAGAGCCATTAAACTGAACAAAACAACACCGGAAGGCATTTTTTCAACAAATGTATATTGAGCACCCAACTGCCAAGCTCTGTTCAAGTTTCTGCGGGTGCCATGGGCTCAAAGTTCCTGTCTTGAAGGAGTGTAATTCAGTGAAATCCTCTCCTGTCAGCCACAAGGAATTGAGACACATCAACGCTAACCTCATTTTATAGATGATCATGAGGAAAGGAGCATCTAGGAATTTCTTATTTAAACTCGGGGATATTTTTTATTTTTGTATTGTTTTTAAGTTTATTTTATTTATTTTAAAGATTGTATTTATTTGAGAGAGAGAGCATACAGAGGGAGAGTGAGAGGGGGTGCCCGATGTGGGACTTGATCCTAGGACCCTGAGATCCTGACCTGGGCTGAAGGCAGACATTTAACTGACTGAGCCACCCAGGGGTCCCTCGGGGATATTTTTTAAAAGTTTGATAAATGGAAAGCTCACTTAGTTTCCTGATAACATTTTCCTTATCAAAAAGATAAAGTGGGGGCACCTGGCTGGCTCAGCCAGTAGAGTATGAGACTCTGGATCTCAGGGTTGTAAGTTCAAGCCCCAAGTTGGGTGTAGAGATTACTTAAAAATAAAATCTTTTTAAAAAGGCGGGGGGGAGTGAAATGTTTTTCTAACACTACCCCAATTCAGGTCTTCATTATCTTTTTCCCATGTTTTTATTATAGCCTCCCAGTCTTCCTGACTTTGGTCTTTCTTATATGCTTTACATACTAATCTAAGATTAATGGCTCTTGTTCAAAAATGTTCCCTGGTTCCCCAATGCAGAACAAAATAAAACAAATAAAAAAAAAAAACCTGAATTACTTCAATTTGCCTGAATTACTCAAAGATAGAGCCTTAAAATTCCTTGCTAATACACTCCCAGTATTCAGTCATGCATTCATTCATTCATTTATGCAAGGAGTATTTACTGGACTCTGGCTGTATATTCAGGCTTGAGAATGCAGAAGAGAAAATAAAACACAACTTTTGCCCTGGAAAAGGTAAAAAGTGGAAGAACATATAAGTAACATAATCCCAATAATAAAATAATCATTTAATGATCACCTACCCAATGTAGTGGGTGCTTAAAATGATGGGCCAAGTCTGCCTGGAGGTGGAGATGGAGGATGTCTGGGAAGACTTCAAGGAAAGAAATTTAAGAGCTGAAACCAAAGAATGAAGGTAGAATTTTCCAGGTGTCCAAGAAAGGGCAAGGGAAAACAGCTTGTGTGAAGAAAGGACAGCATCAGAAAACACGGCAGCGTCTCCCAACTACCAGTTGGGAGTTCAGTATTGCAGGACATAACATGCAAGAGAAAATATAAGGGGGTGTGACCAGGCAGTAGGTTGGAGGCACATTATGAAGGCTCTAAAATTTAGATATTTATCATGTTGATGATGGGGAGACATTGAAGAATTCTGTGCGGGTGAGCAACATGATGAGATTTAGAAAGATCATCTCTCTCCTAGTTATGTAGACAGCAATATGGAAGACCGAGTCCTCAGAAGGATGAGACAGAGGACATGTCAGAGGGAGAACAAAGGAGCAATAGTTCCAGTGATAGCTGATTAGGGTTTCCTTCATAATTCTAGTCAAACCAAACTCCCTGTTGTTCCTCATCTAAAAACCACAATTTCCTGTTGTATGGTTTTGTTCTTATATTCAGGAATGTTCCCACCCACCTCAACCCTGCCAATTCCACACGTGCAAATTCAACCCAAATTATATCTCTCCTATGGGTTTACCCTAAAATCCCGAAGGGAGAAATCTCTTCCTACTCTAATCCCTCTAACAGTTTATCAATATCTCTTTTAAGGCACACAGCACTTTTTCCTTGGTAGTATTCAACCTGATGGGTGTGCAGTACCTCTTCTATGACCATAAACCCACAGAAGAAAGGAGCAGAACTTAGGCATCAGCCAGGTCTTACATAAATTTCACATCCATGACTACATAGCTGACTTATGGTACTTTGCTTAAGCCCAAGGAGTTTCAGGTTCCTCATCTATAAAACAGAATAAGTAAGCCCTATTTTGCAAGGTCTTTTTGAAGAATAAACAAAATAATAAATATAAGGCACCTAGCATAGAAGCTGATCCACACAAGGTGCTCAGTAAACAGTAGCTATTAATACTACTGATACATTAATCATTTCTTTGATATTGAATCCGTGACTGATCTTTGACTGCCACATCATCTTATGCAATGCTTAGTTCAAAGCCAGAATCCAATATATATTTGATGAACAAATAGCAACAGGTGACATTTTTAGGCCCTCAGTAAGTGCTAGGCACTCTTCTAAGGGCTTTATGTGGATTATCTCTTTGAATCTTCATAATAACCTTATAAGGCAAGTACTATTATTATCTCCAGTTTACAACCTGTAAGGTGTTGCTCAACTTCTTCAGTGCCTAGCAGCTAACCAAGGGGGAGAATGACTCACAATTCACAAAGAGGTGTTTTCTGGAAAGGCCAACCTGTTGGCGAGGTTAGACTATGGGTCAATGTCATGCAATCTGAACCCCTAGAGAGAAGAATCCATGTTTTTCTACAAATAACATGTCATCTTACTTGAAGTTTGCTTAAAGACTCTTCTGTGGAGTTACCAAAGAACTACTCTTTTTAAAAAAGTAAACGCAACTTGCAAATTTAGCCTTGAAATTCTTGACAGCTTTTAACACTTTAGAATCTGTAATTCTTCCCAGCTTTAGCTAGTGGATTTAGGAAACTGATCCAAAGGGACAGGTCCCAAGATAGAGGGGACATTTCAAAGAATATCTTAGGCAGAAAGCATGTGTAGTAAATCTTTATATACCGAGATTTAGAGAAAAGTAGGGTCTAGTAAAGCAGTGAGACACTGAGTGTCCAACGTTGCTGGGTTAGAAGAGGTAGAAAGGGCTTTGCAAAATGTTGTGTGTCAGGCCCAAACCAGACGCCCCTGCTTCAGGTAACACATAATATCACCTTTTTTTCATACCATCCAATATCTGATTTACTTTCAGCATCTAGAAGCATATTATCTAGATTAGTTCTGATTTGGGACAATTTAGCAACGCCTAGCGACATTTTTGTTTGTCACGACTGGGAAAATGATACTTGCATCTAGTGACTAGAGGCCAGGGATGCAGCTAAACATCCTATACAGGACAGCTCCCCACAACAAAGACCTGTCTTGCCTAAAATGTCAATATTGTCAGGGCACCTGGCTGGCTCAGTCGGTAGACCACATGACTCCTGATCTCAAGGTTGTGAGCTCAAGCCCCATATTGGGCATGGGGCCTACTTAAAATAAATTTTTAAAAATAAAAAATCAATAAAATGTCAGTAGTGTCAAGGTAGAGAAACCCTGATGTAGGTAAAAGTGGCTGGTTAATTCCAGGAAGAATTAACTCACATACTCTACTGTTCCAGTTGCCTGAGGAGAGTATGAGCACAGGTTTATACACGATTCCATTCCCTTAAAATGCACAAGTTCAGGACAAGTTACTAAGAGACTGTTCATCCACACTGTTATACAGATCTGCTTACAAATAGCTAGTACTTAATGCCATTCAGGTTGCACATTCTCAGGGTCCTTCAGGAAGTCTACTCACTTTCATACTATACCAGTGCTGAATGGGTTCAAAATACAGTCCTTCTGAAAGAGTGGTTAGCCTTTCATTGAGGTGGGTGTTAGGGGCTAAATTATGTCCGTCCAAATTCATATATTGAAGTCCTAACTCCCACTACCTCAAAATTGTGACTGTATTTGGAGGTAGCGTTCTTTAAAGAAATAATTACAGTTAAACGAGATCATTAGGGTGACCCCTAATCCAGTAGGATTGTTGTTCTTTTTTTTTTTTTAAGATTTTATTTAGTATTTGAGAGAGAGAGAGCGAGAGCATGCGCACAAGCAGGGGGGAGGAGCAGAGAGAAAGGGAGAAACAGACTCCCCACTGAGCAGGGAGGCTAAGGTGGGGCTCCATGCCAGGACCCCAGGATCATGAGCTGAGCCAAAGGCAGATGCTCAACTGACTGAGCCACCCAGGTGTCCCCTGACTGTTGTTTTTTTAAGGAGAGATTAGGGTGCAGACACACACACACAGAGAAGACCATGTGACACTCGAAGAAGGAAGGCATCAGAAGAACTCAACCTTGCTAACACCTTAGCCTTGACTTGCAGCCTCCAGAACTATGAGACAATACATTGTTGTTGATTCGGCCACCCAGTTAATGTCACTTTATTACGGCAGCCCTAGCAAGCGAATACAGTGGCTTATTTTATGGTCATCCTCAACCATCTAAACCAAGTCAAAGAGTGTTTTCAGGCATTCTTAATTTCTAAACTGCTGCTTTAAGCAGGGGAATTCTCTACACTCTTAAAACTTGAGACAGGTTCTCGATGTTCCCTCTTCAGTAAAAAACAGCTGTCCTGTCTGTTCCCTCATCTGTGGTTGGTGGTGAGACTTCACAACACCAGGTACTTCCTGAATTATTTCGTTCTTATTTTTTCATTCTGGAACTTGCCTTTCTTCTAGCTGTGGTAAGCCATCTAGGACCAATTATAACTTCCAAAATTAATCAACAAAATTAAAAAGTTCTACTCTTTGGAAGGTGTGTTAGAAGAATGAAGATAAGAGGCACTGATTGGGAGAAGAATTTGCCAAGCGTATATCTGATAAACCTGACTTGTATCTAGACTATATTAAGAAATCTTAAGAAGAAACTTAACACAAATCTTTAAGTGGACAAAGCTTTAAACAGACACTTCACCAAAGATATACTGGTGATAGCAAAGGAACATGAAAAGATGCTCAACATCATTGATCATTAGGAAAATGCAAATTAAAACCACAATGAGATGCCATTTCACATCTAATAGAATAGCAAAAATTAAAAAGACTGACCAAACAAGTGTTGGCAAGGATGTAGAGTAACTGAAATTCTCATTCACTGCCCGTGGGGATATAAAATGATATAACCCCTTTGGAAAATAGTTTAGCAGTTTCTTAAAAAGTTCAAGATGCATTTAGCATATGATCAACCCATTACACACCTAGGTATTTACCAGGAGAAAAGAAAGCTTATGTCAATGCACAGATTTCTACGCAAAAGTTCCTAGCAGCTTTATTTATTTATCGTCAGTGAAACCTAGAACCAACCAAATGTCTCTCAACAGGTAAATGGATAAAGAAACTGTGGTCTGTCCAGACAATGGGATACTTACTACTGACCAATAAAAGGAATGAAATCTGGATACATGCAGTGTGAATAAATCTCAAAGTATTTATATAATATATACTCAAAACAATTAAAAGAAACTAGACAACAAAAGAGTACATACTGTATGATTTCATTTATATAAAACTCTTAAAATTGCAAAAATTATAGTGACAGAAAGCAGATCTGTGGTTTCCTGGGAGATGGGGGAAAGGCAGAGGGGGAGAAGGAAATTATAAGGGGGTAATGAGGAGACTTTTAAGGTTGATGTATACGTTCATTTTCTTGATGGTGGGGATGGTTTTATAGGTATACATATATACATCAAAACTTATCAGACTGTGTGCTTTAAATATGTGCAGTTTATTGTATGTTAATTCTACCTCAATAAAGCTCCTTAAAAGAATCAATCACAGCAAAAGCAAGATCTATGTGGGACTTCTCTATTGACTGGCCCATCCAGAGAGTTCTGGAATCCTCCTTGAAGTCTGGGCCTTCTTGTGGAAAGTGGGAAGTTGCTGGCCTTAATCTCAAAAAATAAACTGATAAATTATTTAAGCTTTCCATTCACGACTCTCTATGAAGAGAAACATTTATTTAGTGTTCATTGTAAAGTATAAAACAATGTAATCAAAGTGTAGTCCATGTAACTATCACTGGCCTGTGATATCAATACAAATATTGAAAATAAACAGAAGTGTATATAACAATTTCACAGAGGAATTTTATATCTATCACATCTAATAATAAAAAGATGTGGGCTGGTACTTTATCTAATTTTTCTATTACTTTTAAAATATTTCCTTGAAAATCATTTTTCTGTTAGTATTTCACTTTTCTTATTTGTATCATATGTTTCAGAAATCTCAGTCCACAACAGATGGGAAATTCTGAAAACTGGTCCTTCATCACAGATGATTTGACAAGCATTGGTCTGAAGTCCCATCTCCTCTTGCCCACTTCTGCACATTTTCAAGCCCCAAATAGACTCATGTGAAGAAAAAGGTTAAAAACACTTTTGTGGAGCTGTTAATTACATTGTGAAAAAAGTTGAATGACATGGAAAAATTATCCTGACATATGTAGAAAACAAAGCAGATTACAGAAGACAATAGAGAGTATAACCTTGAATTTGCAAAATGGACTAACGAATGGCAGAATATGGAGGGTGGTTATCTCTAGCATAGAGTACCAGGTCAGTATCTGAAGAATAAATCGTGGAGCATTTCTTTCCTTTTTTTCAGCTTTACTCTATTTTCCACAATGGACATGTAATTTTTTTTTTAGATTTTATTTATTTATTTATTTGACAGAGAGATAGAGAGAGCCAGAGAGTACAAGCAGAGGGAATGGCAGAGGCAGAGGGAGAAGCAGGCTCCCCACTGAGCAGGGAGCCCGATGCAGGGCTTGATCCCAGGACCCTGGGATCATGACCTTAGCCGAAGGCAGATGCCTAACCATCTGAGCCACCCAGGCACCCCTGGACATGTAATATTTTGTAATGTAAAAATTTAGCACATAGTATTACCTTTTGGGGAAAAGTTTATTGTAAGGGAGATTTAAGACCATGTTTTGTTTTGGTCTTTGCCTTCATGGTTCCATTCAGTTTAGATTGATGGATAATAATTAACTTTTGTATAAATGAAAGGAATAATACTTGTTTAAAATAATACTTGTTTAAAAAATAATGATAAAAAATAAAATGATATTTGTTTAAAAATAATGATAAAAATAATACTTGTTTAGAAATCAAATTTAAGTTGTTTTAACCCAACAGAATATTTTCATATTTTTTACAAATAAAATATCTGAAAAATTTTGCAACTGAACTTCTCCTTCAGGATCATAAATGGTGTGAACTGTACACAGGCAAATTCTAAATAATTAAGTAGTATGAATAATGAAAACACTACAGAGAGGGTCTATACTTACAAGTGACAATGCTATCAGTCAAATTTCCGTAATAACTAACATTTTACTGTGGGCTGTGTGCAAATGATTTGAACATAACATTTATGTCTGAATAAAACTCTTCAATTGTTTTTTTCTGCAAAAAAAAAAAAAAAAAAGGCTGGAGAAAGAACCATCTAATTTTAATGTAACACTAAATCCAAAGGCAGTACAGCTGTTTGGTTTTGGTTGTTTGGCTCAGCTGTTTTATTCTGAGAAAAGCACAGCTGCCTTTTGATGTTGTCTGTTATTCAAGACTGTTCTTTAGGGGAGTTAAATGTATGAGAGCTCATAGAGCACTGGTGGGTTCAGTTTCCGCTCTTGCTACAGTGCCATTTCTTGGTTCTTTATGTTTCAACATTGGCTAATGCAAGTTCCTTCCCTTGTACGCCGCCTTTCCCTCCAAAATTCTGCTCCCAAGAGCAGCACTGTTGGTGGAAGGATAAATTAGTACTTTTTTTTTTTTTTGGAAGGATAATTTTTAAGAACCTACTCAGACATAAAATGACCTATCAAGATGATAGGAAGAAATCATTAATTTTTGAGGTGTGAAAAAGGTGTTATGGTTCTGTTTATTTAAAGAGGAATAATCTCTAAGTCATGCATACTGAAGTAGTCACAAATGAAATTATATGATGTCTGAGGTTTGCTTTAAGATAATCAAAGGGGATTATTCCCTCCAGGGGAAAGAAGACAGGGAAAAAGGTAGGAGTATAAATAAATCAAAGTTGGCTGGGAATTGATACTTGTGAAAGCTACATAAAAGGTTAAGTGAGTGTTCATTATACTGTTCTCTCTAGTTTCACATTTGTTTTCAAGTTTCCATAATCAAAAGATTTTTAAAATGGCCAGTTAAAACAACATAAATGCTTATAGCACGTGACCCCTCAGTTCTCCATCTAAAGATCTGTCCTACAGAAACATTCATCCACATGTACACATTTAGGTAGAAAGATGTCTCCTATGACACTGTTTGGCATAACCAATAATTAGAAACCATATTCTATTTTTATGACCTCCTCCCCGAACTTAGAGTTAGTTAATATAAAGGTAATGTAAAAAAAAAAAAAAAAAAAAAGTTAGAAGATACTGCTTATAAGGATTCTGAATGACATTCTGAGGAGTAAATCCCACGCTGAATGGAAGTCTGGCAGTTCATTGAGTGAGAGCTGCCCAACACAATGCCAAGCCCCTAAAAGGGGAGTAAATCATCTACTGGGAAATCTTATGGAAAACCATGCCAACAATCCTGATGACTCAGAACAAGAGAGTGCTGACAAACACAGGGTGATGTCACCATTTCCTGCCTCAGGAAGTCTCTTGGAGGGGGAGGAGAGGCCTGTGGCAGGTAGACAAGATCAAAAGCCTGGGAACATCCCCCACTTTCCCTTTATTCTTGCTTCCCTTTTAGGTATAATCTCAAGGAATGTGCTTGCCATTCTGTTCCTACAGTGACTTGTATTACTTGGCTTGGATGAAGTCAGTGGACAAAGCATTCCCTCGAAGCCCATACGAGCACTGGGTTCTGCTCCTATACATGGCAGCTCTGATCCTCCACTGCTCTTCCACAGCAGTCAGGAGCTGCACTTCCCTAGCCGAGCAGATGAATCCACTTATCAGAGCTCACCGCCACTCTTGCAGACCCAGGCATGCCCCCCGGAGTGGACTCTTCCCCCAAAGGGAGACTGGGAAGCTGTCTAGATGAGCTGAAAGTCACCTCCATATCTAGTTTCCCTAATTCCTTGACTCTGATGGCTGCCCTATACTTAGTGTGAGTCTCCTGACTCTGAGACGAGTACGCTATTGTGGGAAGAGTCAAGGAGTTGCAATCAGAACACCCAGTTCTGCTATGATTCCATGAGGAAAAACAGGTCAGTTACCCTTCGTGGGCATTAATATAAATATAAATTAAATATAAAATTGGCATTATAATAATAAGCACATTACAGGATTACCGTAAGGTAGGTAATGTGTGTTAAAGGACTTAGGACAGTATCCTGGCACACGGTACATGTTGATTATGTCTGACAAATTGCCTGGTTTTCAACACGCTCTGGTTGTGACCACTAAATTTACAAGATTGTGTCTAATCACCTGAGCCCAGATTCATTTTGACCACCACTGTCCAAAAATTGGCCCCTTTCTGTTTCAACAAATCTCAGTTCCCTCGGTCAGTGCTATTGTGTTATCTTTTTTCTTTTTTTTTAGAGAGGGAGGGGGGAGGGGCAGAGGGAGAGGAAGAGAGGATCTTCAGCAGGCTCCACGTTCCGCACAGAGACCGACGTGGGGCTCCAATTCAAAACCCTGAGATTATGACCTGAGCTGAAATCAAGAGCTGATCACTTAACCGACTGAGCCACCCAGGCGGCCCCTATTGTGTTATCTTTGATCCACTGTTGCCAATAGTCATGGTAGGATGGCTACACCTCATAGAGTACTTACAGAAATGTAGTTATGGAAATAAAACTGTTGATTTTTCAAAAAGAAAGACAATGTCACTTCCCTTTGTGTTAGCCCTCTGTCCAGAGAAACCTGAGACAAACATGCTGAGTCCCAACTGTTCCAGCTCTTCTTTGGTTCAACCCTTGCTGGTGTCAATAAGGGAATAAGCCCCTTACCAAGGTCTAATTGTCACTGGGCCAAGATCGAATGGTTAACAACAACTAAATCCAAAATTTACCCCCAGAACAATGGATAAATCTTTGCTTTACACCTGTGTAATTAAAGGGCTGTTTCTGGGGCGCCTGGGTGGCTCAGTCATTAAGTGTCTGCCTTCAGCTCGGGGCATGATCCCGGCGTTCTGGGATCGAGCCCCACATCAGGCTCCTCCACTCAGAGCCTGCTTCTCCCTCTCCCACTCCCCCTGCTTGTGTTCCCTCTCTCACTGGCTATCTCTGTGTCAGATAAATAAATAAAATCTTTAAAAATAAATAAATAAATAAATAAATAAATGGCTGTTTTTTCCTAAAAATAAGGAGTAAACAGCTCCAAAAATGAACTTACTTTTTTAACTCTTAAAAAAGTCTGCAGTCTGTTAGTCCATTAACATTTTGGGTTTTAGGTCCACCATTTTCCTATTTGTTTTCTGTGTGTCCCCACTTGATTTTGTTGTTGTTGTTGTTGCTCTCTTCCTACTTTCCTTCATTCTTTTAATTTTTTTAATGTAATTCAATTTTTTAAAAGATTTATTTATTTTAGAGACAGAGAGAGAAAGAGTGCGCGTGTGTGAACAGGGGGAGGGGTGGGGGGGGGAGGCGGAGAGAGAATCCCCAGCAGACACCCTGCTGAGTGTGGAGGCCTAGGTGGGGCTCAATCCCAGGACCCTGAGATCATGACCTCAACCAAAACGAAGAGCCAGGCACTCAACCAACTGAGCCATCCGCACCCCTTCTGTCTCCTTTTTAATTATTTAAAAAGAAAATTTTAGAATTCTATTTTATTTATCTATGGCTTTTTGGCTATATCTCCTGGTATTTTCTTACTGGTTATTCTAGGGATTACAATATATGTCTTTAACTTTTCATGGTCTAGAGTTACTATTATACTACTTCATGTAAAATGCAGAAATTTTGCAAACCATGTGAGCCCATTTACCATGTAAATGTGGTATGTATTTTTGATTTTTGCTATATTTGTCAAACGTATCACATCTATGCTATAAGCCCCACAAGACAGTGTGATCATTTTTGCTTTAAGCACTTATAAAATTTAAATAAATTAGCAGGAAAAAATAACATTTGTAAAATATCTCTAATTTTCTCAAAGGAAAATATTCTTAGTAAATTGCCTAGAAGATCTAAGTACTTTATACCTAACATATCATAGTATTCAATTCTTTCTTATTATCCCCAATTATCGAACTTTTTTTTTAATTTTTAGTCTTTTAGACAGAGCTTATCTGATGCCATTACAGGATTATAAGCCGTTTGGAAAAAAACAAAACAAAACAAAAAAACATTAAACAAAATCTCCTCCATTTGTTTCACTTTGGCCAAAACATTAGCATTGCCAGTATTTTCCAACAATCACATTGTCAAGGCAAGAAACTTCACACATCTTTCAACAAATAAATAGCTCACATTCTGATAGGTAAGCCTTAAGGGGGAACATCTTTGAAGTTCTATTGGCCCTTTCAATTTTATAATAATCTGCTCATTTGGTGGATATATTTACAATGGCCAAAACAGCATTCAAGGCATCCAAAGTGTCTCTCCAAGGATGCTACAGTTGTACACATGGCCAATCAAAGCTTCTGTTTATTCTTGTGTAGAATTTATGAGGTATGGTGGGGAATCAGGCTGGGGAACTAGTATCTTCCACTAGTGTAATTTGGTGCTGCAGTCTCCTAAAATCTCTGGTTCTCCACCACCTCCTGTGAGCCCTAGGAAAGGTAGAACAGGGAGAGTTGCAGTCACACCCCACCATTCACCCAAGGGAGCGTGTGTGAGAGTCCGTTCAGACCCTAGAAGCAATCATAATTCCAAGAAGCCCCGGTAACATTTCCAACAAAAGTTCCATTTGCAAAGTCTTTTGTGTTAGACAGAAAACACTGTTTTTAAATAAAAGGTGATATTTTTTTCCTACAATCAAGCACGCTTTTCCTTAGAAGTGAAGTTCCATACCCCATAGCCACATAGAAAGTTAACTGTATTTATTTTCATGCTTTCATTTAAATGTCTCTGCAGGTAGATATAAAACAAGATACTCATCTAATTCACAGTGGTATGGTGGCGATTAATCGTTGATTATTTTCAGAGTTGTGACTTCTTAGGTAAAATTTTCTATGTAGACACACAGCGTATTATTCTCTTTGCTCATTTTAGGGTCAAAGAGGAATAAGTATCACCTCATAATTTTGTGTGTGTCTGTCAAGCACCTAAGTAATTGATGGACTTAACATGGTAAGTTCATTTACATCCAAAAGATTTCAAAGGCAGCCTTAAGTCCTATTATGTAGATCCCAGTACACCCATTATTCAGTAAAGCAATATTGTCAAATACTATAATTTATAATGTTCAAACTTTAAAATGCTCTTACACTGATGCAAGACATTTCCAACTCTAACATAGAACAATAGCTCTTTAATAATTTCTGGTGAGAATTCATGACCACTGTTTATATTTTTAACTCAGATTTAGATCGCCCTAATTTTTTTAGTCTAACATATTTGAGACTTCTTCTATACTTAGAAGTATTTTTACAGATTCCTTTATTTAGTCAATAGACACTTAATGAGCATTTACCATATGCCAATCCTAGGGTGGAAAATTCAGAATCATTGGGAAAAATCATTCTTCCCTGTGCCTTTTTTTTTTTCAAGATAGCATCTTCCTTTTCATCTCTGTGCTGTATAAACATTAGACCCCAGTATTAGTGCCTCAATGCAGACTGCTTTGACCCATTTTGCATAATACAGAACCTTCAAATATTACTATATTTAAGTCCTTCTAAACTACACTTCTTCAGTTTTCTTTGGCATTGTATGCTGAACTTCATGTTAGAAACTGAGCCTCCTGGGGCGCCTGGGCGGCACAGCAGTTAAGCGTCTGCCTTCAGCTCAGGGCGTGATCCCAGAGTTATGGGATCGAGCCCCACGTTAGGCTCTTCTGCTATGAGCCTGCTTCTTCCTCTCCCACTCCCCCTGCTTGTGTTCCCTCTCTCGCTGGCTGTCTCTATCTCTGTCGAATAAATAAATAAAATCTTTAAAAAAAAAAAAAAAAGAAACTGAGCCTCCTTTCATAAAAAATACTGAAGGTGGGCTTGATGCTAGGGGACATACAGTTAGTCAACCAAAATTATCCAGCAGTTTCCAAAGGAACCATGGGGTACATATTTAATTTTTTTCTTAGAAGCTCATTGTCCTCCTTTCCCTCCTCTTTCTCCTCTGCTCCTGTTTATTTTGATCAAAATTATGCAGAAATGTTGCCCTAAACGTTCAATATTTCTACACGTATTTTTTATGAAAAAGCAATAATCCCACCTTCCTTCCTTCCACCATTCCCCCATCCCTAGAGGCACCCACATTCAACCATTTAACTGATCTGCAGTGTTTACTTCCCTATCTCTACATAACATGTGTGCACTGCAATCCCCTTAGTCATACACCTTTTTGTTTTACGTGGAATTAATGATTGTGTGTGTGCCTATACACAGATGTCTAATTAAAATCCCAGGTCTCCACCAGTTCTTCCACAAACTTCTTCTGTAAAAGAGACAGATTGTAACTACTTAGGCTTTGTGGCTCACATATGGTTTCTGCTGCGTATTTTCTTCCTAACCCTTTAAAAATGTAAAAACCCCTTTGTAGCTCACAGGCAGGAGAAAAACAATCAGGCCTGAGGTTGGATTTGGACTTCAAGTTGTAGTTTGCCACCCCATGGCCTAAATCTCCTTGAAAGGCATTCAGATGTATCAGATATTCTATTTAGTTCCATGTTCTTGGAGAAGATTCTTCAGAAGACTTTTTCACTTCTAATCTGGGTGGTTGCCCTCTATGCCTAGTATACAGCTGGGATCCTTTGCTCTCCTCTCACCTCATCCTGAGGGTTCTCTTCCCCTCTCCTCTGTGCAGGATCCCATTCCCATTACCCTGTGTCTCTCTTTCTTGGTTTACTCCCTCGTTTTAGTGAAGTGAAGACTTTTTGAGTGATAAAAAAGTAAAATTTTTGAGAACTTACATATCAAAAAAAGTCTTTTTTTTAAAGATTTATTTTAGAGACAGAAAGCACGAGCGGGAGGGGCAGAAGGCAAGGGAGAGAGTAGTTCAAGCAGACTCTGCACTGAGTATGGAGCCCAATGGGGGGCTCAATCTCACAATCCTGAGATCACGACCTGAGCCGAAACCAAGAGTTGGATGCTTAACTGACTGTGCCACCCAGTCACCCCCAAATAATGTCGTATTCTTTCCTCACACTTGATAGTGTGGCTGGGTATAAAATCCTAGACTAAAAATAATTTCTGGGGGCACCTGGCTGGCTCAGTCAGTGGAGCATGCAGCTCTTGATCTCAGGGTTGTGAGTTCAAGCCCCATGTTGGGTGCAGAGATGACTTACAAAAAAGAATCTTAAAAAATTTTTATCTTCAGAATTCTAAAGGCATTTTTCCGCTGCTTTCCAGAATCCAGTGTCACTGATACAAAGTCTGAAGCAATTCAGTTTCCTTTATATATGACTTTTTTCCCTCTCTTTGTGAGTTTTAGGAACTCCTTTTGGTCCCAGGGTTTGAAGCTTCATACTGAGGTGGTTCTATTTACACTGGTGTGAGGGCATCTCAAAAACCTTTCATTCTTGAAATTCACGTCTTTTGAGTCTAAGGAATTTTCTTGAATGATTTTCTTAATTTCTATTCCTATCTCCATTTTTTCTATTCTTTCTGGAACTTCTGTTTAGATAATAAGCCTCTTAGATTTGAACTCTAATTTACTGGTCTTCTTTTACATCTCTCTGTTCAAATTTGACTCTCTCCTTTCTGCTCTCATATGTTCCATTTTAATTTTTTGTCCTCTGCATGTTACTTAGAACATCCTGTTTCATAGTTCTAATATCTTCTATCTCTGAGGCTATTAACACTAGCTTTTTTTAATATTTCATCTACCTTACACTGAGTCTTTTTTCTCCAAGTTGCTCTTCTCTGTTTTATCTCTATCTTTCCTATTAGATGGTTTCCTTAGATACCTGGTAATTCTTGGTTGTCTGTTAATATTTAATGGTGAGGGACCAAAGATCGGAAGCTCTGAGCATGTGTGTGAAGCTAATTATCTGTGGGTTTCTTTGAGTGATCTGACCGAGCCATTTTATTGGAGAACTTGGGATTCTCAGTATATTTCGATCTTTCTTCCTGGGCTGGTCCATTCTAAAGACTGGATCCTGCCTGGAGGATAAAGGCCCTGTCTCCAGCATCCTGGGAACCAAATGGGGAAGAAAAGACGAACAGGTTCCAGCAACCAATACGCACATTCATTCGTTCTCCCTTTATCTGTTTGGCATTCCTGCCCTCAGCTCGGCCTGTTGTCTACTAATTTAGAGACTTTGTCTTTACTTTCTCTAGTGAATAAGCACATTAACCTCCATTCTTCTGTTGGGGTGGAGACTAACTGGTTATTCCCAATTCACAGTTTATGTTAGAGTGGAGGTGTAGGGGGAGAGACCAAGGAATTAACGGCTTCTTAGACAAATTTTTAACACTTGTATTTTAGCTTCATTTCCAGGAGTACTCAATGCTATGAATTCCTGAGATCTTTTGGGATTTTTATGGGGGTTAGAATTGGGTTAGTTTCTAGCTTTCTTCACTACTTTAAGATTAAGCTTTTTGTGGCGCCTAGGTGGCACAGTTGGTTAGGCATCTGACTCAGTTTCAGCTCAGGTCATGATCTCAGGGATGTGAGATCGAGCCCCGGGCTCCTCGTGCTCAGCAACGAATCTGCTTAAGATGCTCTCTCCCTCTGCCCACTGCCCTAAAACAAGTAAATAAATCTTTTTAAAAAAAATTTAGCTTTTTTAGTTCTGCTCAGCTTGTTATCTCTTCCATCCAGCTCTTTCCAGCTCCCACTGGTTTGTTAGTGTTTCTATTTTCCTGTTCTTCTCATAAATTTTGCCTTGGAGGAAAAAGGCCCTTTGTTTTAGTGGGGTTTTAAGAAGCTGTAAAATGAGATGCATATAATCTACCATTTTTACTCAAAGTCTATATGAACTTCTTAGTTCCCTATTCAATTCTTTACATATATTATCATCATTTAAATATCATCAGTGGGCAAATAGCATTAAGCTTTTACTTTCAAGAATATTACCATTTCCATGACCTCAAATGCTTTCCTGAGGTGATATACACTGAGAGGAGTACATAAAGATTGCTGGTTTACAAGAATATAACTCTTCCTATCACAGATAGCTCTTGTGTGATTTATTATTAAACAGCCACTGTTAAAATGAGTATCACACAATTGCCAGGTTTTGTCACCTATTAACTCTGGTATGAATTTAAAAAAAATTAAACTTAAAAGTCTCCTATTGATTAGTTTCACACTGCAGTGAAGAATATAACCAAAGAAGGAATTTGGTCAACTTCAAAGTAGAGACCAGACTTAGTAATGGAGAATAAAGCCTCTCTTTGTTATGTTATGGCCCATGAGTTAATCCAAAGAGCCCTGGTGGGCTTAGTTGAAGATAGGAAAAGGAATCTAGCTAGATTTTGAAGAACATTTTTATGTAGGCAGGCCAGGTCATGCTTATCTAAGGATTCTCTAATTGGATGCCATGAAGTGATGCACTTTACACAAACTGCAACACAGGAATGAAATGACAAAATGAAGCAAAACCAAACAAGCTAACTTGGGGTTAGGGGTGGGGAGAATAAAAACTAACAGAAGACAGTTAAAACTCAGACCATTACTAACTTGAAATTAAATTACATAATTGCATTCTGGCCAATCAGAACCTGATGCATTACTCAATTTTGGTCTAGCTGGGGTAGTTTGTTTACCAAGAGACTGGTCAGAATGTTTGAAACCAGACATTCACGTAATGGACATGCTGATGAGCAGCAATTAAAATTACTTGCAGCTTTGAAAAGTGTGTTAAACATAGTTGTCTACAGTAATTCTCCCTTGAAAACTCACTAATAATGTTAAAAATTTCACAAGGCATGACCTGTTTGCTCACACTAAAATCACAGTTTTAGTCACACACCTTATTAAAAATCCAACACCAACACTGTATCAATAGTACAACATGAAGAGGAAATTTGGCGAGTATTAGATTGATTCAATTATTCTGGGCTTAAGACAACTCACACAGTACCATAAAGTTATTGACATCTGATTTATCAATCAATAAAAGCAAGACAACAAGCAAGAAGACAAAGGCAATCTAAGAAGTGGTATTTCTTCCATGGATTTGACGAGGGAGAAAAACGTATGATAGAAGTCAGAAAATAATTCGAATGCTCAAGTATCATAATGTTTCCAAATAAAAAAACAAGTTCCAGTAAGTGTGGCTAAGAAGACCGAGGGTCTGCATTGAGCTTTGGCAGGCGAGGACTTGGAACAGGTAGCTGGCCTAAGAGGAGAAAGGGCAGCCTACAAAAGGGAGAAAAAAAAGTTGAGAGGGAAAGAGAACTGGAAACAGCCATCCTCTGTGTTAGGAACCTAAATACAATTAAGTGCTGGGAGCCAAAGCAAGACTGGTTTCTACTGACAAAACGTCTGCATTCATACAATTATCAATTACAACTCAATACTGATACAGCTCTGATTTGTCACCAGACACAGGGAGTTGTCTTTGCGTTAAGAAGCCTGAAGCCTTACTATCTCAATTTCTAGAAATAATTTAAGCCAAAGAAATGGTTTTCCCTCATGAAAAAAGGAGCAGCTCTGGCTAGAGAATGAATTGTGCAGTGTTCCTGAGCAAGGTATACTTGAACGACAGGGGAAAATGAGGAGTCAAATGATTGAGAGGCTGAATAAACTGATGCCAAATTATGTAAGTGCAATTTTCACTTTAGCTCCTACATCAGGGATTTCCCATTTATTGAACGTATGTAATAGTGACACAGATTCTTTCCTTCACTTTTCTGAAAATGTTTTATTCGTTTTATAGAATGCAAAGGTAATACAGAATTCCCGTAAACCCCACCACCAGGTTCCCTTATTAACATCTTCCATTAGTAGGACACATTTTGTCATAATCAAACAATGTTGTTGATACATTAACTAAATTCTATACTTTATACAGATTTCCTCAGTTTTTCCCTGATGTCCTTTGTTCCAGAATCCCAGTTAGTTGACATAATACTTAGTAGGGTCTCCTCAGGCTTCTTTTGGTTGTGACAGGTTTCTCACATTTTCTTGGTTTCCAAGACCTTGACAGTTTTGAGCATTGGTATTTTGTAGAATGTCCCTCAATTGTGCTTTGTCAAGACTGGACTGGGGTTAGTGTTTCTAGGAGGAAGACGGCGGAGGCAAAGTACATCAAATCAAGGGTATGAACAATCAACATGACTTGCCACTGTCGATGTGGACCCTGACCACCTGGCTGAGGCTGTTGGGTGGGTTTCTGCACCATAGTTCCCTCCCCTCCCCTCTTGGCCATACTGCCTTCTGGGCAACACACATTTAGTGGGGAGTTAGATTCTACCGCTCAGGGCAAAGCGTCTGCAAAAGCCGTTTGGAATTCTGCAGATTTGTCTATTTATTCAATCAGTTATTTCAGTATGGAATCACGGCAGTTTTATACTCTGGGCTGTAACTCATTCCTACTTTTTATTGTTGCTCTGACATACCTCTATCATTGCGGGATTTGAATGACTTACTTTCTGGTGCTGTCAGACACTCCAGGCTTATTTTGTCTATTTCCTAACCCAGTCCTAGGATCAGCCATTTTTCTAAAGAGCCCCATTCTTTTTATTGGAAAATGGTGTTAAAAACCAAGCCCTAGCTGTGCTTGTTGCTACTGGATTAAATGACTTTGTGATCTCTCTTCTAAAAAGGAAAAAAAAAAAAAAAAAAGGTTAAAAGCCCAATTCATTTTATTGACCTCGGACAAAAAACTAGCATATGCAGGGACCTGGGTGGCTCAGTGGAGCATCTGCATTCTGCCTTCCCTTCAGGTCCGGGCTTCCTACTCAGTGGGGAGTCTGGTTCTCCCTCTCCCCCACCCCCTTGCTCCTTCCCTCCCTCAAATAAAATCTTAAAAAAAGAAAAAAGTTAAGAAAAAACAAACCTAGCATATGCAAGTTACCTCTGCAGTTTTCAGCTGATCTTGAAAGGTTAATGCAGTGTGTCTGTGTAGTGACCAAGGAAAAAAAAAATCAGCATTCATGAACTATATATATCTTTCTTTATACTTGTAATCATATTTCTAAAACCAACCCTTTTTTTTTTGTTTTAAACAAAGGTAGCTTTGGTTCAGTGTGGGAATTTTTTTTAATTAACTGCCCCGATAAGACAGACCCTTTTAAATAGTTTTGGGAATCTAATTTGCTGTTTTTGCTATTGTAGGTAAGAAGGCAGGCAAAACATGACTCTTTTAGGCACTTTTTATTTTCCAAAAAAAATTGTCGTTAATATATAAACATCTCATTCTCTCAAAAAATTCTACAACTATACAGCTGTTTGCTCCATTATTTGCATAGGAAATGACCACAATACAAAAATAAGAGGGGAAAAGAAGCAAAACAGCAACCAAGTTATGCTTTGTATGTAGGCATGTTTCCACGTATAAACATTTTGAACCCTTACAAAATATTTACACCGTTTGTCATCTATTTACACGTTTTTAAGAGCAACTTTTCTAACAAACAAAACTATAATTTATCAAGTTATGAAAATTTTCTAAAAAAACTTACTATATTACCACAAAATAAATAAAGATAAACAATATTTTAAAAACAAAATTAAATTTTCATTTTCAATTAAGACCCCTTTTGGCATTTTGCTTATTTATTCTGCCCTTTGGTTAACAGCATCAGCATCACATTACTATTATATTGCATATATGTAGCACTTCCTTAAGCTTTCAACATGTCATTTTTAATTAAAGGCAGACACTGAGTCAGTATTAACAATGATTAACTAAACTGCACTGTAATTTAGGTAAAATTACTGTGTCTCACTGTGTATTACATGCAAAATCCATATAAATTGTCATTTAACCAACAGTACTGCACGAGCAAACATTTCGGTGTGTGGAAACTGCATCATAAATTCAACATTGCCATGTGAGAGCTACAAGTCGTCCTTTAAAATGATACTGCTTAGCTTATTATTAGATGTTTAAATTTTACGTATGGTATCTTTAAGCTCTTGAGTTCACAATTCATATAAAACATCTTTCATACTTAATCCTATTTTCATCAGTGCATGGAATCTGCTTTTTAAGTTCATTTGAAGGATGATTTCTTCCTCCTAAAGAAATGAATTTGGTGAGGTTTGAAGAGGTATTTCACCACAAATTCTAACTGTAAGTGTATTCATGGTTATTTTCAAACAGAATTATTTACGATTTTCCCCCAAAAGAATCTTAGAAAACTTGTAATAAACCTATAAAGCTGATTTGCATATTTACAAAATTTTGAATAGCAAATATAGGCAACTCATATAAAAACAAAAAAACACGTTTGTTCAATGGCTATTTGTGAACTGCCAAGTACACTGCGCACCTCTAAGGAATTATCTAATATTGGAAACAAAAAAACTACTCGATGTCAAATAAAATCTTGACATACAATCCAGCCTTCTTCCTGTGCCTGCCAACTGACTTGTTTACTAAACACTGTCACGTTAAATGATGGTGCTTAGGTAAAAACACTGCAAACACACCCTGCACCCCCACCCCCCTACCCACACTGAGATGTGGCTGCCTGTCAGGAGATGAAATCTGCTTGAGTAAAGCCATATACATTACAGCAAGCATTCCAGATTCTTAAAAGGACCAAACACTTTGGTATTCATACAATGTATTCCCTGTTTTCTCAAATATACAAAATATACATTTCCAGTTTTTTTTCTTTTTTCTTTATATATAGGTTAAGTTTGTAGTTTAAAACTTTGCCAAAGGAACTGCAGAAGGTCAGTGTGAGCTGCATCGGCACGGCGGGCCGCAGCGGGGCGCTCAGTTCTGGTGCCTCTTCATGTGCAGGGCCAGGTGGTCGGAGCGGGAGAAGCTGCGGTTGCACACCCCGCACTGGAACGGCTTGGCCCCGGTGTGCTTGCGGTAGTGGCGGGTCAGCTCGTCCGAGCGCGCGAACCTCCAGTCACAGCCCTCCCAGGTGCACTTGTACGGCTTCTCACCTGTGACAACGGACCAAGAGGAGGTGAGGTGGCCTGCTTGCAAGACAAACGTCGCTGACACTGCCTGAGAAGGAATGTCTTTTAGAAAAATCATGGTCCAAGAGA
The DNA here is from genome assembly GCF_002007445.2 of Ailuropoda melanoleuca. Lineage (NCBI taxonomy): Eukaryota > Metazoa > Chordata > Mammalia > Carnivora > Ursidae > Ailuropoda > Ailuropoda melanoleuca. Next base: position 107,722,068 of record NC_048224.1, on the reverse strand, counting down.
AGGAGGTTCATAAATTCCATTAGGACCTAGAGTTCCTCAAGGAATCTAGTGGAGAGTCACGTTTCCTAGAGTAGTAGTCAACCCAATGACAGAAAGTAGTAGTAACCGGAGTACTTCTCAAGAGCAGGAAAACGGCGACCGCAAATGCGCAAGAAGAATGGATGCCTCTTTGTAGGTAATATTCCCGAATACATACACCCATGAAATGACGACATGAGCTCGGGGGGCTGTATCACTGCTGTGGGAATACAACTTCTACACCAACAAACCCAAATTAGACCAGTACGGGGGCTAATGGCTGTCAGACCGTAGAGGGAGAAAAAATTCTGAGCCTGCTCAAATCACCGACAGGACGAACTCAATGTGAACTCAATGTACCACAGCAATCCTTTACTTCAAATTGGGTCCTGTTTCTAGATTAGCCAGACTAACCTTCACACAAACTAGCTCGTTTGAACACAGGGCCTCCAAATGGATTAAGGGGCACTCACCCTTCGAAATTCACTCCAGCACACACACATTCACACCTTCCCATTTTTCAGTCAGATTAAAGCAAAACAAAGCTAGAAAAATATTGACGTTTAATGGTTTTGAAGCTTTAGGCATTTGATATTTAATAAATTCCTCAACCAGATCAGAAAGTCTGTTACCGGTAACTTCACTTTGGTGAAGGATCAAGAAAACAGCCGTAGTACTTCCAACATTTGCTGAGATAGATATGTATATGCCACGTGTCTATTACCTGCCAGGCACTGTCCTGAGCATTTGGGACACAATGGTCAACAAAACAAAATGCCCGGCCCCATGGAGCTTAGACTTACACGCATCATACCTATATTAAATGTCTCTCATCATTCATCTCCCTATTCTTTCACAGCACTTTTTGTATTTGCATTATTCTTAATGTTGTCTGAAGTTTGCTAGTTGCTACTCTTTCAAATCCGCTTAATATTGATAATGCAATCTTAACTCCCAGTTTAAGAATTAATTAACCCTATTTGAGATCAGGTACTCCCCTAAATAAATCCCAAAACCTGAGGATATTTCACTGAGCATGAACTATAAGTTCCTGTATTTATGGTTCATTATGTTAGAATTTCCTATAATTTGTTAGTTTGAAAGTTTGTGAGATAAATTTGCTCCCTGCAGTACTACTGTTGGCCTACAGCTGCTCAATTTTACATGGATACCTTTTCAACTCTGAATAGTCAAACTCCTGAATTCCTTAAAACATGTTTTCTCGGGGCGCCTGGGTGGCACAGCGGTTAAGCGTCTGCCTTCAGCTCAGGGCGTGATCCCAGCGTTATGGGATCGAGCCCCACATCAGGCTCCTCCGCTATGAGCCTGCTTCTTCCTCTCCCACTCCCCCTGTGTGTTCCCTCTCTCGCTGGCTGTCTCTATCTCTGTAGAATAAATAAATAAAATCTTTAAAAAAAAAAAAAACATGTTTTCTCGTAGAAGACAAGACCCTCCGAGTCCCTTAGAACACACTACGTAGTACCACAATGAAACCCAACAACCTTTCTGTCTGATGTAGCAATATCATATTCAGAAGTTGCCCACGTCGACCGAGATTTCTACAGCTTACAGTTAATTTTTGCTGTCCTGGTAACTACTCTGGACTCTTAAACAAAATCCCGTTAAGGACAAAGAAGAAAGGGCCAGAACAGCCCTCTGAAAGTTGTACCTATTATCTCCTAGGAGATTTTTCTTTCAACTTTTATGGTATGTATCCCCAACCCTCTTTTCCTCTTTCCTCTCCTCTGGCTCTGAACCAAGACAGAAATACTTATTTAATTTCCATTTTAAAAATATATTGTCTCAATTCCTAAAGTTTTCTCTCATTATAAATTCTAAGAATTTAAGCTAACACACTCAAGACGTTTTAAGTAACATCATAAACCCTTTTCTCTCAATTTATATTCACATGCATTTAGTACTAGGAGTAAATCTAGCTCTCTTGTAAATGTAAATCAAAGAGAAAAAATTAACTTTTGCACAAGCATTTTTGTTCCTCATGAAAAATACATCGGAAAAACAAACATGTTGGTTAAATACTTCACTGTCAATTAATGGAAAGAGAAAGTTATTTCTGATGTCTGAGGCAAGGAAAAAAATTCCTCAAGTGCTCCAATTTTAAAAGAAATCATTCTAGTCTTTTGCATTTAATAATTAAATAGCAAGAGAACTGAATTTTCAGAGTTTACTTAAGAAACAAGGGACACTAGACTCTTTTTGTTCACTATTTTTATTGGCTATGAAGCAATAAACTGCACCAATATTTTTTAAAAGTTTACTTTTACTGATTGGTTGAAAAACAGTAGCCATTAAAGTTCCTAAAACATTTGGGGTTTTGCTTTCAATTTATGCACATCTACAGATTATTCAGCCAAGAATACTACCCAGTGTCTAGGATGTTAGTTATGGGGCCAAGTCTTTACTATAAAAGCAAGGACAACTATTCCCCACTTGGGGCAGTTTCTATGGGATTTGTTCAAGTGTCAACACTGCTCAAGTAAAACATCATAGAGGAAGCTGGTACCCAATTTCTGGCCAAATAGTAGATTCGGGGCCTTTCTTCCTCAGCCAGAAACACTATGCACAGTACTTCTGGGAAACCAAACTGACTTCCTTTAAGTTATTTCAACAGGATAGAGCTTTCAAAAGTTTAATTGGATTTTTACAGAATCTCTTTCCAATACCACCAATTTAAAATATTTAGTTAAGCTCTTTCAACATCAACTGTATTTTTAAGTTCTCATGCTGTTAATGTGAAACTTTCCAAAGGCAAAAAGAAAAAAAGTGGCAAGTTTGAACAGCATGGAAAACAAGCTTCAACTTTATCTCAAAAAAAGTATGTATTTAATTATTCTCTTTAAAATTAACTAGGAGTATTTTGCTAGGAATCCCTTATCTTTTTAAAAATTGTTCAAGTTAAACATACATACTATCAGTGCTGATAAAGCCAATTAATGTATTTCATAAAAATGTGAAGCAAAAGCAGCATTACCAGTAAAAGGAGGGAGCAGACACAAACATTCACTGAGTACAAACTCCAGAACCAGGTATTTCTCATTATTTCACTTAATCTTTACAGTAACTCTGAGTTAGAAGTAGAACAATGAGCTCCAGATTAAGAATCTGGGCCTGCCACTTTTCCTTAGTGTCCTACTTAAGTCCTCCATTAGCAAACACTCGTTCACGCTATAGAACAATTTTAAGGAACACATATTGTTCAAATTTATAGATTCTAAAGCCACTTGAGAAGGTCACTTATGGAATAGCTTAATGGAGAGCAGGCCTTAACTGCAGACAGTGGGAAGCACAGGGCATACCCCCGAGGCAGCCTTCAGTGGAGACCCACCTTTCAGGACCGGTGGGGTCCAGAAAACTGTTCTGACAACACCCAGATATCACCTAATGATCGTTTCCCTTTACCCCCAGGCTAAAGGAATTTCAAGGGGTTAGCAGGACATATTTACAACGTATTTGAAATCTTCAGCAACGGACTAAAAAAAATTTTTTTCCTCTGATAAACAGGTAAAGAATGACTTCTGAACCTACCACAACAGAATGGGAGGTTTCTCTGCTCTGCTGAACATATTCAATAGACTCATACCAAGGCCTTTCCCTAGAATGTTTCACATAGATTCTTCTAACCAAAGAAAAATATCACAGATGGAAATATTTCTGAATAGTTATTTTAGGTAACTTTTTAAAGGTTTATTACAGCAAATTTATTACAGCATCTGATGTCCTGCCTGATAACTAAAAGGTAATTCAAACAATTATATCTAACAGACTAGAAACTATCAGAATTAAAACCAATGTTTAGTAAACTAGTGTAATCTGAACTAAATGACTTGAAAAACACAACAATTTTCTCCTTTAAAAAAAAAGCCTTAGTCACTGGCCTCAAAGAACTTAAAATCCATTTCCCATTCTGAGAAAACAAAACAATGCAGAGACTTAAAGTGGAATAAATTATTTCAATAGTTGGTACTTAAATCTTTATTCTTAGAATTTCAGTCCTTGAAGCTCAATCAGCTCTTATTTCAGAAGAAAAATGTTTTTTATGTAATTTAATAGTAATTATACTTTTTTCCATCATTAGAGACTTAGGGAATTTAATCTGAAACAGTCTATATATATTTTTTAATAAAAGGCAAAAAATAGGAAACAATCACAAGATTAAAGAAACTCATGGGGAAATATTAAATATCTAAAAAAAGCTAAGGTAGGATGATTTGGTCTCATTAATTCATATTTTTATGTATCCATGCCAGTAATTTTCCCCTTAAAATTATCTTTTCATCAAGCTCATCTTATTATTAAAGCACATGTCCTGTACTTGGAACAGAAAGGTAGGCAGTTCATTTCAAAGATTAGTACTATTTGTATTCGCAAAATGCTAGTAGTATTTACTAGATACAGTATCCTGTCAATAATGCACCCTCTTTCAGGAAACTGATTAATTAAAAGGATATATTAAAATTAAGAAATTCCTTCTTTCTCCCTGCCAGTTTGTGGTCAGATCCTACGCTTATCCATTTCATTGAAATTTGCTTCACCTTAACACTTCCAGAAAACCTCTGAACAGTTCAGGAGAGATCATTCCGCTTCTTTGTATCCCCAGCACCACTTACATTTGTTCTCAACGACTGGTTTGCACTTGCACATATATTGCCATAAGAGCATTCAAACAGCTGTGTTTTGCCTCCTTAACTAGCTTTGGAAGTTCCTCAAGGACAGAGACTAGACTACCTTCTATTCCAGCTGCAATGCCACTCTTCCGCATAATGCATCTTTGGAACATCATGTGTTTGGCCCAAGTCTGATTAATTCTGGTATTTTCATTAATGAAAAGAAGGGAAGGTATGAGAGACAGGAAAGCATCTGCTGGAGTCTACCAGATCGTCTTTTTTTCCCCCCACTTGCAGCAGGCCTTTGCCTGGTTCTATTCTGCCTAGGACCACTGAGAATAAGCTCATTAAATGTGTGTCTAATTAGGTGAGAACCATGCTTTTAGGACATGTTCAGAATCCACTTAGCATGGAATCCATTTATTATCCACCATATAAAGTTGTACAGGATAAACTATGTAAACAAGTTTTCCTTTACAGAATTCGACTAGAATTGATGAAAATCGAGAGTTCTAAAGCGCCTACTGCTTATCTAAAACAGCAAAGGGACTTCTGGGGCCAAAGAACAGTGAGTGACCTGACAGATCCCAAGGGGGACAGGTGAGGACATGCAGTCAGGGTTTACATCTGCAGTCTCCTCCCAGAGTGAATCTCTAGGCTCCTAAGTTTCTGCCACTTCTCCCAAGGGTTCCCAAAATACCAATTCTTGAGTCTCCTGACAAAAAGACACGACACTCAGATTCACTCTTACGTAAGAACCTAAACGGATTTTTTAAAAAACTGGTCAATGACAAGATTTTACCTTTCCTCTGTATTTTAACTTTTCTAACACTGAATGAGTACTAGGTATTCTTTCCTCTAACTTGTACTGTGGTTACCTCGACAAGGTTTCTCCCAACTCTTAATTAAAAGGTTCGTATTTATAAAGTAGTCAAAAAGAAACATTCTTCTGCCTATTTTTTACTGAAAGTTACCTAAGGTGCATACACTTCTACAAGTTAACTCCCCCTAATCAGAGTTAAAGATCCTTGAATATAAATGATACAGGCTGACAGAATAGGAATACTGCTACAGATATACTTTTAAGGACATTACTTTGTTTCTAATCTTCCACCACAAAAAATGTAGGTCATCAAGTAAACAGCTACTACATTCTATAGAACTAAAAATACCTGGAAGTAAAAATTTGGGGTGATTAAATTATTACATTAAAAAAAAAAAGGCCCATTACATTCTCACTACCTTCACAACTGGTTATTTCTATATGAACTTCAGCAGATGAACTACCTTCTCCCACTAGTCTGTAAGAACAAAAGGGAAGGAAAAATATTCTCTTTGGATTCTCCACAAGATCAGCCAATATGTTTACTTAATCAAATTATACTTTTTTTTAAAGATTTTATTTATTTATTTGACAGAGACAGCCAGCGAGAGGGAACACAAGCAGGGGGAGTGAGAGAGGAAGAAGTAGGCTCCTAGCGGAGGAGCCTGATGTGGGGCTCGATCCCAGAACACTGGGATCATGCACTGAGCCGAAGGCAAACGCGCTTAACAACTGTGCCACCCAGGCACCCCTCAAATTATACTTAACCTTCGATAAGCTTTATCATCTCAAAACAATGTTTAATCAATTTCCTATGTTAATGTTTTTCAGATGAAAGAACAAGTCCTAGAAGCAAAGTTTAATTTTCCCAGTGAGTCATTAAAAAGATTGTTTCTAAGCTTTCACGTTCATGAATACCTTTCCAGGGGTCTGAACTAGCAAGTCTCTTAAGCCACTACTTTTCTTATGTAAGCTTGAAATTGTCAATATAGAGAGTAAATTTCAAAGATGCAAATAAAAATAGTTTAAGAATTTTAACTAATAGTATCTGAAATCATTAAGTGAAACGTGATACTTTTTTCTGCGTATTTTCAAATAAAACTCAAAAAATCCACTGGATACTAAGTAATTTTATCTTGCACAATTTTTCCACCACTACCAGTAACACAGGTTACCAAGTTACACACCAATGTACTTACTGACCTCTAGATCCAAACTACACGATCTCCATTAAGGACATGCATGTACCGACCTACCTATCTACAGAGAGGAGGAGACTTACACTGCTTTAAGCTCTAAATAATTTTCCAAGGAAGTGAAACTCTGTGTGTGTGTGTGTACATATACATGTATTTATTTTAAAGACTTCCCTTCCCTTCCACAATTCCACAAAAAAAAAGAGAGTAAACTCATGTTCTGAACATTTTGAATGTTTCTTCTAGGGGCAAAGTACCATCAATGAAAATCTCAATTGTCAACACTGTCGGTATTTTTAGATGCAAAGTATAGACTTTCAAGTGTAGAACAAAGAACTAGGTAGAAAATATACAAACGGAGTTTAGTACCTAAACTGAAACTAAAATCATCTCAGAGATTATACATTTTGAAGTATACATAATAACATCTTAATATAAGTATCATTAGGAAGTAATGTGTTCTACATAAGCAAGTAAGACAAATGTGGGAATTTACCCCCTTAAAACTAGGCTTGGCCTAAAAATCTTTCCAAAACTTACTGTGGAATTTTTTTCTTAATTAAACAAAGCATCCAAAATAGCTCACTGTAAAATGCAGCCCTAACACTACAGTGCTTCCCTGAATCCATTTGTGTTTCTATGTTATTGTAGGTTTCCATCTTCTTTTGTGGGGGTGCTTCCAATTGTCCTTTCCTTGTCAACCCTTCCAAGTATTTCTGAGATTTAGTGCCCGTTAACAGCCTGTGCATACAGTTTCCGTCTAAGGGATACTTGAGCCAAGTCTGTGCGCTGCTCAAAGACTTTCTCTGTACAATTGCTCATCTTCTGCCCTGTTCCAGGTAGCTGAGACTGATAAATGATCTAAAAATGTTTCCATACCCTAATTTCCCACCACTTTCGGGTATTCTTCAGGGATAAGTACATATCCCACACATGTGACTAAAACCACTAAGATTTTAAACACCTGTACTAAGTTCACTAGTTTTCAGAACTTTTTCTTTGGAGAATACTTTTTACTAAACCATAAATACCATTTTCAAAGAAATTTCCACACTCAAAGTAAAAGCAATTATTTCATAAGCACACCAAGAAATCAGTAGCAGTAATAAGAAAAATTTTCAATTTCTTACGAATTTTTCTTTTATATACAGCCTTAATTTTTTTCTTCCTATTGCACTTTACCTTTTTTGGCCTCAAGCCTGTGCTCAGAATGACTTTAAATCTTCAATATGAAATTAAAGACAAGACAGCAGAAGTGTATGAGCAGAAACAACTATCCTGCTGGTTGCAGATTATTCTACTAGATTACCAATCAGTTTAACAATCATGTTGATTTGTTAAGGGCAAAATGGTATGTGAATCTTTTCCTTAGAAGGTGCTCAGGAGCAACTTTTATATGATGGCAGTGAGTATAGTCCCTTACATACATCAAAAGGCATACACAAATTTCAGTAAATGTCTGCATTTACATGCTTTTAGAAGTACAATATACCAGTTGACACTGTTGCCTAGAAGCAGCCATAATTATTTCTAACCAGAGGCATTATGTATATACACACATTACAAATAACACAAACACCCACACACCCTAAGGGGTACCTCTACAGACCTGTATATTATCCTATGTATATATAGACAAGTTTGTAAGTGAAATATAACCATTTCCTAAAATACAGGAAAAGTACATTTCAGGTATTTTTTGTGTGATCATACGAAGACAGAACTCTGTACTACTTGTTTATTCTTTATGAATAAAGAAATCAAGTGTATAAACTTAGAAAAATGCTTAGAAGAATGCTGTGGGACTTCTGGTTCAAGCAACTGGTTATCTTCTACTTTCATGCTAAATTTTTCGAAAAAGGTCTTGTTTTGGAAAGACCATTCCCTTCTGTTCAATTTGCAAGTCAAAAAGCACTTACTATCTAAAAATCCAGAATAAGTAATTAGATAGAATTCAGATGTAGTTTGTTTTAATTGCTTAAATCATTTCTAAAACATAAGGTAACTTGACATTTTAAAGCAATTACAATTATATTCCATGGAATGCTAGGGTGGCTTTTCACATTCTGCTTGCAAAATGGCGATCACTTAAAAAGTAATTTTTTTTTTTTTAAGATTTTATTTATTTATTTGACAAAGATAGAGACAGCCAGCGAAAGAGGGAACACAAGCAGGGGGAGTGGGGAGAGGAAGAAGCAGGCTCATAGTGGAGGAGCCTGGTGGGACTCGATCCCAGAACGCCGGGATCACGCCCTGAGCTGAAGGCAGACGCTTTAACCGCTGTGCCACCCAGGCGCCCCAAAAAGTAATTTTTTTTAAATCAAATATAAGATCTATCCCATATAGATTTTTTAAAATCTCCTAGTAAATTGTCCAGGGTGGGGGTGGGATGGAGGGCACATCAGGAGACATGTATACAAAACAAAACAGCTATTAAATAAGGAAAGTTATTTAGAAATACCTGGGCCTTAAAGGGAAAAAGAGGGGGGAGAAAAAAAACAAAACAAGGATTTTCTGGCTTCAGATACATTCATTACGACAACAACAAACAGGCAGGGGAGGATGCAATGAGAGCGCACAGGTAATTTTAAAAGACATTGTCTAGAAACTAGAAATCAGGGGGAAAACAACCTCAATGCTCTATGATTACCCAAGAACGGGTTTAGCCAGATGAACAAGTCTGCTACAAACCCTCCCCAAGGCATCTGAGACTATCAAACAAAACTTTATTAAACTGGATTACATGGTCTCATTCATTAGATGTCGATGGCCACACATTTATGATCAGGTGAAGAAGTTGATGCATGGGACCCAAACTAGGCCTGGGTCCCCTTTTTAGTTTGATTTTACTAGTACAATCATTGTTAAGACAGCCCGCTATTAAATTTCTTTGCCAGCAGGTCAAGTTCCAGAATCCAAGCTATAAGCATTCAGAGCACTAACCCCCGACAGAGGTTGCAAGGCCATTCAGATCCTCTCTGACTACATCCCTGCAATAAGCAGTTGATTACAGTGTGATATGCAATTGCACTCTTTTATTAGGAGACTTTAACCTCATGAAAAACATGTTCCCTCCTTCCTGTCTCCCATTTCAAGGACTTACAAAGAGGAAAAAACAATCTTTCAAATGTTTTGAATTTATTTCTATTCCCATTAGTCAAAATTCAGGTAAAAACCCATTTTCAAAGTTTCCTTCTCTTAAGCGAGTATTTATTCTATAAACGGCTATTTTAGTATTTCTATATGGAAATGTTTTCTTGGCCATCATTTGCATTTTGAAAACTTTAGACTGAGTTTATTATATAATTATGGTTGTTTATCTATAAATGTAATTTCTACTTTGAGCTGCTTATGCAGGATCTTGCCTTTCATATAATCACTTTGTCTCTATCTAAAAACTTAGGGCCAAAACAACCCATTCATTTCATTGATAAATGCATGAGCTGTCTTTTCTTTAAAAGCAATTTCTCAGTTAAGTCCTGGAATCTACCATAGTCACCAATACTATTTAGATTTTAATAAGTAGTGTTTATCACTGAGGTATCAAGTACTACTTCCTTACATGCATACAAAACGTCTGCAACCATAGTCCTCCTAGTGTTCTATCTCAGCATTGACCTTTGTTCAAAGGCTTTTACTTTTTAATGCAGCAGTTAGAGATAACTACTTCATTTATCAAAATGCAATTTCCATAGTAACATCTAGCCTGGGGAGATTCAAGTCCTCACACTAATCCAACAACCCATTCAAAGGAACTGTTGAATACTTTGGTTTCCATAGCAATGATGGAATAAAACATTTTGCTAGGTCATTGCTTTTATTAGCAAACTTATTCTTTGAACTTTAGGTAAGGCTGAATTTACTAAGAGGGGGAAAAAAAACACAATCGTTTCATGTAAGTTCTTTCCTTTAGGGCTAGCCTTTTAAGAAAATCACAAATAGCAACCACCCATATATTTGAAAATATTTTGGGTATTTGGAAGCTTTTTAAAAGCATGTCATGTAGTTTTGTCTTAAAATGGTTTCTAATATATAGTTTTAAAATTAAAAAGCATTTAAAAGTGAATGTATAGACTTGACGAAAGTAAGTATTTGTAAAATTAAAGTTGACTCCATATAAAGGCACACTATAAACAAGGATGTAATATAACCTACAAGTCTGAAGTACCTCAAATCTGGGCTGGCACAGGGTGTAGAGTAACTTTTAAACAAGTACCCCATCTTTGCCTGATTTTAATAGTCTGCAATTTCTGCCCTACCTTTCATCAACCACAGAAAACATGCTTAAACAGAGATTTTAGGTTAAAGGTGAAATTAAAGATAATGTATTAAGCAGTAATGCTTTACATGCTAAATGGAAAAGTTTAGCATTTAATATACCTTACAGAAGCCAACTGATTTGTTATGGAAGAAAAAAAAAATGAAGCTCCATTTTTTTTCCTTCAAGAAAGGAATAGCAGTGCCATTAAAGTTTTAAAATCCATTAGTAAACATCGTTGTTTACGTTTTTGGGTAATTCATTCTACGTGAGGTGACAGGGCAAGGCCTTGGTAAGGAACTTCAGCCTTCCTGGAACCAGACTTTTTCACTGAACTGAATTTTGAGCCAAGCCAGTGCTGAAAAGGTAGGCCATTAAAAAATAAAGGTTGACAGAAGAAAGAAGAGATCAAACACGTGTTGGCTTTTAAAAGGATGAATACCACTTACACTATTTACACAACTCACAGAATTAACAAGAAAATTACATACCAGTATGAGTCCTCAGGTGAGCTTTTAAATGAGACGACTTTGTATAAACTTTTGTGCAGCCTGAAATAAAGGAGAGGAAGAACAGCTTGTCATTTTGAAAATCCTTTTGAAATCTTTACATTTGATGATTCAGTGTTTAAAATCTGGCTTTAAAGAAGAAATCTCTCTTGCTAGGTGAGATATTGGAAGCGTCAGTTTTAAAGAGTGCTCCCCTGTTACCTTATTAAAGGTATAAAGTGATTTACTCTATGTACCACTTTAGCAGAAAAAGGAGATAAGCAAGCTACAAATGGGAAATGTGTGTCTATATTACAGTAGGTGCTTTATACTAGTAACATATACTTCAGTGATTTAAAAACTTCTAATGGCGGGGCGCCTGGGTGGCACAGCGGTTAACCGTCTGCCTTCAGCTCAGGGCGTGATCCCGGCGTTGTGGGATCGAGCCCCGCATCAGGCTCCTCTGCTGTGAGCCTGCTTCTTCCTCTCCCACTCCCCCTGCTTGTGTTCCCTCTCTCGCTGGCTGTCTCTCTCTCTGTCAAATAAATAAATAAAATCTTTAAAAATAAAAAAATAAATAAATAAATAAATAAAAATAAAAACTTCTAATGGCTCTAGAGCTGACAGTGTTAAACCAAGATGACTGCAATTTTCTGTACTACATTTGTTTTCTCATTTAGAGTATCATGCTGTATCATGTACCATAGTCAATAAATTACACCCTATATTAATCATAAACTAGCTTATGCCAGCAACTTGTAGATAAAGTCATCACCATCATCAACTTAGATTTTGAGCCACATCTCATTCAAAAATGAGCATATGCTCATATGCTATCAGAACTATCCTTAAATCTATTCTGTAGACAGTCTTGTTATCTACCACCATGAGAGCAGCCTACTCATTCCCCACTCCATTACCACACCTTATTTTCCCTACCTTACCTAATCTCTTTTCAGGGCACTTAATTTAGAATTTAAAAACTTCACTTTAGAAGTTAAACATCTGGCATAACTCAAAATTCTAATTTTTATTCAGTATTAAAAATAAAGAAGTCAAAGTAACTTTTTTCCAGAATATTCTAACCCATTTTTTAAATACATAAAACCAGTGATAGACAAACAGTAACATTCCAGGGTACAGTACAGAGACTGAGATATGGAGAACAAAGTAGGTGATTTTTTCATTGTCAAGTACTACTTTCCTATGTAAATTTAAAACCCGAGATTAAAAAAGGCACAGAACGAACACACACACACACACACACACACACTCTAAATAAAGGTATTGATGCTTCAACTGGGTTATATCACGTACCAGGGTAATCGCAGTAGTGGATGCGTCGTTTCTCCAAATCGGGGTTACTTCTTCTATTGTATCTGACAGGCTGGATGCTTTGTGAATTAACTGGCAGGGTGGCAGGTAAATTTGGATTGTGAATTGCCAGTTTAGAAGCAATTGTAGCAGCATAGGATGGAGGTGGGGTCAAATTCTGGAGCATCTCTGCTTGTCTATCTGGACTTCCCGGCTCTGAGCTTGGTGGTGACGGGGGAAAGTAAGTGGCCTGCTGCTGTGGCAGAAACTGACTTGGCATTGTGTATGTGCAAGGGGGCATGCCCTGGAACTGTTTCATTGCAGTCTGTGGAACAGCAGAGGTGTGTGTGTTAAGGCCTGCCATGGCGGCTGACATAGAAACATTAAGAGTGTCCATTACTGCTGTCTGGTTTGTAGAACTGGGCATATCTAGATCCGGTGTATTCAGTAGCTGGTACAGGTGGCCCTGCTGGGGAGGGACAGAAAGATGAAGATCTGGTGTAGGAAGTTCTTGTTTGATGAAAATATTATTCACCTCTGGAGCTGCGGTCTGGTGTGAGCTGAATATACTGGTGAACTCAGGGAGGGCCTGGGTCGGGGCCGGAGGAGGGGCGGTCGTTTCACTCTGGTGGCTGAAAATGGTAACAGGTTCTGTCTTGATGTGTGTTACGCACGGTCTCTGGGATTTGTAGAGGCCAGTTCTCAGGTGAGTGATGTCAGGGAGGAAGACGTTCATGTTGATACTGTAAGGTAACCCTTCACTGTCAGTGAAGAACTGGTCTACGACTGAGGCACTGTCTCGTCTATACTTTTTATGCTCTGGAATTATAGAAACTGGAGGAAGCTGAGGTGTCAGATACTTCTCCATTTCACATCTTGTCTAAAAAAGAAGAGATACAAATACGCATAATCCACCCAATTCATCATCTGAATAAGGACAAACTTACTAAAAATTCCCAACAATACCTGTGAAAAGTACTAGGGCAAACTCCTAGTGTCACTTATAAACATACCAGGTTTGTCAATTGTGGATAACTGGTTTACCAAAAGCCTTATGAAACTCCCTATAACGTGTTTTTGGTAAAATCGCTCCCACAATCAGCCCCGGACAAAAAGTCAAAGAGGCAAATCAAGAAAAAGCAGCAGCACACAGAAAACATATTCCTTTCTAATCAACAATAAAGTATACTTTTTTAGAACTCACATACAAGCATGATCCCCTGCCCCATTACCATGGAGTTTGCAACCTAAATATGGTATTGTAATATTGCCAAACCACCTCAATTCTGTTCATGCCATATTTATATTAATATAGGTATGTTTAAACAAACAAAACCTAAGCAAACCAACCTTAAAAATAGTATCACAAAGTTCTGTTTTGTTTGCTTGGGCAGATATTGTTGAAATATCTAATGTAAAACATACTCCTTGGCTATTTCAGTGCCTTTTCTCATTTATAGGTCACTGGACACTTAAATACAACCGTCTTGAGCAAAATACAGTATCCACTGAAAGAACAAAAACAACTTCCCTTTCAACATTTGATCTAAATGTTGATTTTAATCAGCAGATTCTGTAATTGGTTAATATGATAATGAAATGTTCCTATTCATATCCCTATCTAAAACAGATCTTTAATTACCTAGGGGAAAATCACTCCCTTTGGTAGAGTGGTGCTAAGGAGTCCGTGGGTGGGGAGAGGCTGCTGTATCCCTAGCACAGTCATCAGCGAAACATTTATCATGTCCTCCTCAGTGGGCCAACGCTACATTCCCCCTTACTCTGTAAAAAGCTCAATCATCCCTTATCCTCCTGGTGGCTCTTAAGCAGAAAAATGACAAACCTGAAATAACCAAATCGTTTTCAAGTGAATTTTTTTTTTTTAGGACAAAATCCAGCTTGTAACTAGTCTCTCAGTCTTTTTACAGCTATCTTCTATTCCAGTACAACATAAACCTAGTATTTATTTAATTTTTAACACTGAAAAGTAAATTTTAAGAGAAAAGAAAAACCCACCTCAATTAAATGGCTCATGGAACTATTAACCGTGGCACCGAAACTGGTGAATACGTCATTTTTTGCTACCACTTAATTTCAAAAGCGTTTCACATCGGACCTTGTATCATTTGGGTAGATGTAGACAGGGTTTCCCAGATAGACACGATTTAAAAATAAAAATTAACGCTCTAGTCATACGAATCACATTTCTGACAAATGCCACTACCCTTTCACAGCACGACGAAAACTCGCAGACCACCCGGACTAGGACCTAGGTAGCAAATACTCAATGTACCAAGGGGCTATTAAATGAAGCGTCTCGAAATAAACCGAACTAAACCCTTTCGTGCACTTCGCTCCCGTGGTGGTTAGTGGTTTCTGATTTTAGCTCTTCCAGCTGTTTGCATGTGGGTATGTTTCCAATTTTTTTTTCCTTGGGACAGGCTAAAAGTCCCGGGAAGTTTTTTCTGGGCTATATGACTCCCTGCGTGGGCGAAAGAAACAGGCGGTTGCTCTAATTCGGCTGCCGGGCAAGTGTAAAAGCCAACTGCCAGCTTTCAACGCGGCTCCGGGAGGAAATTTACGCGCACATGAAGAAAACAACACCCCCGGTCTTTTTTGGTCTCTCTTTTTACGGAAAAACAAACGCTCCAATACAACCTTGGCTTTCCTAACTCCCGTTTCCCAAAGGCAGTCCCAAGATCGCGTCTTAAAGCAGGCTGAGCCAAGAGATACGAAACTAGCACCCCGAGGCGCTCTCGCCGGCACCCCGATTTGCGTTTCCACTTAACCCGAGACGACGTGAGGGAACCTCCAAGGACAGAGCACTGTGGGGGGTGAGGGTAAGGTGAAAGGCGGAACTTAAGTAAGGTTGGACGTGAGGTAAGAGGTCTCATCCCCCAGAGAAACACTAAAGTGCGTGTGAGCACCCACTTGCCTCTCACCTTTCCCGGACGAACCCGCCTGAGGAGATTAATCTGGGACCCCCCCCTTTTCCGGTCCCCCTTTCTCCCTGCGTACTGCGGGTGCCCAGGCCAGAAAGGCAGGGCGGGGAGGGGCTGCCCACCCAGCTCCGGCTCTCGGAGCGCCCCGACGCACGCCCCAGCCTGGAGCGGCCCCTGTCGCCCGCGCGTCGCAGCGGCGGGACACGCCCGAGCTCCGGGAGCGGGGCGGAGGGAGGGGAGCGGCTCTTCCTACCNGCTCCTCGCCGGGGAAGAGCGCCGCGTCGCGGGCCGGGTTCGCGGCGCCCAGGACGGGCTTGAGCTGCGCGAACACTGGCTCGTCCTGCGGGGCCGGCGGCTGAGGCACGGGTCCCAGGCGGGCGCTCATAGTCAGCACCCGCGTGGCCATTGGCACTCAGGGGGCGGCTCCGGGCGCGGGACGCGGGTCGGGCGCGCTTCCCACCTCGCCCACGCTGATTTAGGGCCGGCGAGCTCGGCGCGGGGCCGCGGGCGGAGAAGGGGAGGCTCCGGGCGGACCCCCTCAGCCAACAGCAGGCGCGGTTTTCGAAGGCGCGCACGAAAAGCAAAACTCTTCCGCTCCGCCACGCGTAAACGCCAACGTCCTCCGGGCGGCCACTTTCTCCCGCCCCGCCCCACCGCGCTCTCTCACTCGCCGAAGCCCGCTCCCGCCACCGCCGGTCTCCGCGAGCAAGCTGCAAGCGCGCGTACCTGCCCCGCGACTACTGACACTTGACGCCCGCCTCTATTTTACCCAACTCCGGGTGGGCGGGGCCCGCCAACCTGACTGGCAGCGCTGCTGCGAATCCCGAAGCCCTGAGGCCGGCCGGGCCGGAGTGGGCAGCCTATGAGAAGGGAGAAGTTCGCCCAGTCCCCGCCTTCGCCGGGCTGACCCGCCCTCTCGGGCCACGAGCTTTCGCGCGCAGGGCGGCCGCGCAGTTTGTACACAACTTCTCTGACAGATTGGGCTGACGGAGCCGGGGGCGGAGGAAAGGAGAGGAGCGGGTGGAATCTAGGAAGAGAGGGAATTAGGGTGGAGACGTGGAGGGAGATCTCTTCGGACTGTTCTCTGCCAGGATTAGGGAGAAAAAGAGTTTTGCACGTCTTAGGTGTTGTGCAAGGACCTGAAACTCAAAAGCTGAAACCCAGAAGGCAGCTAGGTGGGGGCGCCAAGGTTTTTAGAGACTTAGTTCATGAGTGTGTATTTTTAAATATACAAAATGTACTTTTCTTTAGCGGAAAACTAGGGGCGGTGTGATAAACAAATTTAAAAACAGCTCTTGTCTCTGTGTATCTTTAGCAGTGAACGTGTCCATTTAGCAAAGCAAATCCGGAATGTCCTGATTAAAAGGTTTAATGGCAATTTTTTTTAAAGTCCTTGCATAAAAGCTTGTTTTTCCCTACAGTATTTAAATGGTTAGAAGTTGTTTCCACACACATTTCTACCTCGTATCCGTGTATGGAGAGGAGGGGGGATGGGCCATATGAATTTTGAAGTTTTTAATATTTACACTTTTGATTGTAGCCGAAGCATGGGATCTTAATTTAAGCACTAACAACTGACTAGTTCAAATGTATTTACATAGAGATTACATCTTTGACTTGTTTTTGCTAGCATTGTATGTTCAAAAAAATGGGAGTTTAATATTTACTAAACAGAAACGTAGCACATTTACCTAACACTATGGCACCTTTTCCTACGAAAAGACAATCAAAGAAGCCACAAACATTAGACGCGCAGCAGCTCTGAAAACTGGGTATCCAAATTTGTACGAAAGTAGTAGTCAAATATATTACCATCCATTAACTACATTATAATGGGAAGGTGAAGTTTTGCCAGCAATCACCTAAGGAAAACACTTCTCTAATCCTTGATGTTCTTGTATATGATTTTATCTGGCTTATTGAGAAGCCGGAACAATAAACTGCAATAAAAACTCCTGGTATATTACTACATATGTATATATGTTGACAGCACACTATACTATTAGACAATTTTACATATACAGCAGCCTACTCATCACTTCACAGTAAAACAGCATAAAAAAATGAGCTCTTAGAAAAATGTTCACTTCAAAGAGGAGAACCTATTAAAAGTATGGATCTCATTTCAGTGTGTAGACTGAAAAAATAATATACACATGAAATATTAGAGGTATTTATTATTAGAAAACAAAATTATGCTGTAAAATTTTTTCCTTTTCATTTCCTTTTTGTTAATAAATGATTCATCTTTATAGCTGTGATCACTTCTTTCAGAGAATGGTTGACGACTACTTTCATGTTACCAAAGTAGTATTTAATAAGTGTTTCTGAAAATTTTTTTCTAAGCAAACACTCCCATAGTATCCACCTCCACCTTTAAAAAGCTGTCCTGATTTTCTCTAAGATTGAACCCAAGTATGTAATTAAATAACTTAAAAACAGGTTATAGAATTAGTATGGGATTTAATTACTTTTTTAAAAATTGAACTTTGACAGATTTTTAGTTATAATGCTGATAACATGATCAAAACTGAGTGTGATATAGATAAGTCTTAACAAAACCTTTATATTCTTTTTAACTTAGGTTTAATAGAAGTTACTATCTGCTTATATTTTAATTTGCCTCTAAGCCCATCTAGACCTTTTCTTTTGTCTTTCTTTTATCAGAGCATTGTGAGTGGCCTGTTATTTCAACCTGTTTTCACTACAATAAAATCCAGTTATTTTACTGGAGATGTTTCTATATTTCACACCATTTTTTAAGATGCTTTCATTTACAAATGTTTTCCCAATAGCCAAACAAAATAAAACCCACCTATTTGATAAGTTTTTAATAAAATACTTGTATAGTCCCGTTCTTTTTTTTATATTTCCATTTTTTATAATGAATAAAGATATGAACCTAGCTATGGTTGGCTCCCAATATATTCACGTGAGAAAAGCTGAATTCAGTCGTTTTTTGTTGTTGTGCAAATATAGTAGCATTTATTTAAATTTCATTTCTGACATGAGGATTCATAAAACAGGGCTGCCACTTTTAAGTCATGGTTTCTCTGAAATGCCCAGCTCTGCAATCTCACCGAAAATAACTAGCTTAGCAATGTACAATAGTACGGTAATTGGAAAGTAATCCTTTTCTGAGACATTTGCCATGCAATTCTGAACATAGAAAGAACATGTTCAACCAAGCCTACTTGCTGTTGCACATGCTACAGCTGCAAGCCTGATTCACCGACTTAGCCAAAAGGGTTAAAACTTGATAAATATTTTTCAAATGTTCCAGGTTCTACATTGGCATGATGCCAGACCTTGTGAATGGACAGATCCTCAATTACTTTGAACTTTCTAGTTCTTTGCATTCCTTCCTGCTTAGTAGTGCTGTACCATTAGGGAAGATAGGAGAAAACAAAAAACAAATGTCAGGTTTCAGAAATCAATTAGTGGCCTGGCAGTGTTAACTGAACTATGCCAAAACAGAGAATTCTGAGGGAAAGAAATAAAGTTGAGTAGTCAAGTTAGGTAGGAGGGTAAGCGTAGAAGCAATGTGCATGCTTAAGTCCTTAGTCACTGGGCAACACAGATTTAGTCTTAGAATAAACCATAAGTGTCACTATCTTTACGGGAATAAATACGCCTGAATGTGTGGGGGCTGACCAGGCATTCAGTGATGGGGGGGCAGGGAGGAGGCTTAAAGGAGGCAGTGGGGGAAAAAAATGGATAAATAGCTTCTGAATGATGAGATGAGAGAAATATGAAGCTATCACTCGGGCAATGTTCACAGGAAGACACGGCAAAAGAAGTGTCTGTATTCAGTTGTTCGGCCAAAATGTCAGGGAGAGCTTGAAATTAAGACAATTTTAGACAACATTTTATTCACTCTGGAAAATATTCATGGAATATTCCATTTCTGTAAAGTCAGAATCAAATTACCGAGTGATATTGGACTACAGAAAAAGCACGAGAATGAGTAAAAACAATTTTTTGTAAGGGAGTACACTCTTCTCTAGGGTAAGATTATTCCATTTAAAGTGACTTTCTTGGTATTAACTGATTGCCTACCTAGTGTTAGAATTTCTATCAACAGAAACATAAAAAACATAATTATTGTCCTCTAAAACATTTCACATGTTTAATCGTTTATTTTTTCATTAATGGCAACTGCCTTAAGCCACTTTAAATTAAAAAAAAAAAATTCACTGAGAAAACACAATAAATAGAAGCTTCAACTGAGATTAGTCAAAATTCAAACCATTTTGATTCAAAGGTTAACAGCCATGAGAAAAGATTTCATCCCTTTTGTTGAAAAAATATGTAATTTAAATAGGACTAATATACCTCTTTTTTTTATAAATTAAAATGCTGCCTTAAGAAAAATGTTAATACTCTATTTTTGTACTATCTCCCACCCCAGTTCTTAAGAAATTAAATTTTATATTGAGTTTGGATTTAAATGTGTTCTTCATAAAATATCTCATAAAACTCTCAATGCGCACTTATTCCTAAATGTGCTGTAATTTATCTAACCTATTTTTAAGACTCTAGCAATAGACCAGAAAAACGCAGAATTTTACCTTTTGTGGGGGACTGGGACAGCCTTTTCCACCTTGTTAGTGTAATAATCAGACAAAAATGACGTAAATATAAATGCCTTTAACCAAGTTATAGTCCAGGATTACTGTAGCTTAAACTGTATAATATTTGAATTCTGACTCTAAACATGATAGGAAAGGTCAGAGAAAAATCCTGAACTGAAGCGGTTATACCAAACAATCTTTTAGAACACTAAGGAAGCCACATCACCAGGCCACATCATCATCACAATGAGCGGTGTTTTGAGCCAATTGCTGTTCAAGTGATGACAAAAGCACTAATGGTCCTAGGGTGTGGGGTGTGCACAGTGAATGCTCAACTAAACTGCACAGGGGTCACAAGGGAATACCCTTTGGGAAGGTTAATTTGTAAATGAAACATGTAAAAGCAGTGCTAACACCAATGCTGGCCCTTCATGCCTTAGCTTCTATCCACTGGTGATGGTTGTGAAAACTCATGTAACTTTTGAGGGGGACAATTTGACAATAAGTATGAAGAAGGCTAATAATAGAGATAACCTTGGGGCTCCTGGCTGGTTCAGTCAGTAGAGCATGTGACCCTTGATCACGGGATCGTGAGTTCAAGCCCCACACTGGGCATAGAAGTTACTTTTAAAAAATACAAAATAAAAAGATTTATAAAATGGAAACAACCTTTAACAAAATGGATAATTCCCCCTCTAGGAAACACACACACACACATATATGTATATAATCAAATAAAATTGGAAATATCCAAAGTGACCAACAGAATAGTGTGACAATATAGCTATACAATGGCTATTGTTCTGTCATCAGAAATCACATTATTAAAAAATATTTAGTCACATGAGAGAGTACCCATGATATATCAAGTAAAAAAATTAAGAGGTTTTATAAACACACACACATAAAGACAAAAAGAAAATACAAAATGCGTTTTTGGTGGCTACCATGGGATGGTCAAAGGTTTGGTAGTTTTTCATTGTTTTTCAATATTTTCTAAATTTTCCACAATTTCCACATGTTCCATTCATAATCAGAATGTTTTCTTTTTTTTTTCTTTTAAGATTTTATTTATTTATTTGACAGAGAGAGAATGAGAGAGCACAAGCAGGGGGAGTAGGAGAGGGAGAAGCAGACTCCCCACTGAGCGGGGAGCCTGATGCAGGGCTCGATCCCAGGACCCCAGGATCATGACCTGAGCCAAAGACAGACGCTTAACTGACTGAGCCACCCAGGCGCCCCAGAATAAATGTTTTCAATAAAATGGTAAGTAAATGTTGCCTTTACACAGTGAAGTGTTCACTGGGACTGCAGGTAATGACCAAATGATCTTCCATCTGAGGGACACCTGCCAGGCTCCGTACACCTGACTCTTGATCTTAGAGTTGTGAGTTCAAGCTCCACGTTGGGTATAGAGATCATGTCAAAATTTTTTAAAAATCTTTAAAAAACTGATTTTCCATTTGAAAGCAGTAAGTAAGGCCACAACTTGCAACCACCCTGTGCTGGGAAGATACGTAAACTTTAACCAAACTGCTAGATTTTCAAGATTCACTGCAGAATAAAGAAACTGAAGCGATTACAAAGTTTGAAGTTGGAAAGAGACAACCTGGGGAATGTTTGAGATATAAATATAAATATTTTTATTTCCTAAGTGATCGGTAAAGACTTCTACAATTTTTTTACTCTTGCTTTGTTTTCCTCTATTAAAGCTTATTTACAGTGTTTTGACAAAATGTATAGACTTTTAAAGCTAGATAAAATTTATAGGCATCTTTAAAGAGCTGTTTGTGTTATTTGGTTTTTAAAATTCTAAAATATTCATAGAGGAGATAGAGAATGAAATAGTTTCTAATGAGATGTTCATACTACCTTCTGCCTTGTTCTCCTTCCTGGCACCCAAAGTTGTTCAAAGGTAATTCCCAAGGGGCTCCTTCGTGGGTCAGTTGGTTAAGCGTTCAATTCGGGATTTCCTCTCAGGTGGTGATCTCAGCGACCTGGGATCGGGCCCCACACTGTCAGGCTCTATGTTCAGTGGAGAGTCAGCTGGAGATTCTCTCCCCCTCCCTCTGCCCACCCACCCTGATTGCACGTGCACACACTCTCCTTCTTTCTCTCTCTCAAATAAATAAATAAATCTTAAAAAATAAAAAAGTAATTCCCAATCTTGCTTACTGGGAATTGAAAATTAATGCTGGGGAGGGTAGTGTTGGCTGGGGTAGAGTGGCGTTGGTGGTCTAAGAACTTGATTTTTTAAAAAAGATTTTTATTTATTTATTTGAGAGAGAGACAAAGCTCAAACAGGGGAGGGGCAGAGGGAGAAGTAGGCTCCCCGCCGGGCAGGGAGCCCAACGCAGGGCTCAATCCCAGGACCCTGGGATCATGGCCTCAATCGAAGGCCAACACTTACCTGACTGAGCCACCCAGGTGCCCGTAGGGACTTGATATTTAAAACATTTTCTGTGAACTAGTCAACAGAGAGCTGATTTCTGAATTAAGGGCCCCCCTTGTCTCCCCACCTCCTGATCATGATATCAACCCACACGTAAAACACACACAGACACACACACACACACAGACACACACACACACACACCAGTCCCTATTCTAAATCGTCCTGCATGTTGGTGCCTGCAAACATTTATCGAACACACTCCACGTGCTGTAGGCCCTGAATCTATAAAGACGAATTAGATGCTGTCCCTGCTCTCAGCATCATCTGAAAAGTAACCCCCCTCCTCAAATGTTTCATTGCTTCCCTGAGTCAGTAGATTGAAGTCAAAACTCTTCTGAGTGGGACTTTGAGCTGGACCCCAGATGACCTTCCCAACCTGGAATCCCACTATGCCCCCTGCCTCTTCTCCCAGGAAACTGTGGCTCTGACCCTCCACGGGGCTTATTTGTCATTTCCCAAATATTGTTGCTGTTCCCTCCAACTCTAATGTCTTTCTTTGACCAAAAAACCATATTATCCCAAGCCCAGCTAAAACCCCACCTCTCTTCCAGTGTTCCTCCGTATGTCCCAGTAAGAATTACCCTCTCTTGGGGCACCTGGCTGGCTCAGTCAGTGGAGCATGTGACTCTTGATCTCGGGGTTGTGAGTTTGAGCCCTACATTGAGATTACTTAAAATTACTTAAAATTGAAATCTTAACCAAAAAAAAAAAAAAGGAAGTACCCTCTTTTGGTTTTTTCCGCCTCCCATTAGCTTTGTTTCTCCAGTAAAGCATTTCTTACTATCTGCCTTGCTTCCACCTCCACCAACAATGTATGTTCCTGCAGGACCTAAATGGTCTTGTCTTTGAGTTCCTTATGATGTCTCCTAGCACAATGTCCCATACAAAATAGGCAACTGATGTTTGGTGAACTCAATTTTATTCATTATATACATAAAAGGTTAAATTAAGAATAAAAGTTTGATAGAATGCCTTCTAAAAATGTAGAAGAAATAAGAGAAACATCACCATTTACAACATTTACAGCCAATATCATATTAATTGATTCAAGCAAGAATTAATGAAAGCTAAAATAATTGCATGAAATTCTGATAAGCAATGAGATACTTACATGGTCATAAAGTATTTCCCCATAGATGAGGTATTAATTACCATGGGAAAAATGGTAACTTACCAACAGAAAAACTTGACAGATACTACCTTAAGCAAATGATCAAAATTAACATCATGAGGGGTTTCTGGCTACTCGGACAGTAGAGCATGAGACTCTTAATATCACTGTAGGGAGTTCAAGACCCACACTGGGGGGTAGAGATTACCTAAAAAAAAAATAAATAAATAACGTCATCATTAGTGGGACAAACTGACTTCATGTCCTTCCTGATGAGATGAACTGAGAAGGGTGAAACATTACTTATCTTGTATTCCTACCAAAAATTCATACCCTGAATCCAACCAGGAGGAAAGGTCAGACAAATTCAGACGCAGGAACTTTGT
Organism: Ailuropoda melanoleuca; assembly: GCF_002007445.2. Taxonomy (NCBI): domain Eukaryota; kingdom Metazoa; phylum Chordata; class Mammalia; order Carnivora; family Ursidae; genus Ailuropoda; species Ailuropoda melanoleuca. Next base: position 107,697,878 of record NC_048224.1, on the reverse strand, counting down.
ACAAACCCACCGTACTGTACTCGTCAAAAATGTAAATATCATGAAAGATCAAAGAGAGGCTCAGCAAGAGTTTCTTTTTAAAGATTTGTATAATCCTGTTTGATCCAGAAGTGGTGGGGCCACTGCCATAGGGAACATTATTGGGGTAATTAGCAAAAATTGAGTATGGACTGTAAGTTAGCAAAATTTCGATGTGGGCTGTAAATAAAGCTTCCATTCACTTTGAAATTCCATTTTTAGAATTGATTCCTCAAAATCACTTAAATGTGCCAAAGACTTACCAGAATGTTTATTGCAGCACTGTTCGTAATGAATATTATTGGGGAAATTAACAAAATTTGAGTACGGACAATGGTACATTCTAAACTGTATAATGTAACTCTGTATAAGAGAATGTCCTTACGGCTCCCGGCTGGCTCAGTCAGTGGAGCATGCGGCCCCTGATCTCAGGGTTGTAAGTACGAGCCCCATGTCGGGTGTAGAGATTACATAAAAATAAAAGCTTTAAAAAAGAAAGAGAATATCCTTGTTCTTACAACATGCATCCTAAATTTTTATGGATAAAAGGTAATCATGTATGCAACTAACAGTTGAATTAATCAAGGCCCCCCATAAAAATGTGTGTGTGTGTGTGTGTGTGTGTGTGGAGAGAGAGAGAGAGAAATAGAGAGCGGATGTGGCAAAATGGTGGTTGGTGAATCTGGGTAAAGGTATATGGCAATTATTTGTTTCTTTTGCAACGTTTTATGTAAGTTTGAAAGGATTTTGAAATCTAAAGAAAAAAATGAAAGTTTGGGAACTATTTGATTTACTTCAAGAGATAAGATCCTACTTTCTGGGACTGGTTTCCACAGACTTGTATTTGTAGCAGTCTTAGAGTTAAATCCAAGAGAACCCATCACAAACCCACAAAGTAACTCCATCTTAGCTAAAATATGTCCCTTCCCTCAGCCTTCATTGACCTAACATTTCTCTGTCACGACGCCTCTGATGTCCTGGGTACCATCACCATCACCGCACTTATCAAATTTGCTTTTATTATATTTCATGTTACATTCATATTTGTTTCCCCAGCCTGGTCTCTGCCAAGTAGAGCAGTAAAAGAAAATGTATGACTGAATGAGGAACACACACACACACACACACACTGAGCATTGAGTGAAGGTATGAATGAAACAAGAATGACCTTGAGTTAATAATGGTTGAAGCAATGAAATATCAATCTTATTTTAATGTTGTTTAGATTTGGTTTTGCCTTTTCATTTTGAAAAACAAATAAACGAAAAAACTGCTGTAAAGTCCAGGTTCCTCTTTAGTGGGCCCACGTTACATCCCAACGAGCACTGTGATTGTGTTTGAGAAGGCAGAGCTCAAGTGGCATGAAATAAAGACCTATACCAGGGAGTTAGTTGGACTTTAGCGATGTGTCTTTCATATTTGAAAACTATTAGATTCTTCCTTGTGCCACCAGAGAATTTTGAGAAGATCAGGTCCTAATATTGTTCACAACTTTATTTTTGAGGTTTTAAAACTTAGACATTAAGAGCAGGTGTACCTAATGACAAAATGTAACAAAAGACCAATTACACAAAGAAAATGAAGAAATGCATAGCAAATTACCCATAGTGTGTATGTATGGGGGGTAGAGGGCAAATTCAATATTTCCTTCTAAAAATTTTTTTTAAAACAACCAACAAATATTTGCTAGATTCCTACTATGTGCTAAACATGGGAAGTTATGGCAAAAGCAAGGTCCTTCAGTGGAATAACTTCCCAATAGCTTCCCACCCGGTTGAACTTACAATAGATGCACACACAAAATAAATTCATCATGTGCAAATGAATGGTAAACAAGGAAAAAAGAGATCACCATGGAAATTGATTCTTGGATTGACCATAAAAGAAAAGGCAAGATTCTACAAAACATAGCTAGAAGGAAAGGGGAGGGAATTCCAAGCAAGAATTGGCATGGCACTTAGGGTCTAAATCACAAACTGGATAGACCAGTGAGAGCCGTGGGCACATGGATTGATCAAATCCAGTTTCTACATGTAATTATGTAATACTATCTAGAAGAATGTCCAACACAATGAAGAGTCTCATGAATCAATGTGACCATAATATTAAAAGACAGGTGACCCCTCAACTTCCAACCACCCAAAATGGAAGTGACTATCTCGGGAGAAAATATCCTCAACAAAGGATTAATATCCACTGTCATAAAAGGGATCTTGAAAAATCTATAACACAAAGAGAGCCCAAAAGAAAATCAGGCAAGCACAGTAAATAGGCAATTCACAAAAGAAGATATCCGAGTGGCTGACAAACATGAAAAGAGTCTCAACCTCACTCCTATGGAGAAATGTAAATCAAAAAAGCAATGGAATACCATTTTGCTCAACTGATGTACAAAAATGAAAAAGATTCAGTGAGACTGGGGGGAACCTGGAAGTCTTATAATGTTAGTAAAAAGGTAACTTTGTGTGATTTTGTAAAATGTTAATCTGTACAGAGGCAATCTGGAGCATCTGTCAAAAGGTACAATTTTCATATGCTTTGAAATCTACTTTTAGGAATTCATTCCTCAAAATCCCTTAAATGCACAAAGATAGATAGACATATCAGAATGTTTACTGAAGCACTATTTGTAATGTTGAAAAATTGGCAACCATCTAAATATTCAACAATAGGTCACATAATGATCAAGTAAATGATTAAGTCAGTTCTGGTATATCCACATTATGGACTCCTATCCAGCAATTTTAACTAACCAAGTAACTATATCTGTAGTGACATGAAAAGATTTCTAAAGGCATGACAATTTTAAAAAATGTCACTGGTTAATGCTATTTCATGGTGCCATTTACATAAATAATTTATATGACATATACATTGTCTAAAATGGCTAACATGGGGCACCTGGGTGGCTCAGTTGGTTAAGCATCAGACACTTGATCTCAGCTCAGGTCTTGGTCTCAGGGTCATGAGTTCAAGCCTGGTGCTGGGCTCCGTACTGAGCATGAAGCCTATCTAAAAATAAATATAAATAAATAAATAAATAAATAAATAAATAAAATAAGATAAAATAAGATAAGATAAAATAAAATAAAATAAAAACAAAATAAAATAAAATAAAATGGCTAACACAAAATTACCAATAGTTTTCCTCTAGGGAGAGGCAAGAGATTGGGGGTTATGGACGGCAGGAAGGGAGGGAGGCTGCTACCTGCATCCTGATAGTAATTAAGACATCAGTACTACCATTCTTAAGCATTGACAATTCCATGCATAAAGTAGCCTACCTTCATGAATGTCCTAATACTAGGGATATAAGCCCAGATTCTTGGAATTTATNAAAAACAACTTGGGTGCCTGCGTGGCTCAGTCTGTTAAGCATCTACCTTTGGCTCAGGTCGTGATCCCAGGGTCCTAGGATGAAGTCCAGCATCTGGCTCCCTGCTCTGTGGGGAGTCTGCCCCTCCTCCCACTTGTTCTCTCTCTCTCTCAAATAAATAAATAAATAAATAAATAAATAAATAAATAAAATCTTAAAAAAAAACCCTTTCAATTTAGAAGAAATGAAAAATCCATTCTTAAATAAACATTTATTGAGTGACATGAACTGTGCTAATGAGCACTGGGAATCTGAAGGGGACCAAAAGCGTTATTAAATGTTAACCATAAAATACTATAAAAACCCAGAAGATAAAGTATTACCTGTGCCAGCTAGTCAAGGAAGGCTTTCTGGAGGAAGAGACCTATGAGAAGGGCCCTGAAGAATCTGAACTCAGTTTTTTGAACTCAGGAATCTTCCACTGCATGACTTCAGGCTTCTATGATAGGAACATAGAAAGTAAGAAGTAATTAAAAAATAATATCATATTTCTAAAGGGAAGTCATTTTAAGAGGCTTTGTGTCTACCCATTAAAAAATGTACATTTAAGGGGCACCTGGCTGGCTCAGTGGGAAGAGCATGTGACTCTTGATCTCAGGGTTGTGAGTTCAAGCCCCACGTTGGGTGTAGAAATTACTTTTAAAAAAAAATCTTAAAAAAAACATATGTATGTCTGAAACCATAGTTTCTCAATATACTGTACAAATACTGCAAGATACGATGCTACTGGAAGCAGCTCCTGAAAAGACATCAGCAGAATCATCAGTGTGATGCTTGCTAGGGTCTTTGGCTAAGTCAATTTAGGAGATCTAATCCTTTCAATTTTCCTGCTTAATTACTTTAGGTTGATAATATCCCTGGAAAATCTCTCTCTCTCTCATTACAGATATTTATCTGTAATCATGTTTGCCCCCCAAAGCATCCTGTTATACTTTTCCTTGTTTATTTGGTGAACTGGTTAAATGTGTCTAATCGTATGCTTCTAGTAGTAGGTGATGACTGGAATTACTGGGTGACTTTTTGGGTAATTTATGAAAAGGCAAATGGGGAATCTCTGATGCAGGTGCCATGTCGGCCCTGCGACATTCGATCTACACAGGCCATCCTGACACGTTTGCGGCACATACACTGCTCACATGCGGGACTAAGCCGCAGCCCGTGAGTTTAGTTAAGGAGGCAAGCCACTTCTCAGGAGTTCGTGTTTTGCAAAGAAAAAGCCGTAATACATTTTTATGACAGCTTGGTAAATCTCTTAAAGAAAAGGGAGAGGTTTATGGCAGAAATCGTGATAAAGCTTTAATGACATGTGTGTGGTTAACTCTGTTTCAACCATACAAGTTAACTTCTATCCATATTTATGGGCTCGATTGCATAATATATGAAGTTTGCAGGAAGTACCAGGAAGATAAGGTTACATAGACAAGTTATTTAAGTTTGAAAGCAAACCACAGCTCCTGCTGGGAAACTAGTTTATAGACAATTTTGTAACACAAGTGAATACGTCATTCATTTTCTTTTAATTTTTTTCTTATCTTATAGTTAACAGTAGGCGATTAATCATTGTTTGAACGGGCAGCATCGTGAGTTAACCAAAGAATGCAGCTTCAGGGATTGATTAGCTGAAAAGTTAGCAAATTATATTATAAAAATGAAGATAAACATTTGATGATATTCAAACCACCCCAAGCAAGGGGATGATTTGCACTTATCATCATGTCCTACTAGACAATGGGTTCCTTCATCAGCTGCATTCAGTAATGAGACTCATGTCTACGGACAAATGTGACTTGATCAATAGACCTTGCATTTGCCACAAGAAATGACCTTTCGTGGTTAATGTATAACTGATTACTGTTCTCCCTCTATGCTAGCGGACATTTTACAGTACAGAAATACACTGTGCATGCTAAAACACTAAAACACTAAACCATGTCAGCTGCGGGTAGGATCCCTCCCTTGGGTGATGATGTTTGGGGTTGGACAAGGCTGGTGAGACATCTACGCTGGGCTCACCTAGCGATTCAGTCCTTGCTGAATGCAAAACTTTTGCCATACTATTTAGACACTTAAAAAAATAAAGGATATTCTTTGTACATATTAGGGCGGGGGGGGACTTCCAATGGTGACAACAGAGGTGTTGAATGATAATGTGTGTAGGAGAGAAACTACTCCATTCTAATAAAAGCGAATTACCCTAAAATCTTTGTTGTGGAAAATTAAAACTAATGACCTGTTCGTGTTGTAACGCCGAATAGCCTGTAACCTAATTTCCCATTGTGAGATGCAGTTTATTTTCAAACGTAAATAACTTGTCCATTTAATAATTTGCTTTTCCCCATTACTGCGAGAGAGCCATTTACCACAGCCACCTTCCTATGCCATTAATTGTCAACAACAATTCAAAGGAGTTCATTATTCTCCCTCGGATAATTTTAATAGATTCAACAATTTCAGAAGAAGTGTTCCTATATCTGAGGGCTCTACTTTGAAATAAACGTAAATAAAACGTGCCCCTTATTAAGTTTGAAAGGGCCTGTTACCTGTTTTTCCTTGACCTTGTAGAGGTTTTCAGTGACAACTGAATTAACTAGGGCAAAGGAGGCTCTTTGAGGGGGGCCAGTCACACTCTATTGTGTGGGATGGCACCTAGCAAAGCATTTAGATTAGGCTGTGGAGGGAACAAAGCTCGGTCTACTCTCCCCAGCTTCGGGTAAACAAGATTATTGTTCCCCATCCCTGCTGCTTGGAATGAATGCAATGCTGCAAAGCTAATGGCTGCCATAATTAGGAAACACACACACACACACACACACACAACTTGGAATGTGCTAATTCAATATGGCTTAGACCTCAAAGATATTTCCCCTCGTATACAGGTGTGATTGGCTCTAGTCATAGTTTTTAAGTGATAAGTTTAAATGTTATCACGATCCCGAAAACAACCCTCCCCGTTGGAAGGAGCAGCTGGCAGCAGGTATAAGGGCTTCACTGTCACGAGCGTTCTAGTCCGGGGAGGAGAAAATCCCATTTTGGGATTTAATACAATGTTAAGGTCACAAGTACGATCAGAGGGAAGGTGCTCTTCTTAGACCAGGCCTTGCTTGGCACACGGGCTTTGCCTCACCCCGTTTCATAAAATATGCAACTTTCAAACCACCTCCACATACGGAGGTGTCACCGTGCTGTTGAGAAACCCTTCCTCCTGTCTAACCAAATCGCCCGGTCTGCACTGTAGCAATCCCACTTCCTCACCTCTTCAGCAACTTCTACCATTCTATAGCAACGTGTCCTTTCTGCCAACAGCAACAAAATTAAAATGGAACAACTTAAAACAAAAAAAGTATTTACTTCTCTCCGAACTGCACTCATATACTGTGATGGGATTATTTAGTTGGTTTCAAATGAAAATGAAACATTTTAGGAATCAAACATTAAGGGGTGGATTCCCATGGGGTGTGTCTAAACGTAAACACTGGAGGAAACAGACTTCCGAGCCGCCAGCAGAATTATGATTAACAGGTTAGCAAGTACATCTCAGTTAAGGCTTTACCTTTTGTTCCGTGCTTTATAGGAAAAATAGGACATTTTAAAGATTTAAATCTTGCTCTTCAATAAGATAACTATTTTGACCGATGTGAACATTAATCAAAACACTAATAATTATAGCTTTTTGCGGCTTGGCCTAAAATAATCTTCCTACTATAATTAGATTTGAAGGGGAACTAGAAAAGACCGTCAGTAAAATGCTGTCACAAATTCCCTCCAAAACTGCTTGCCTGTAATTAAGGTGCATTTGCAGATCTGATATTCTTTAAAAGAAGCATTAACATTACAAAGACCAATTATTCATGGTCAAACAAAGGAGATTCAGATTCTCTGATCAAAGCAGTAATCTCTTTTACAATTGTTATTTTTGAAGTATCTTCAAACAGAACAAACACACATCGACTATGTAAACAGGGATGGCTGTGGGCTAATCTGCTGTTTCCAGGAACCCATGGCTTTCCCACAAGGCTCAAACTTAGTAGGGTATACCCCGCTTTCCATTCCAAGCCCCAACCTGACCATGCTGAGGAACAGTAACTTTTTATAAGGGAAAAGTTCCAAATACCGTTTTGAGGATTGAAACTGTCATAATGTCAAGGTCATCAGACATTTTTAATGTCACCTTTATTTTTCCAAGTTGCTTGTTTTGAGCACGTCAACAAGCTGTTAAATGATCAAAGGCAGAGAAACAAAGACAAGGAGTGCGAGAGTACTGACTTTGGTGTGAGAAAGCCTGAATTTGAGTTTGGCCTCTTCTCTTGCTGTATGGCATTGAGTGAATTTCCTTAACAACTCCAGACCTCTCTCTGTAAATGAAAAAATAAGGATCCCAGCACAACCCTAACCTTGGTGGTTGTGAAGGCCAAATGATCCCTCAGGCAGGAGGAAGCTTTCGGTAAACCTTAAAGCACTTCCCAAAGACGAGGAATGTTCGCTGAAAAAAGAATATACGTTTTGAAACCTCATTGTCTCTTTGGATAGACATCCTTGGAGGCCCAAAGAGTAAAAATTTAAAAAGACAAACACAAAACAAAAAAAAACCCCTAACACTTATTGCAGTTTAAGCCAAATGTGCTTCATGAAACTAGCTCTGTGGTTCGGGAGAGTTAAAGGGAGCTCTTTTCTCAGAACCCTTTGAATCTAGAGAATCGCAGGAGTATGAGACGTAGGTCAAACGTTTGACAGAACTGCTTTATCCTCAGGCTGTTGGAGGGACGAGTGTTCCTTTGAAAACACTTTGAGAATTGTTGCCTTCTGGTGTGCTGATTTAGTTGGGTAGGGAGCGCTCAAGCAAATCTACTTTTTAGTCTATACCATTTGGTACAAATGAACAGCTAGTGGCAGCAGAGTGTCCTAAAATAAATCACAGCAGAAGGAGTTTGCGACAATCTGCCACTTTGAGACGGCAGAGCTAGCAGTTCCCCCATTTATAACCTGAGCGACTTTAGGTAAGTTTGAAAATCTCTCCAAGTCTTATTATTTTCATCTGTAAGACAGAGATAATATTTACTGCATTAAGTTGTGGCCCAAATCAAATAAATCCCCTTAAGAAATCATAAATGGTAGGTTTAACGTTCTCTTTTTTCGGAAATGTCTCGGTTAAATGAGTGACCTTCTGGAGGTCACACAGCAACTCAGTGATATTGTTAGAAAGGGACCAGAATTCTGGATACTACTATCGTTTGGATTCACCTCTATCGAAAATCTAGAACCGTTTATTAAAGAGAAATTTATAAGAAAAGAAGGAATAGTCACCAGGGACCAATATTATTTCAACATAAACAAGCTGGGCCAAACTAAGAAGAGCATTTTCTCTTTCCCGGTGGTGCTATTAGATTCATAGCCAGGGGGGGTGCCAGAGGCAGGAGAAAACAGTATCTTCAGTTGTTCCTGTGGATAAGATGGCTATAGGTAAAGTAGCCCACAATCCAGCAAGATTTATTTATAGCTATTTAAAAAAACTATACCGAGAATGACTTATTTCAACCTAGAAGGAAATGCTAACATTCATCACAGGGTTCTCTCTCGAACAACATTTTAATCAATGACTCGGAGGAAAACATGGGAGTCACACACGATCTCAGTTGGGAGGAAAAGCCTATATGCCGGATGGCAAAATCAGGCGTCATAAAGATTCCGATAGGCTTGAATGATGAGTAGAAATTAAAAACGATACTTAATACAGAAAGATTTTACTTATGTTCTGAAATTTCAATTTGGGACTAAATCCCAGCTCTCTCATTTACATAAATCCTGTCCTTTGAATCTGTTTCCTCATCTCAAAAATGCAGATAATAACTACCTCATGAGTTGGGAGAATTACAGAACACAAAGGGCCCACTTAAGGAGGCGTCCAGGGCAGACCCGACAGGTATGGGTGGGCAGGTAAGCAGGTGCTATCACCACTAGTAGTATCAATCACGAGACGACTTCTACTAGTAAGAGTAAAAACGTTTACGCAGGAAAAGGTTTAGGGGTTTTAACTGACTACAGGTTCAATAACAGTGAATACTTTGAAGAGGATGACAATTATTTAGGTGAGTTCTAAGTAGTTCTAGCACCCCATTTTTAGAGACCCATGGGCAAATGAGAATGCATCTATGTAAACGTGGCCAGATGATAAAGAGTTGAGAAATCAAATCACATGGAAAGCAAATGACTTTGCGACACGCCTTGGGTAAATTCCTTAAAAACAAAAGCAAAAACAAACACTTTATCAAAGTATGATTGGTGTACAAAAAGCATATACTTAATACATATAATTTGATGAATTTGGAGGGTAAGTTCCTCTTAAGTATCTCACTTCCTTTAATCCTGTCTGTAACTCATTAGGTACATGTAATTATCCCAGTTTTTACTTTATTTTTTTAAATTAAATGTATTACTTTAATTTAAAGATGAGGAACTAAGGCCCAGGGAGGTTAAGTGATCACACACCTAGGAACTGGTGCTAGAATAAAAAGCTAGAATATGAACATAGAAAATGCTCATAAAATGTCCAAGGAACAAATTAAAGCAAACGGGTAAGTTCAAAGTAGTCCTTAATTGAAGGACAGTCTACAAAATAACTGACAGGTACTCTTCACCAAAAGCATCAATGTCATAAAATACAAAGAATGATTGAGGAACTATTCTAGATTAAAGGAGATTTAAGAGATAGGACAAGTGAATGCAATGAATAATCAAAGATTTTCTTGGCATAAAGGCCAGGATTGGGACAATTGGTGAGATCTGAATAAGGTCTTTAGATTAGATAATTGTATTGTATCAATGTTAATTTCCTGATTTTGATCATTGTCCTGTGCTTATGTGAAAGAATGTTCTTGTTCTTAGGAGATGTTTATTGAAACATTTAGCAGGGAAAGGAAATCATATCTTCAAAGTATTCTCAAATGTTCAGAACAACAACACCCCCACCAACCAAAAGAGGTGGGGGGAGGATGAAGCAAACGTGATGAAATGTTAACATTTGGAGAATCTGGGTAAGGGGTAAGTGAGAATTATTTGCATTATTCTTGCAACTTCTCTGTAAACTCAAAAAGTTTCAAAGAATTAAAAAATAGGTAGGGTGATGAAAAAAATAATAAATGTAAGAGGAAATATTCCAGAGACAATTGGTAAAGTGGGACCGAAAGTAGAAGACTCCAACTATTTATACAGGCTACAGAGAGAATTTGAAAGTCGTATGTGATTAACAGTTGATTCATTCCTTTCATCCACTTTCTCAGAAAAATACTTTGCATCATTTAGAATGTTTAAAAAATATATAGTTGTACTATTAGATTTTACCTACACCTTTTTTCCCAAAATGATGACGACTTTTCAAATAAATTATTTTAAAATTTTATTTAGTTACTTTTTATTTCATTATTATAAATATAAATATAATTATTATTTTTAAAGATTTTATTTATTTATTTGAGAGACGGCACAAGTGCAGGGATGGGCAGAAGGAGAGGGAGAAGCAGACTTTGCATTGAGCAGGGAGTCCCATGTGGGGCTCTATCCTAGGACCCTGGACCCCGGGACCACGACCTGAGCCGAAGGCAGATGCTTAACTGACTGAGCCACCCAGGCGCCCCTATTTTATTATTTTTTAAAAGTAGGCTCCATGTCCAATGTAGGGCTCGAACTCACAACCCTGAGATCATGAGTTACATGCTCTACCAACTGAGCCAGGCAGGCCCCCCTGATGAAATAAATTTAGTCTTCACTGACTTGGGAGAAACAAGTTCTACACAATTTGAACAGGGACCAGAAAGGTATCTCAGGAGGAGAAAGGATGAAAAAGGGCATTTCACACTATATCACGATATGAGTATACAGATCTCCTTAAAAAATAAAAAAATCTGGGGTGCCTGGCTGGGTCAGTCGGTAGAGCATGTGACTCTTGATCTCAGAGTCATGAGTTCAAGCCCCACGTTGGGCAGAGAGCGTCCTTAAAATAAATAAAATACATACATACATAAATCTTTAATGTTGTGGAGATGTGAGGGGCTCAATGAATAGCTTCTTTCTTCCCAGGCAGGGTCTGAACAAATAGGTTAGGAAAACAAAAGTGGTGGGTAGAGATTTAAAATATCATCTTTCTTACTAATAAATGCTATCTTGGAGGAAGTCGTTTAATGTGAAGGCCAAGTGAGCCTTTGTTTTGTGTCTGGTGTTCTGCATTTCCTACTCTGCGCTTTTCCTGGACCCTCACGTGCCCACCCATGGACCTCAATATAAAGTAAAGAGTACAAGTATACTGGTGTTAGCTTGGCAGGGAGAAACACCTCTTCCTTTGAGATCAGGGCAAAAAGAAGATGTAAAGATAAAGGGATGAATAATGACCTGGTTTTTCTGGGTAACACGGGAGAAAGGGTATCTAATTAGTTAACACTTTGTTTTCTGCCACAGACTGTTTTCCCCAAAATTCGTATGTTGAAACCTAATTCCCCATGTGCCGTATTTAGAGGTGGGGCTTTGGGGAGGAACTAGGTCATGAGGGTCAAGCTCACATGAATACGGTTAGTGCCTTTATAAAAGAGACACCAGAGAGCTCCCTAACCCCTTCTGCAGGAGAGGACCCAGCAACAGCACACAGCTTCCCATGAACCAAGAAGCGGGACTCCACCGGACGTCGAATTTGCTGGCGCCTTGATCTTGGACTTCCTAGCCACCAGAAGGGAGGAATACATTTCTGGTATTTATAAGCCACTGTGTATGGTATTTTGTTAGAGCAGCCCAAATGGACTAAGGCATTTTTCCAAACAAAATGCAGTATGAAGAAAAAAAATCAGAAAGCAAATGCCATGTTGCTTCTTTCCTTCCTTTCTTCCTACCACTCAACACAATGTGCAGGGGCAATTTTTCTGTGTTAGGTGCTGGGGATACTGCAGGGTCAGGTAAGATGTTCTGCTTTCAGGGTATGTTTATTCTATTTAGGTGGGGCATGCTATGAACAAATAAAAAAAATAAAAAAGAACTTCAGATATTTCCCTAACTAAAGTAAAACAGGGATGGAATGTAGAGCGGCAGGTGTGTATGCGACGAGGAAGGGACTGAACCCCAAGCTTCAAAAGAGGAATTTAAGGAATTATATGTCTGCCTATCGAGTAAGTTTAAAAAAACCCTTGTATTTAAAAATTAAATGCAAGATATTGATGAGATCAAAGAAAATCATATCAACATCTGTAGAGTTCTGCCAAAACCACTTACTCTTGATTCTATAAAACCAAATCAGTATCAGTTTTTTTTTTAAATACTCAATTCACCTGTCTGCATGAGTATTTACTAGAGTAATCACATGCTCAGTTTTATTTCACCTTTATTGAAACAACAGGTACACAAACTGTGAGTGAAGATCCCACACGGAGATGTGGAGTATTTGGCCATACAATTTTTTAAAGATTTGATTCATTTATTTGTCAGAGAGAGAGAGAGAGATCACAAGCAGGGGGAGCAGCAGGCAGAGGGGGAAGCAGGCTCCCCGCTGAGCAAGGAGCCCGATGCCGGACATGATCCCAGGACCCTCGAATCATGACCTGAGTGAGTTGAAGGCAGACACTTAACCAACTGAGCCCCACTCAGGTGTCCCATATTTGGCCATATAATTTATTTTGATCAATGCATACACCTTAATCAAACTGGATGAAAACTGGACCTGTTAATTCTACCATTAATTAAAATACATGCATATTTGGGGCACCTGGCAGGCTTAGTCGGCAGAGTATGTGACTCTTGATCTTGGGGGGGTTGTGAGTTCAAGCCCCCATTGGGTAGAGAGATTAAAGTCTTTTTTTTTTTATATAAAGATTTTATTTATTTATTTGACACAGAGAGACAGCCAGCGAGAGAGGGAACACAAGCAGGTGAGTGGGAGAGGAAGAAGCAGGCTCCTAGCAGAGGAGCCTGATGTGGGGCTCCATCCCAGAATGCCGGGATCNGTTGTGAGTTCAAGCCCCCATTGGGTAGAGAGATTAAAGTCTTTTTTTTTTTATAAAGATTTTATTTATTTATTTGACACAGAGAGACAGCCAGCGAGAGAGGGAACACAAGCAGGGGAGTGGGAGAGGAAGAAGCAGGCTCCTAGCAGAGGAGCCTGATGTGGGGCTCCATCCCAGAATGCCGGGATCACGCCCTGAGCCGAAGGCAGACGTTTAACGACTGAGCCACCCAGGCACCCCAAAACTTAAAGTCTTAAAAAAAAAAGAAGGGGTGCCTGGGTAGTGCAGTGGTTAAGCATCTGCCTTCAGCTCAGGGCGTGATCCCGGCATTCTGGGTTCGAGCCCCACATCGGGCTCCTCTGCTGTGAGCCTGCTTCTTCCTCTCCCACTCCCCTGCTTGTGTTCCCTCTCTCGCTGGCTGTCTCTCTCTGTCAAATAAATAAACAAAATCTTAAAAAAAAAAAAGAAATACACACATATTTGTGGGCATTCAGTGGCTCACGAGTAAAGACATGGCTGTTTTCCCTGCCTGTCCACAGAGTCATCGATAAAACCGTCCTCTATGTGGTATTCACATGTAAGGTGTTGTTCCAAGCTCCGAGGATGCCAGCAGTAAATATGCCACCCTAAAGATTTTTGCCCTCCTTGAGTTTGCTCTAATGGAGATAGTGTCTTATCCTTTAGTCACCAAAGGTAGTAGCAATGAGATAAATATTTTCGTTATTTGTTGTAGGTCTTTACGGTCATAGCTTTGTTCTAGCTCCAGGTGAAAGCTTTTTGGGGAAAAGTGCTTTTTAAAATTTATAAAACGCTAGAAGGAAGAACGTAAAAGTGGAGGTAACAGTTTACGGAGCAGACAGTACGTTCCTGGAACTGTACTAGTAACCAGTAATGATAATGATCCAATCACACCAATAATAGTAAATCAAGATGATCATACCAGAAATAAATGGAAGGAATTGGGAGTAAAAGTGGCAGAAGATTTATGACTCTGAGTGCAGTATTGCAGATAAGTGAGGAGAGTAATGAGAGAGAAGTCATCAGTGGTGTGGAACGCCTAAACACGTTTTAGAGCACAATTTTTAATGTTCGTGACATTGCTGAGATGTAACATGAACAGCTTGCTAACGAAAGCACTCACAGATGCTGTCTAAGGAATTACAAATGCTATAAACTTTGAAGGTTTAGGGGCTAGGTATTTAATTTTAGATTCTCAACAAGTGTTTTAATTGTTCTATAGTTATTCAACAGAGGATAGAGCGTGATTACATATAGAAGATATATATTCGATAAATACCAGATACAAAGTAACAGATCAAAGAAGATACAAAAATAGACTCATTCTCATTCAGGTACCAATTTATTGACTAAAGGAAATAAAAAAGAAAGCTTTTTAAAGAAAAAGAAAGGCAAAAAAAAAAAGGCAAGATGAAGGAAAGGGGAAGGAAGGGAAGAGGAGAGAGGAGAAAACTTAGTAAGTACGTGGCCACGGAGAATTTCATAGTACCTTCCCGAAAATGATGTCAATGGTAATATATATGGATATAAATAAATCCCGTTACTTTGAAGACAATATTTGTAAGATGATTAAAATGACTTATATTTCGTTTTAGTTTTTTTGAAAGATTTTTTAGTTTATTATTTATTTTTAAGAGAGAGTGAAAAGAGAGAGAGCCACGTGAGCACGAGCCCGGCGGTGGGGGGGGGTGGCAGAGGGAGAAGTGGACTTCCCCAAGAGCAGGGAGCCCGATATGGGATTCGATCGGAGGACTCTGGGATCATGACCTCTGCCAAGGCAGATGCATTTCCATTATATTTAAATGATATAGGTAAGATATGAGGTACACTCTTTTTTTTTTTTAAGTAGGCCCCACACCAAGAGTGGAGCCCACTGGGGGCTTGAACTCACAATTCTAAGATGGAGACCTGAGCTGAGATCAAGAGTCCCATTGCTTAACCACCTGAGCCACCTAGGCACCCAACGCGAGCCCACTGTGTGCATCTCTGCTCCGTGCCACTGTCCTGGTTTGATGCTGGCCCGGTGAGAATATTTATTTCATCCCACTGTGAAGTCTGGGTCTTACCAGACTCCAGTCTTCCCGCCCCCACCCCCGCCCCAAGCCTCTTAGTAAACATTCACTAGCACACCATTCAATACTGTAACGGGCACTTAAAAAATAAGAGGGTAAACTGCTGTTGCGGTTTTTTTTTTTTTTTTTTTTTTTACAATTAAAAAAAGTGTCAAAGACCTGGCCGAGGTTTTACCACTCAACATGCTAAGTATAGGGTGATAAAGTAAAATTATAGTGTCTAATAAATAGTATAATAGTAACAGTATAATACAAGTTTTTACAAATATTTAGAAGTCATGACAAACAGTCCTCCCACCATCGCTGGCTTTACATGGAAGGAAACTGTAATGATAAATGAACTCAAGGGTGTTCAACGCATTTCCCTAAAATGGCAAAGCTGATATTCAAGTTTTTTGATCAACTTCTAACATTTCTTCTCATTGTTGGGAGTTCACGTATTGACTATTGTTTTTTTTTTCCCCCCAAGGTTTTATTTATCTGACACAGAGAGTGAGAGAGCACAAGCAGGGGGAGCGGCAGAGGGAGTGGAAGAGGGAGAAGCAGGCCCCCGCTGAGCAGGGAGCCCCAGGCAGGGCTCGATCCCAGGACCCTGAAATCATGATGAGCTGAAGGCAGACCCTCCACCCACTGAGCCACCAAGGTGACCCTGTTTTGATTATTTCAAGGACAAATTGCAATTAGTTTTTTTTCTGCTCTTTATCCATTTATCCACACTAGAGGGCATTTCAGAAGATTAAAAACAACATCTATACATCTATACTTTTACTCTTTTTCTGTGCTTGAAACGACTTGTTACTAGCGTTTATGAAGCCGTCAGCAATAAGGAGCACAGCTGCTACGTGCTGTGGAATTGGACGGTTTAACATGTTCAGAGCTTAAAACTTTTCCCCCTAGTAAGTGATACATAAGCATTTCCATTATTAGAAGAAAAGAAACATTTTATATTGTATCTGGGTTAAGAGGACAGTCATTTTTATTCTATTCCATCTCATTCCATTTAGGACAATAAGTTAGATTCTAAACTACTTACTACAGTTTGGAGCCTCTTTCAACAGTCACAGAATTAAATGTCTTAGGTAGTGTTAAGTGTTTGAATTGGAAAGTGCTCAACTATAAAATAAGAAAAATAAAAAGTAAAGTGCAAAAGCCAAAATAATGTATCAACGTTTGTTTAAAAGAAATTTATGAAGATTTTTCTAAACTACAGATATTCTCCTTCCATATAAAGGAAGCACAACATACTTCTAGTACAAGAACTAAAAGAACTGGCTAAATTTAGGAATACTTCTGAGATGCACAGAGTGGGGGTAATAAAATATGTACTTTTATCCATCAATTTAGAAGCACTTACCTTAATAATGATATACCAACACAGCAGTCTTTTAAATTTAAGGGTGTTTTTATTTATTATCCAGGTATAATCAACATACATTAGTTTCAGGTGTACACCACAGCAATTAGACACTTGTACACCTTACTCAGTGTTCACCACCTGTCACCATACAATGTTATTACTATAGTATAGACTGTATTTCCTTTGCTGTACTTTTTTTTTTTTTTTTAAGATTTTATTTATTTATTCGACAGAGACAGAAACAGCCAGCAAGAGAGGGAACACAAGCAGGGGGAGAGGGAGAGGAAGAAGCAGGCTCATAGCGGAGGAGCCTGATGTGGGGCTCGAATCCCAGAACGCCGGGATCACGCCCTGAGCCGAAGGCAGACGCTTAACTGCTGTGCCACCCAGGCGCCCCTCCTTTGCTGTACTTTTCATCTTCATGACTTATTTCATGAACAGAAGTTTATACCTCTTAATCCCCTTCATCTATTTTGCCCATCCCTCAACCTACCTCCTTTCTGGCAACTACCAGTTTGTTCTCTGTATTTAAAAGTCCGTTTTTTTGTTTGTTCATTTCTTTTGCTTTTTATATGCCACATATAAGAGCCATCATATAGTATTTGCCTTCCTCCGACTTATTTCACTTAGCATCATACCCTATAGGTCCATCCATGTTGCTGCAAATAGCAAGCTTTCATTCTTTTTTATGGCTGAGTAATAGTCCCTCATCTATGCATACACCACATATTTACCCATTAATTTATCAATGGACATTTGGTTTGCTTCCATATCTTGGCTGTTGTAAATAAGTCTGCAATAACCATAGGGGTTTGTATGTATACGTTTTTGAATCAGAATTTTTTTTGGTGGGGGGGAACCCTGTAGTGGAGTTACTGAATCAAATGGTATTTCTATTTTTAATTAATTAATTCTTCGGTATTTCTAGTTTTAATTTTTTGAGGAGCCTCTATACTGTTTTCCACAGTGGTTGCACCAATTTATATTCCCACCAACAGTGCATGAGGGTTCCCTCTTCTCCACCTTCCCAACACTTGTTATTTGTTTTTTTTTTTTTGGGGGGGGATGATAGCCATTCTGACAGGTGTGAGGTAATCTCTCTCATTGTGGTTTTGATTTGCATTTTCTTGATGATTAATGATGTTGAGCATCTTTTCATGTGTTTGTTGGCCATCTTATGTCTTTTTTTGAAAAATGTCTATTCAGGTCTTCTGCCTAATTTTTAACTGGATTATTTGTTTTTTGTGTGTGTGTTGAGTTGTAAAAGTTCTTCTTCCTCTTCTTTTTTTTTAAGGTAGATTCTATGCCCACCTGGAGCCCAACTCGGGGCTTCAGCTCACAACCCTGAGATCAAGACCTGAGATAAAGAGTTGGACGCTTAACTGACTGAGCCACCCAGGCGCCCTGAGTTGTGTAAGTTGTTTATAAAAGAACTGGATATTAACCCCTTACATGGTAGTCTTTAAAGTTAAGATAATTCTCAGGGGTAACTGGGTAGCTCAGTTGGTTAAGCATTCAACTCTTCCATCTCGACTCAGGTCTTGATCTCAGGGTCATGAGTTCAAGTCCCACGATGGGCTTCATGCTGTGCGAGGAGCCTACTTAAAAAAAAAAAAAAGGTTTAGATAATTCTGGGAACTTGCCTATGCTTCACCATAGTTTTCTAGTCCTAAATTGCAATTTTTCTGCTATTCCAGAATAAACTCATTTTCCTGAGGGGGAAAAAAAAGGAAGAAAGAAAAGATAATTTTGAATGTCTAGCCTGTAAAGACAAGTGAAAATACCTTTGGCAACTGTTGCAAAAAATTTTTTTAAATTATGATCAATATAGTAAATAATTTAAAAATTTGCCAATGATGTATAATTTTATGATTAAAATTGTCGTGATTGCATTAAATGAAAATAAAATTTATTGCATGGAGCACTGGGTGTTATACACAAACAATGAATCATGGAACACTACATCAAAACCTAATGATGTGCTGTATGGTGACTAACATAACATAATAAAAAATTTAAAAAAAATAAAATTATTCTCTACCTCTTATGAAATCAATATTTAACACAGGTTTACTAAAAAACAAGGCTCATCTATCTGGTCATTTAAAAATTTCGAATTAAATTTATTGAAACATGGCACTGTGCTCTTAGCTTATACCTCAATTGCATTTTGTTCTGTTTTTCAAGTTCATGACTTACAAATACCTTATATAAACTATAAAATTTTTAAAAGATTTTATGTATTTATTTGTCAGAGAGAGAACACAAGCAGGGGGAGCAGCAGGCAGAAGGAGAAGCAGGTTTCCTGCTGAGCAAGGAGCCTAATGCGGCACTTGATCCCAGGACGCTGGGATCATGACCTGAGCTGAAGGCAGACATTTAACTGACTGAGCCACCCAGGCATCCCTGGATTAAATTTTAAATAAAAAATTGCAGGGTTAAAAAAAGAAAAAAAAG
>NC_048224.1:107535608-107678539 GCF_002007445.2 Ailuropoda melanoleuca | reverse complement strand
CCGGCGTTATGGGATCGAGCCCCACATCAGGCTCCTCTGCTATGAGCCTGCTTCTTCCTCTCCCACTCCCCCTGCTTGTGTTCCTTCTCTCGCTGGCTGTCTCTATCCCTGTCGAATAAATAAATAAAATCTTTAAAAAAAAAAAAAAAAGAAAGAAAAGATTATTGTTTTGTGGAGAATGGTTTGGAGAGAGGCATGAATAGATTTATGGAGATCAATTAGAAGACTGTTGATGTAATTTAGGGAAGAGGACATGAGGGCTTGAACTAAGATGGTGACAGAAATTCACATACAGGAAATGAAATACAAAATATAAAATCAAAGAAGCTGAAATCTTCACAAAATCTTAAGTTAGATTGTATATATCAGAACTCATCAGAACTCATGATTTCCCCCCTCCACTTATTTCATAGCTCTGTCCATCGAAAAAGCCTGCAAGTAAGAAAGGCCTAGAAACATTGGACATTTCCAATGCCTAGAATGTTTAACATTCTGGGTTTAGTCAATTTCTTCTTCATGGTGTCATTCAGCTTGATCTATTTCTTGTTTCGCCTGTGCACTGACGTTACACCTGACGGCTTGATTTAATTCAGGCTACAGTTTTTTCTCCAAGGATACTGCACAGGTGGTGTTTTCTACTTCACATTACATCACATTAAGAGGCACATAATTTCTGCTTACCCCACTTTTAGTGATGCTCAGGTTGATTAGAAAATTTAGGGGGTGACTGGCTGGCTCAGTTGGTAGAGAATGCAACTCTTGATCTCAGGGTTTTGAGTTTGAGCCCCACATTGGGTGTGGAGCCTACTTAAAAAAAGAAAGAAAGAAAATTTAGTTGGTTATGGCCTGATATGAAATACTCGATTGTCCTTGTATCTCGCTGCTTTAGCATTCATTGGTGATTGATGCCTGAATCATTTATTTCATCAGGGGTTACTAAGCAATGATTTCCTAATTGTTTTTCTTTCTTCTAAAATTAAAAAAAAATTATGTATTTTTTTTAGAGAGAGAGCAAGCTCACACATGGGGATGGAGGGGGCAGNCTTAAAAAAAGAAAGAAAGAAAATTTAGTTGGTTATGGCCTGATATGAAATACTCGATTGTCCTTGTATCTCGCTGCTTTAGCATTCATTGGTGATTGATGCCTGAATCATTTATTTCATCAGGGGTTACTAAGCAATGATTTCCTAATTGTTTTTCTTTCTTCTAAAATTAAAAAAAAATTATGTATTTTTTTTAGAGAGAGAGCAAGCTCACACATGGGGATGGAGGGGGCAAAGGGAGGGGAAAGAGAGAAACCCCAGCAAGCTCCACGCTTAGCTCAGTGCAGAGCTGGTGTGGGGCTTGATCCCATCATGATGAGATCATGACCTGAGCCAAAACCAAGAAACCAAGAGTCAGATGCTTGATTAAATGCTTAACCAACTGAGCCACCCAGGTGCCCATCGTTCTTTTTACACATCTTTATTAAGGTACTACTGACATATAAGAAACTGCACATTTAAAAAATGTACAATTTGATAAACATTGACACATGTAAACACCCATGAAACCATTACCAATATCAAACAGTGAACATATCTGTCTCCTCCTTTGCACCCATCACTGTTTATCCTGCCCTTTTGTATATTTGGAAATTTTCGTAATCAAAATTTTTTTAAAAAGGGGAAATACTTATGAGGCAGATCAACAAGGTTTGGTGAGCGAATGCTTGGGAATTAATGAGAGAAGGGTCTAGAATGATTCCTAGGTTTGTGATAGGAGTCCCTGAGTAGGTGCTGGTACCATGTATTGAAATTGAGGGACTGTAGAAGAAACTTGAATTCAGTTTTGTACATGTCAGGTTTGAGGTCACAATGGGACGTCCAAGTAGAGATGTCAAGTAAGCAGGTGTTCAAGTAAAAGGAACAGTTTGGCCTAGAGGTAAAAATTTGGGAATATTGGCATATAGTAACTAAAGCCAGGACATAGAAATGATCAAGACATTAAGCACAGAATAGGAAAAAGACTGAAGGGGACAAAGAAACTCTGAAAAATTGTCATGTTTTATGATGAGCTAGAAGAGGAGGAGGGAGGAAAATGATGAGCATACAGCATGGCGGAAGCCGAGGAGGCACAGGGAGAGAAGGCTCCATCTGCGCCGATCCCAGGGCCACATTCTATAGTTTTACTTTTTGCTCAGAATACGTGACTTATACACCAGTAAGTGGGGGCATACTCTTGAAAGATGTCCCCTTCAATACATTAATAAAATTAAGTTTCTGAGCCTGCAGAGCTGAGGCCTGGACTATGGACTCCAAATCAACCAAAGTAAATGATATCTGGTGATGACTCCTGATAGCTAACTGGCTGGCTTGGTCGGGTTACCTCCAAACCTCAGGAAATCTTTCTTCAAAGCAGTTACAGTACTTATTACTTTCCAAAATAAGTAAGATTAAACTATATTTTTTTCCTCCTGCCCCCCTCTTTTTCTTTTTGCATATTCTTAGCCTCTCGAGATTTTAGAGGAAAAGGGCATCAGGCTCATTAATAGCTTCAACCTTCTCTAAGTGTGGGAATCTTGCTTTAAACTTTCTGATGGGTGATTATCTAACCACTGTTGGTGCAAGATAGTGAATTTGGAGTACTCTGGGTCACTGTCATAGTTCTTTTTAGAAATTCTTATATCAAGTTTGATAAGAATAAAGCCTCTCCTCTGGTGTTTGAGACATCATAGAGTTCTTTTTCAAAGCCCTTTGAGAAAAGGATGAGGACAAACAATTCAAAGTTTGAATGCCTTATACATTTTAGATTTTTCATGCTTGTTGAATGAATGCGTGGATTAATCAACGCATAGAGCATTTAGCTGCTTCTGAAAAGTTGACTATATACTATTAACTTAGTAAGAACTGTTAAAAGAACATGGAATTCTTTCGTGTCAGAATCCTTTATCACTGCAACATTATTATCTTTAGGAATTGATCTTATATCCATGAATTTTTCTTGAATGAAAATCCAACTATGCTAAGGCCTATATATTTTTTTCCCCAAAGAAAGCTGATAAATCAAAATATTTTCTCCTCCTTTCCATCTCACTGGGGTGGGGGTGGGGACACAAGCTGTAGAGTATACTGGAAAGAGCATGGCCATTAGAATTAGACAGTCTTGGTTCAGATCCACTTCTACTATTTATTATGTGTCTGATGTTGGGCCATTAAGTTACTCTGAGTCTCAGTTTCTTCATTTTAAAAATGAAGATAATGCTTAGTTGGCAAAGTTACTGTGAAGATTAAGTAAATTAAGGAGTAGAAAGCATGTAACGCAGCAACTGGCTGATAGAATGAGCTTGATAATGGTAGCTATTACTCTTATATTTGGACATTTCATAAAACATTTAGCAAGAAAAAAAAAGAATTTTATGTTAATTTTGTTTTTATTTATTTTTTAATAAGAAAATGCCAAAGCCAGGAAAGGATATGATAAACTTAGAAAGCAAAGCGATTCACAATAGCCAAGAGGTGGAGGCAACCCAGATGTCCAACAAGGGATGAATGAATAAGCAAAATGTGGTATATACATACAATGGAATATTATTGAGCCTTAAATAAGATGGAAAATTTGACATACGCTACAACATGGATGAACCTTGAGGAAATTATGCTAAGTGTAATAAGCCAGTCATCAAAAAACAAACACTATATGATTCCACTTATATGAAATCTAAAGTAGTCAAATTCATAGAAATGGAAAGAAGTATTTCCAGGGAGGGGGAAAAGAGGAAAAGAGAAGCTGTTTAATGAGTATAGTTTCAGATTTAAAAGATGAAAAAGTCTGGAGATTTGCTGCACAACTATGGAAATATACTCAATACTACTGAACTGCACGCTTAAAAATGGGTAAGATAGTAAATTTTATGTTTTGTGTTTTTTACCATAATAAAAAAAAGGAAGTGGTGAGGAGAAAAAAAGTGAAAAAGTAAAGGTCTGGAAATTTGGAGAAAAAGCAAGGGTTGTAGCGACATTAAGAAATGAGCTATAATAGATTCCATGATACTAAAAAAAAAAATCTCTAATTTCTAAGACATTAATAAAAGAAAAATTTATATCACCGGGTCTCATCCATGCCCAAATTCATCAAATAAACATTTACTGCTTCAGTTCAAGGCACAGTGCCAGATACTAAGAACCAAAAAAAGCATAAGAAACAATTCTTGCCTTCAAGGAAATGGACAAGTATAAACAGTTACTATAAAATATGGTAAACAGAACCAAAGAGATATAAAGTACAGAGAACTTCATACAGATTATTGTGGTAGAACAGATAAGACTTTCTGGAGGGAGTGGCATCTGAATTAGAAATCCACAGAGGTCTTCCAAGAAGTTTTCATATCACAATCCGTCAGGGGATTAAGGGCCGGTGAAACGGGCAATGGGGATTAAGGGCCGGTGAAACGGGCAATGGGGATTAAGAGGTCCAGTTATAGAATAAATAAGCTCTGGGATGTAATGTACAACTAGGGAGTATAGTCAGTAATATTGTATTAACTTCATATGGGGACAGAGGGTAATCAGACCTATTCTGGTGGTCATTTCATAACGTATAAAAATATCAACTCACTATGTTGTACATCTGAAACTAATACATTATGGTATGTCAAATGTAATCCAATAAAAAACAAAACAATCTAACTCTGAGATTTATTAATAGATATTATGGTAAGAAATGATAGTAGGAAATTTTTTTTAAAAGAAATTATATCTAGAAATGAAAGGAAGGAAAGAGGGATGAAAACTAAGGATTGGAGGAAGACTTCCTCAATTTCTTCATCACTGTTGTTTCTATTTCTTAAGTGAGCTCGTGATTTTCCTACTTCTGTGCCCTTGTCCACACCATTACTTTAACCTGGATAATCAATCAGTATTCTTTATATTAAAATATCATATAATAAAGGACTGACTACACTAAATCATAAAACGCTTTTACATTAATAATTAGAGTTGAAAATGAAATGAGACATTTTCTTCTATCATTTTAGAAGGAAACGAATTATGTCTACAACTTAATTTAGTTTTAATGAATTATACAAGTATTCTGGATTTAAAATGCATGCCTAAGAAAGGTCATATTCACAAACCTTTATTGCAGAAAGTCATGTTAGAAAATGTTTAGCTAAATGAAACGAGGGGGAATGGGATTTTAGGGTCTTCAGGCCAATGACAGATTTACAAGTATATATTACTATCAAAGGCTTTTCCTGTTCTCTTACTCAACTAATAGTTTCTGTACTATTGTGATTTTCAAAGAACACACTGAACAGATAGTATTCTTGTTTCATATCTACAAGGATATTCATTGATATCACTGGTGTTCATTAGGACGTAGGGAGTGATTTTGCTACCCCAGGGGACAGGAGACATTTCTGGTTATCACAACTGGGGGGGGTGCTACTGTCATCTAGTGGTGGAGGCAGAGATGCTGGTAACCATCCCACAGTGCAAAGGGCTGCCCCCCACTCCCTCAAACAAAGAATTACCACTACTATGTTCAGTAGTGGTTGAGAAAATCCTCATATATAAAAATAAATTTCTTTTTCTTTTCTTTCTCTATTTCTCTCCTTTCCCCCTCTTCTTTACGTTTTCTCTCTTGAATGAGAAATAGAACGTATTTTATGTCAAGAAAAAGAGAAAATGCTACTCTTTTTTCCCTCATTGACTAGAAATTTGGTCATCCTGTATCTGAATCAGCACTGTTTTGACCAATTTAATGGGAGATTTACACCAAATTTTTACTTGACCAATGAAAAAACAGATTTTCTAATAGATTTTATTGATTCATGGTCACCTGAAATATAAGGAAAAACAGCCCAAAGAAATAATCAGCAATTTATATCCACCTATATAAATGATATCTGACCACCATTATTGGGCATTTGTAGTGTCTTCTAGATTTCACAAATGATTCTGATTAAAAAAAAAAGTACAGTGTTTTGGTATTTCTGTTATGACATTTAAACCTAGTATTTATATAGTTAGAAAATATACTCACCAATATGACAGTATTTAGCCAAATATTTATAAGCCATGTACTTTAAAAATGCATTGAGAATCATGAAAGCTCTAAAATTTAAATCATAAGAGTATATATTTATTTTGTAACAAAACAGATACAACCAAATACAAAGCATACTATTGTTTGCATGTCATACATTTTGATTATTATGCTGAAATCTGTTAATTTAACATTCAGTTAAAATAAACTTTAGTCGTTTAAAAAAATGCCAAGTACATGATTATGACTAACTTTTTGCTCATCAGAGAAAGAACTTCGGGAGTAAATAATGATATAGCAAATCCGTCCAAAACACTAGGTCTTCATCTTTTGTTTCTTAGACCACTCAGGTGCTTCTTTTTTGGTCTGTTTAAAGAAAAAAAAAACAAGAAAAAAGAAAAGCACAAAAATCAAGTAAAATGCTTGTAAGGACATAAGAGAGGCAGTTCAGAGAACTAAGAACCTATATAGTATTTGGGCTTTGTATGTAAAATTACAGTACGTAATTGTTTTTCTTAATTCAGAAGGACACTTAAGGGCAAAGGTTCTGTCTTTTGTCAGAAATAATCTCCCACCTGGTAGGTCTGTGTTTTCTGGCTCAAAGCCTGTATTTAACACGTTGTACACAGGTAAGTATGTATGAATTGATTTTATTTTCAAAGAGAATTATAAAAAAACTGGAGGACATGGATCTTTTCACTTGTGTTATCTGTCTATATATGGTTATTTATTCACACAGTGGATATTTACTGAAGAATTACTAGATCCAAATCACTGTACTTTGAGCTTCTGAATTGCTAAGGATTTGCTGGAGTACTTCTTAGCTTTACTGCTCAATCGTTTCAATCTAAAAAAAGCCTTGCTGTATAAAGTAGTAACAAAAAACCAGGGGAGGTAGACTGTTACAGAAGAAAGGGCTCAGAACTCCTTACATAAAGCACTGCTTCTGATCAAAACGTCCTATTTTATACAATATACTATGATAAATTAAATATGAGGTTTACTTCTTTCCCACTTAGATCTGCTTCAAACTATGAAGGACTATATTCCTAAATATATATACGTATGTGTAGGCAAATAGATTCTGTTCCTATCTTGACCCCAATGGGCCCTTTTTTTCTGGCTTGAGTCCTGCAAGACCTTCCTAATTCTGATCTGGCTCTCTCTTCAATTAATCATCCATAATTCTTCCAAGGTTATCTTTCTAAAATGCAAATCTGTATTAAAACACTTCAGTATTTCCTTCTTAAAAAGAAAGGTCAAAGTCCTTAGTATTAAAGGTAAAAGAGGCTCCTGGCTGGCTCAGTCGGTAGACTGTAACTTTTGACCTCAGGGTTTTGAGTTCAAGCCTCACACTGGGCATGGAGCCCACTTAAAAAAAAAAAAAAGATGGGGCACCTGGGTGGCTCAGTTGGTTAAGCTTCTGCCTTTGGCTCAGGTCGTGATCCCAGGGTCCTTGGATCGAGTCCCACATCGGGCTCCCTGCTCAGTGGGGAGTCTGCTTCTCCCTCTATCCTTATCCCCTGCTCATTATCTCTCTCTCTAGTAAATAAATAAAATCTTAAAAAAAAAAGAATAAAATGCACAATATTAAAAAAAAAAAAAAGGTTGAAGAAGCTTCCATGGCAAAATCAGGAAGTCACTGGAAAGGCCAGGTGCTATCTGCTAAGAGAATTGAAAAGGGGCAGAGGCTGGGGCTCCTGGCTAGCTTAGATGGTGGAGCATACTACTCTTGATCTTGGGGTTGAGTTAGAGCCCCACGTTGGGTGTAGAGAGGACTTAAAAAAAAAAAGTGGTGGGTGCCTAGGTGGCTCAGTTGGTTGAGTGTCTGTCTGACTCTTGGTTTCAGCTGAGGTCATGATCTCGGGGTTGTGGGATGGAGCCCAGAGTCCAGCTCTGTGCTCAGCAAGGAGTCTGCTTGGGATTCTCTTTCTTTCTCTTCCTCTGCCTCCCCCCGCCCCCGTGTGTGTGTGTGTGTATGTGTGTGTGTGTGTGTGTGTGTGTGTTGTGTGCGTGCATGCACGCACGCTCTCTAATGGATGAATAGATCTTTAAAAAAAAAAAGTGGCAGAGGCTAACTAAATCCAAAAGAAACCAAAGTACAAATCAGAATGTTATTAATTGGTAGTAAGACATATAACTGTCATTTGGCCTGGAATGCCTGCTAGTTTTACCAGCACTCTTTCTTTTCTTTCTTTCCCTTTTTTTAAACAGTCACAGGCCATAAAAAATCACAGTAAAACTGAAAAATTGTGTGGATCTCATATATACAGATGGAGAGGTTTTGGGTGACTGGAAAAGGTGAGCCAGCTAAATAAAAGTCTAAGGTTTGCACAGTCTCAAAAGAATATCTATGCCAGTGTTTTTGAAACTGTAGGTCTCTTCAATTATATCTCAATAAAACTGGAAGGGGAAAAAAAAAAAAGAAACTGTAGGGCCCCACCCATGGGTAAGATAGGTAAAGACCAGAATGGAGAAAAAAAAAGTCAACGGACTAGAAGAGAATAGAAAACGTCAGAGTACCTGCCACAGCTGGGCTAAATTCTGTTTTGAGAAAGCGTGTGACCAGCACTAGTTCACAATGTGAACTCTTTTTTTTAACTGTGGCTCCTGGGCAAAAAAATATGAAAGCAGCTTCTACAGACCAAGCTACATACACTCAAGCTTATAGCCAAGGGTAGAGAATTTGTATATCTGTGTTTTCTCAATCAACTGATACAAAAAATATTACTGCTCTGTGTACACGGGAAGAAGATAAATAAGACTTCGATATTAAAAAGGAATCTTAAGATCCAAAAAGACACTATAAGAATTTCAGTGGCAGACAATTCTTCCTGACTCCTTTTATCTGTGTTTGGATCACTGCAGACCATCTCCTCCCTCCCCTCCCCACCAATACGTTCTTTCATCCGGTGTGTTAATGAAGTAGATTTGCCACAGTCAAGTGTACCTCTTTCCAGGGATTAGCTGCTTTGCCACTGCAAAAATTGACTTTTGAGATATTTGATCTCTTATAGGTTCCATTACGTGAAACCTTTTTTATATGTATATATGGCATATAGCTTTAATTTTTATGTGCTGGTTCAGGTGAATTGTATTTGTGACTTTATAAAGAAACAGCACAAATTAGTGAAAACTTTGGATTATCAGTTGAGTGCTAATAAACCCTCAAGTAAACTGTATGCCAGATTTAGGGAAGAGCTCAGAGGGCTGTGATAGAAACAAATGACAGGATTAACTGGAAACCTCCCAGGACTAATCTACCACGTTACAACGTGATTCTGGAGATAAATAACTGATAAGATAGGTCCCTTTGTGTCACGGAGAAGCAGTCAACTAACACATTAATATATTACTTGGGGATTCTAACACACTGAGAAAGGACGTTAAAATGAGAACGAATGATGATAATGCAGACATCATAAACCTGGTGGATTATTCCTGGAATCTAGAAAAAGAGCTAGAAATTAAGAACCTATTTGTGTTCAACCACCAGAAAAGTGCCGCTTTTCTAAAGAAAAGAAAGACACCGTCTAGTAGATACAACTTTGTTTTCCAAAAAAGATATAAGCTAGGAATCACGGAAATAAATATTTAGAGAGTCTTCACAGGCAGGGCCCAACCTAAGCGAGTCCAGGACAGCTGACCTGGCTTTCCTACCAACTAAATGAGAGATGGTCCCATATCATTCGACCTTCACTGCCCTACTTCCATGCTCACAAAGAAATTCCTTATTTCTAAATTAGCTTACTAGCTAAAGTACATCAGGAAGAAGTTGCAATTAGAATTCAGGATGCTAGAAATTGAAGTTATTTTTTTGAAATGTAAATGTACATAGCTATATATCTTGAGGTCTGAGCATACTTTGGTGAGATAAATCTAGATTCATCATCAAAAAAAGTGAGCCCAGAGCTTCGATACAAAGGTCACAAGAAAGTGTTAGAGGTGTGATGAGCTGCTGATCCCCTCAGCCTCCAGAGATGGCTGGCAGCCCCTTCAATCTACCAGCAAAGCTCCTTCAACCTGGCGTGACATGCAAATATGTGGTTATGTCTTGAAAAAGGCTGGGAGGCGCAGAGTTAGCCCACGATCCTGTAGTGATGCTACCCCAGCAAGGCATCCTGTGTCACTTGTCTCAATACATTCAGTTGCATTCATTATGTTACCGTATTATAAATAACTGCTAAATTCATTTGTGATGCGTAATGAGAAAAACTGTTTTTATAACCTATCTACTTAGAAAAAATAATTTTTAAATTGTGGCAAAATACATATAAGATTTGCCACCATCATCATTATTAAGCGTACAGGTCGGTGGAATTAAGTATATTGACATTGTTGTGCGGTCGTCATCACTGTCCGTCCACAGCATGCTTTTCCCCGTGTGTAACTGAAACTCTGTCCCCATTAAACGGTAACTTCCCACGCCCCCAGTTCCTAGCAGCCACTGTTCCATTTTCTGCTTCTATGAATCTGACTACTCTAGGTATATCCTATCTACTTTTATTTCCCCTTTTGTCCTAAGGAAAGTGTTAATGGGTCAGGAAGTGACTGAAGTCAGGGATAAGAATGTAGTAAGAAAATAATGAAGTCCTGGGACGCCTGGGTGGCTCAGTTGGTTAAGCATCTGCCTTCGGCTCAGGTCATGATCCCAGGGTCCTGGGATGGAGCCCCATGTCCGGCTCCCTGCTCAGTGGGGAGCCTGCTTCTCCCTCTGCCTACCGCTCCCCCTGCTTGTGCTCTTTCTCACTCTCTCTGTGTCAAATAAATATATAAAATCTTTAAAAAAAAGGAATAAAGTCTAGATATAACAAATACATATTAGACATCCTATTACTGAATAATGGAAAGAAGCACAAATTAGAAAATAATTTGTGAATATTGCACTTCTTCTGCCTTTGGAATTTCTCCAACCCTCATTATTACCTGTCAAAATCTAAGACATTCTTCAAGGCCCAAACCTCAAATACTTTCTTTCTGCAGGAGTACATCAAGGTCACCACATCTATTCTTTCTTTTCCATTTTCATAGCATTTAGCACTTTCTTTATTTTACTTTAAAGTAGTCCACCCAACTTCGTCTGTATCAAAATGATCAAATATTCTATAATGTTTAGCAAGGGTTCCTGCATGTAGTCAGGACAAACTTGTTGAACTAAATTGTACTTATTTGAACATTTTTTGTCTTCCAGATGACCACATGTGGCCTTCTAAATCACTTCTACGGAGAGAGTCATGTGGTCATAGAGCCATTTATGTATAAATTACATAAACTTAATTTACCCGTCCAACAGATACTAGCCATTGAGATAACCAATCTAAGTTAAGGTCTGAACCCTACCACAAACTCCCGGTAATCTGGGAACCTAATACACAATGTACTGGTGCTACAATTCTTACGATGTTCACTGCCCACCCTGGACCTGGAGGCTCTTTACTCTTTCAATGATGACAATCTGCTTGGAGAAAAGATGTTAGCAGGATTGCTAACATCTGCATTTTTATTGAGAAAATAGTGACAATGATATGAATCCTGAGTACAAATGCCGGTTTGGAAAAGGATGGTAGCAGAATACTAGCAAAAGTTAGTCCCATGCTGCTTTGGAAGGAAAAAGGAAAGTTGCTCCAAAGAGGATTAGAACGGCTCCAGTTTTTTTTAGGAGAGATGCAAGGCTAGAGAACAGGGCTAGCACAGCTAACATCTACCTTGAGAGAGAAAGTAGATGATTAGGGGGAATGAACTGGGTGTTTAAGAATGAGAGGAACCGAGACGGTGCTGCCTGTCGTAGAAGGAGCACTAACCATAGTCTGGGCACTAACCACAGCCTTGGGAGTTGCTGCTGTGACTCTCCCCGTCCTTTCAGTGTAACACTCAAGTTGCCCACCCAGTAGACTTTTAACAGCTAAGAAGATAAGTAAATCAGGAAGGCACATAACCATTTTTTTTTAAAAGTCCTCAATTAGCAAATATTTATTGAGTATCAGCTTTGTTCATGAGCTGCTCAAGGCAATGGCAACACAGCTCCTATCCTTACAGCACTTACATGCCGTGGCTCAATCTAGTCTGCGTTGGCGTGTTCAATGCCTGAAAAACAACTCTGCCCTATCTGTGATTTCAGTGGCCCGAACTTGAGAAAGTCTATCAAATGCACCTTTTGGGGTCCTCTTCATATATAAATATCACGTGGGCACTACAAAAGGTTCACACGAATATAAAAGCACAGAAGCAACCGTCTCAAGCTCTTACTCTTCATTCTCTTCTATGTCACAGCTCTACCTCTACCCTATTGCCCTGCTGACAGTAATTTTGTTTTCCTCATCTTCTCAATGAATATGTGAACACACATCCATCCATCTATCCAGCATTAAATTTGATAACAGGGAAAAATATCAATAGCAAATAATTTCAGCCAAAGGATCTGGAAGCAAATTAGAAATGTTTCCATTTTAGTTATAAAACTGTAAGATTATGAAATAATTAGATCTTATTTTCAAATACTTGCATTATAAACTCCTTATTAACAAGATCAGACGAGACGTAAGAAAAATGTTGCTATGGAAAATTGAAAATATTCAAAATAGTAACTACAAAAATTATAATGCCTGAAAAGAATAGCAGCATGTTAGTATAAAAGATTTCCAGACCTCATTTCATATGATCCCCCCTCATTTTACAGATAAGAACCAGCTCAGAGTGTTTAAATGACTCCCTGCAGGTTATCCAGTCAAGTCACATGAACAATTTTGCATTAGCACATAGTCTGGATTTGACCGGTTTCCAGTGTTACCTCTCAGTTTTCGTTAGGGTATAGGTGAGCTCATCTCTCTCTCTCTCTTTTTTTTTTAAAAGTAGGCTCCACACCCAACATGGGGCTTGAACTCATGGCCCTGAGATTAAGAGCTGTATGCTCTACTGACTGAGCCAGCCAGGTGCTCCTGAGCTCATACCTTTGAAAAATTTTCCCTTATTATAAAAGAAATTAAGTTTATTATAGAAAAAAACCCCAGAAAACACACATAAGCAAAAATGACATAAAATCCACCCAATTAATACTTTATATTTTGAATCTTCTTAATTTTATTCTCACTGCATAACCTTCCTTTGAGGTACTGGAGAAATTTTACTGTTAATTATATACTGGTTGCAGTCAGTGTATCTGAATCAGGTTACCAGCCAAAGTTAGAAATGCAGGAGGTCAGGGTCAGAAGGAATAGTTCACTGCTTGGAACAGAGAAGGGTCAGAAAAGCAGATCAGAGGGGCGCCTGGGTGGCACAGCGGTTAAGCGTCTGCCTTCGGCTCAGGGCGTGATCCCGGCGTTACGGGCTCGAGCCCCACATCAGGCTCCTCTGCTAGGAGCCTGCTTCTTCCTCTCCCACTCCCCCTGCTTGTGTTCCCTCTCTCACTGGCTGTCTCTATCTCTGTCAAATAAATAAATAAAATCTTTAAAAAAAAAAAAAAAAGAAAAGCAGATCAGAGGGTGTGACAGGCTTTACGTATTTGGCTGTATCTTGTGGTTTTCATCTGACTTTACTTATCCCATCAACAACTATGTATTCAGTCTGCTCTCTTCTGATAGATTATAATATAACAGACATCTCATATTGTCTGCCATCATCTTAGCCCAGTTTCTGAGCCATGGTGCTTTGGAATAAATAGCTTATTTGGTACCATGCGATTCCTGCTCACTAGTAAGAGCGGCCATTCAGTAGCCTGGCTAATAACCTTAACAAGTCTTGCCACAAAGGCATATCACCCAACAAAAAATAAGCTGCACCAATTAGATTCTTGTTTTTGGAAAATACACAGAGAACTAGGTTATAAGAGAGTACATGTGGGAAGGAAGCATGTCTCAAGACAAGGGGCCAAGAGCAAGTTAATGAGGAAGTGGAAACTATGAGTAAGCAGAAACTGGGAGAGAAACAAAGAGAAGCTGGTGTACCACCAGAGGAAAAGATCCCAGGACACAGCTGCGGAAATCCGGAAATCCGTATAGCTGCCTTGTTTCCTGGCTGGTCAATCTAGGCTTCCTGTTTTCTCTCTCCTGTCAGCTCAGTCTCCATTACCCCCACATGGATCCTTACAGTAATGATCCCTTATTCCATCTAAATTGTAACTCCCTTGTCATTTTTTTGAAAAAGGATGTTGAACCATGTAATCACCAAGCAATCTCTCATATCACATTGATCTTGAGCGGCATTATCTGAATATATAATGAAGCAGCTTAGATCAGAAGCTCCCATACTTGACCGATTATTATAATCATCTTGGAAGTTTTAAAAAACAAAGATTCTGGGGACTCACTAAATCAGAATATCGTAAAGAAAATCTGTCGGGTTTTGAGTCTCTGTTCAGATGGTAAAAAACCATGTTTCTTCTGGGAAATTAAAGCAAGGATGGGAAACCATGTTCAAGTGTAATATTTAATAATGTTACTATTTTGATTCTATTGCCTTTTTATTTTTATTCTTATTTGTTAAAATATCATTTTCAGTATTTGCTCTTTTAATCCAAATTTTTCTAATTTTTTGTTTTTTGAATGATTTCTGTACACATACATTTCTACCTAAAAATGCATTTCAGTTTATATTAATATGATTGGTTTTGTCCTTTATGAAGAACCTCTTAGAGAAAAATATACTAATTAGAAATAAGAGGGGGAAGGAGATATTTTGCATGTCTTTTTATCCTTAGGTAAATTAAAAAATTATACAGAATGTCCCTCTGATTCCCCTACAACAAGTCCTGAAGATTGGAGGAGGTAAATGCTAGATTAAGGCTCATTTCTGGGCAAGTCCAATATGTTAACTAAAACCCAACTATCAGTTGTAAGGTAGGTAATACATACATTCAGAAAAGGAATTAATATAGATTTCTCAAGGCCTCTTAATAAAACTGAAAATTAGTTTAAACCAATATGAATAAGAGTAAGAAACTTAAGTAAAATATATTTATGAAAATCAGAGATATTAAAATTCTAAGTCAATTTTGGTTGTACTTACAAAGAGTGTTGGTTTGGGTATAAATATATTGTCTTCATGTTCTCTAGGCACATTTAAAGTCTTTGATTTATGATTCTCTGTCATATTTTTTGCATCTGTTTTAGTAAGAAGAAACTGGTCCTCAGAATGCTTACTACGCATATTGGTGACAATCTGTTTCATTGCTGCCAATTCCTGTTGATACACGAAAAAACAGAAGATAATGGCAAGTACGATTTTGGCAAGCAGACTAAAAATGATTGATGTTAAGACATTTATTTTTATTCTTGAAGTCGAAGAAACATTTGAAGCAATCACTCTATGAATGGGGAAAGCTGTGAAACTAACAAAATGTCAATGTACAGTGATGCACATAATTATCGATTCATGTCATTAGTATTTTTAGGATGGTAAGTGGTAAATATATCATGCCATGCTCTAATGGGTCCCTGATTTTTTCTGCACATTGGAATCACCTGTGGCACTTCAAAAACTACTGATGTCTGTGTCCCACCCACAGAGATTGTGAGTAATAGGGCTGGGAGATGGCCTTGGCTTTGGAATTTTCTAAAGATCTCGAAGTGATTCCAGCGGACAAACCTGGGAACCACTGGCGGAGCTACTTTCTGCCGAAGCTTTTCTAGTCCTGTTGCTTGAGTACATTTAGGCACTTTTTTCTCTTCTACCCCTTCAATTATTCAATTTCTTTTTGAAATCTTGTAAGAAGATGGTAGGGAAAAAGAGTCCAAAACTTTTTTTCTTGCCCACTAATCACCAGTTCAAACCTTAAGTTTAATACAATTTCAGCATTTCTTTAATCATGGCATTCCCTATTCTTTTATGAATGAAAACTGGAGTTGGCTTTAGCAGTTGCTGTTGAACTAAGAATTAATTATGCTGAACTTGTTAAAGAGCTCAGATCACAATTTTCAGTCATTCCCTCTTCTAAGTCTACTTTGTCTTTTATTTCTCCCCACAGTCAAACCTTTCCCATCTCACACTAATTAGTGGATATTTATGATTAATTACTAAATTCATTCAATCAAATACAAACATAGGGAGAGAGGACACACTAAACTCTCCTTTACCTTATTATCTGTAGACTAGTGGTAGGCTAATGTTGGAAGTCATTTTTTCCTATGATTTTATTTCCTTTTCATGCCAAGACACCAAAGTTATGGTGACAGAGAGATGTTCTGCTCCCTTCTACTAATCTGTTTATAGACATCAGCTCTGGGTCAGAGCAAGTTCCTACAGGCCTTTTTTTTTTTTTTTTTTTTTTNTTTTTCCTGGCTGTCATTAGTTCTATTTAGAAACATCTAGCTTGAGTGGGTATTTTAAAACAGAGCTGTTGAGTTCAAGCCACCAAGCATTAATAAATCTTAAGGCCAACAGAGGAGCTGGAAGAAATGGTGCCAGAATCCCTTTTCTCCTTTCTGAAGTCCTGGGGTTGTCCTGGAGGATGCACATGAGAATGCGCACACCTTCAGACACCGCCTATCTGGTATTTGAGCCTTCTGAGGAATCTTTTTGCTTTCAAGATTATGTGATTTCATTTATATGCTCTCTGTAGTGAAGTACATGATCACTGATTTGATGTGAAACATGTCAGGTATTACAGGAGATTTTAGCTTCTGTTCTACTTACCATTGTAAGTAGAAGGGAAAGGGGAGGTGATGGTCTCCGGCCTATCCAAAGAAAACTTTGGATCTGAAAGAACCTATGTTTACTTGCCAGAACTTTTATATCTTGGCATGAAGATAAAATAATAGGAAAAAATAACCTTTAAAACAATCTACTACTAATCTACAGATTAATAATATTTGCTGGGGNGGTAAAGGGGATCATATTTGCTGGGGAAGGGGACAGGTGGGGCAATGATGATGATGAGGAGGGAGAACAGGAAGGAGTTTCAGGTACACTAGGCAGAGGGCTTGGGCTCCTAAGAGCCCGGGAGGAGGCCGTCATTTTGTTGCTATTTGCCTTCCTTTTGCTGCTGGTAGAGGAGCAGTTATAGGAAACAGATCATTCCTGAGGCTGGTCAGGAGACAGAAGGGAAATTCATAGGTCTCTGCTTCACACAGACTAGGATCACCTCGATTCAGGGTGTTGTCACAGTCTACGTTCATTCTTCTGGCTGCATTAGACAATGTTAGCATGGTTTCTGAAATGCAGGTAAAGAATACGGTACAAGCAACACAGTTCTATAAAATTCCTATTAAAAAATACAGCTACAGGGGCGCCTGGGTGGCACAGCGGTTGAGCGTCTGCCTTCGGCTCGGGGCGTGATCCCGGCGTTCCGGGATCGAGCCCCACATCAGGCTCCTCTGCTGGGAGCCTGCTTCTTCCTCTCCCACTCCCCCTGCTTGTGTCCCCTCTCTCGCTGGCTGTCTCTATCTCTGTCAAATAAATAAATAAATAAATAAATCTTTAAAAAAAATACAGCTACAATGGATACCAAAAGAATGTGTAGAAAAATTTCGTTCAGTTTTATTATGTTTGGTCACATAAATGATCTATCCCTTTTATATCAATGGTATATTTGGGGAAAGAAAATTCCACTTTAACATCAAATAGTATCCACAATACGTACTGAATACACAGAAAGCCAAGCACATGTACTGGAAATATTTTAGCATTAGGTTAGAAGTAAAAACACATCTATTCCTGACTCTGT
Source organism: Ailuropoda melanoleuca (assembly GCF_002007445.2). Taxonomy (NCBI): domain Eukaryota; kingdom Metazoa; phylum Chordata; class Mammalia; order Carnivora; family Ursidae; genus Ailuropoda; species Ailuropoda melanoleuca. The sequence continues at coordinate 107,660,856 of NC_048224.1, read as the reverse complement.
TATTCACTATGTAAACTTAGGCAATCTACTCTGGTTCAATGGGCTTCAGTTTCCTAATTGATAAAATGTATGCTTGTGTTACCTTTTTGGATATTTGCCAGTCTCGTAAGTGAATATATTTATTTTGCATTTCTTCTATTGTGAAGTTGAGCAGCTTTTCATATATTTAAGGGTATTTGATATTTTTGTCCCATTTTTCTCCTGGGTGGTCATTTTCTTACACATTTCAGGGAGCCCTTTATATGTTAGAGATTTTAGCCCTTTGTAATATGAGTGGCAGTCCCTCCCTCCCATTTATCTTTTATCTATGTTTATGCTTTTTTTTTTTTTTTTTTTTGCTATGGCGAANTTTTTTTGGCTATGCCGAACTTTCTGATTCTGATATAGCTGAATACGTCAATCTCTCATTTTACAGCCTTCTCTGTGTTTTCTTCTTCCGTTTTCCTCAAGTTACTTTCATGCTTTTCTTTTCCTTTTCAAACGTTTAGACCTCTGATCTGTTTGAAGTTTATTCTGGCTTATGGTGAAGGGTGTGGATTCGACATCTTGCCCCCATAGCTGTTCTGTGATAACATTATGTACTCACCCATTTCAGATGCTTATCTTTATCATACACTAAACTTCCCTAAGTAGATGATTTATTCCTGGACTTTTAAACTCTATTCCAATAGCTGTCAGTTCACGCACCCATGTCACACTGTCATAATGTTTAATGATTTGGATATGTTTTTGGCTCTATTCTTAGAGACGGGGGTGGACGTATGTCAAATTAAAAGAAAAACTTAGAAAAACTGACTTTTATGATACTGAGTCTTCCTATCCATGACAATATTTTAATAGATCTTTCACCTACATTTTTGGCATAAACTGTCATGCCCTTATTGGTATTATTATTACCAATAAATGGTTGTAGTTATGTGATCTCAACTCTCAGATTGACAAAGCAAAAATAAATAAACCAATATAACATACACGAGCTAGAAAATTTACTTGTCACTACAAAACAGAATTCTTTGGTAAGATGAAGTCACCTTGAGATCTTCTGGTTTGTTCTTGATCTGGTTTGGTTCTCACCCTGTTCTTGTCTGGCTCCTGGTTCCATCTCCTATATAAGATTCTGCTTTTATTGTTTGGACTTGACTTTTGCATTTCATTTCCCTAGCTTCTGATTCTGCTTTTCTCTTAACTGTCCTTTTCTGATTGGTTAGTAGGGTTATTTGTACTAGTGTTTAATGACTTATAAATACTGTTCACTGCAGAGCAGAGAGTGTGATTAGATGCACAACCTCTGATGTTCAAAGGAGAATGTTTCAAGTATCACGTTCAATTGAATTCTTTTTCTTACATTGCTTCTTGCTCAAAATCATGCCATTTACTTGGGTTCCTATTTGTACTCTTCCTTTTTTTTTTTTTTTTAAAAGATTTTATTTATTTATTTGACACAGAGACAGCCAGTAAGACAGCCAGTGAGAGAGAGGCAAGCAGGGGGAGTGGGAGAGGAAGAAGCAGGCTCCTAGCAGAGGAGCCCTATGCAGGGCTCGATCTCAGAACGCCAGGATCACGCCCTGAGGCAAAGGCAGATGCTTAACGACTGAGCCACCCAGGTGCCCCCCTATTTGTACTCTTTCCTATAGAGATTTCCCTCCTCCTTAGAGTTCCTGCCTTTTATTTTTTCTCATTGATGGAAACAATATATCCCTCTTCCCATATTACCTAAGATTATCTAGCTTCTTAATCATGCTATTTATTAGCTGGGTTCAATTTTGTAGATTGCTTTTAAGACTGATGCACAGTTATTATTCTGAAATTTCTTTTTATTCCTTTATTTCTTTATTATTTATCTTGGCAAGCTCCATTATTTCTGGGAGGGTATTGTGGAAGAAAGTATTGTGTTTTCCTTTAGGACTCTGATGGTATTACTTCGTTGTTTCCTAAAGTCAAATTTCTGAGAACGATGAGGCCAAGCTGATTCTTATTTCTTTGTAGATATTTTCTCTTTTCCTATGAACTTCTACATTGTTTAGGTTTTCTCTGCTAGTTTCCATCTTTTTACAAGTTTTAGGAGAGTTCGTTGGCTTTTCCTCACATCCTTTTCCTGGCATTTTTACTTACTGATGATAATTTCATGATCTTTATTTTAGCAATTTTTGAAAATAATATATCACCAATGTTTTTTTGTTCACTGTTTCTTATTTTATGGAAATAGTACTTTATCAAATCTTTCTGAAAAAAAGAATTATAATACCTTGTTAAGTTCTTTTCTGCTATGGAATTTTGTTTTTGTTTTCTTTGGAGAATGGGGTCAGTTTCTCTGTTTATTTTGATTTTTTCCCTTTTGTGCTAATTATTAATTTTCTTCCAATTTCTGACAGTCTTTGGTGTGTGTTCAAAATTCTGAACAAAGAACCAGATTAAAAGTTTTCTTTCTGTTTTTCATTTCATTCAAGTGAACGAAACAACTGAGTACTCTCTCTGAATATTTGGATAAGGAAATCTTTTTAGTAGGCTTCACTCTAGGGTCCTCATGCAGAAAGCAGGCTCTCTTCTTCAAAATGACAAAATGTAGAGTGCCCTGATCTGGAGCCCTTTATTTGGCTGTTTTAGTCTATTCTTGGCAAATGCCCCATTAATTTCTCAAAATATTTTTTAAAATCCCCATTTTTAAAAATTATACAAGCATTACTTGTTCATTAGAAAATTCAAATACTGTAAAAGTGACATGCCCCAATCCTCTTTCCCTTTAACCACTAGTTTTTTAAATACTATTCTACATACATAGTCTGATTTATAATAACAGTCATTAATTCTGACACTTATATGCCGATTTTCAAAAGCTAATAGTATATATGTTATAATCCAGTATGTCAAATACATAAAAAAATTACAGTAACTTCAAGAATGAATGAACCATTCATTAAAATTAACAACTCTTGAATTGCATCTGGTTATACAATTGAGACTTAGGATAAAACTGAAATAAAATGAAACAATAAAAGCCACATTGCGCTAAAATAATTACTATTCAAAATGGAAGAATTAAGGGCAAGGACATTCTTATGAAACTTCCAGATGATGATGATGATGATGATGATGATGATGATGATGATGATAAGGACGAAGAGGAGGAGGAGGAAGAAGAGGATGACTGTTACTGCATAAATAATCTCTATAAAAGAAATAAACTGCTCTCTTGAATCCAAAACCACATATCTTGGCCATTTAATATAAACTATTTGCATAGAGTGGTGGTATATTAAAACAGCTCAACTACGGAGCAGCTGCTTACAGGACTGCATAGCTGATGCCAATAAATTGCTGAAAGTTGTGAACTCTGCAAAGATGTTGGCAAGGGGACACATAGATGGCATTTCTTGATGAAAATAGCTCTGACGAGTATAATGCAAAGTATGTGTTCCACTGGAGGTCAAATGTGTTTTTACATAGGAGTAACAACGTATCACGGCTAACAAGTCAGATAATTCAGTGCATCTTTCCTACTTGAGGTAAACACAAGGTAAAAACCAACCTTGTTTTAAACCAAGTATATGCATATTTTGGATATTTAAACTTCATCTGAAAGGGTTTTTAAAAAACATTTTATTACAGAAACTTTCCAACATACCAAGATTATATGAAGCTCTCAGTTCTATGGCCCAGCTGTAACAATGATCAACATTTTGCCAATATTGTTTTTTAAAACTGTTTTAGTGAGATGTAATTCACAACCATACAGTCACCCACTTCAACTGTATAATTCAATGGCTTTTAGTATATTCGTGGATATGTGCACATTACCATTGTCAATTTTAAAACTTTATTACCTCAAAAAGAAACCTGGATTCCTTTAGGAATTACTCCTCGATCCCACCTTCCTCTCAACTTCCCAGCTCTAAGCAACCACGAATCTACTTTCTGTCTCCATAGATTTCCCTGTTCTAGACATCTCATATGAATGGAATCATAATATATGTAGTCTTTTGTTACTGGCTTCTTTCACTTAGCATAATGTTTTCAAGGTTCATCTATGTTATAACATATATCAGTACCTCATTTCTTTTTATGGCCAAATAATACTCTACTGTATGGCTATACCATATTTTGTTTATCCATTCATCAGCTGATGGACATTTGGGTTGTTTCCACTTCTCAGCTGTTGTGAATAATGCTTCTATAAACATTCATGCACAAGTTTTTGGGTGGATATGTTTCATTTCTACCGGGTCTATACCTAGGAGTAGATTGCTGGGTCATATGGTCACTCTATGTGTAGTTGTTCGAGGAACTGTCAGACTGTTCTGTCAACAGTGTTTTATCTATTTTCTTACCAGTTTTTCTGAAATATTTCAAAGCAGATTTTAGACTTTCAGATCATTTCACTTACAAACACTTTAATAGAAATTTTTAATACCTAATTTTCGAGGAAGTTAAGTATAACTTGAATGTCAATGCCATTACACTCTAAACAATGGACAAAGCAGATTTTATATGGCAGAACTGTGAGAGAATAGTATCAGTATCTACAACTGCAAACTCCTATCTTCCAGTTCCTCCCTCAGTCTTCCCATCTAAATACTTATCCCGTTTGTAGGCTAACCTTTCCCCTGGGTTGTCCCTTTGCCTCAAGGGGAGAATATAAAGTTTTTAGGTGTGGAGAGAGGAAGAGTGAGGACAAGAGCTAACAGTCACTGAGTATCTACTATGTGCTAGGCTTTGTGCTATGTATTTTATATAATAACCTCTTTCAGGGGTGCCTGGGTGGTGCAGTCGTTGGGTGTCTGACTCTTGGTTTCAGGGTCATGAGATTAAGCCCCATGTTGGAGTCCACTGTTCAAGACTGTCTCTCCCTCTGCCACTCCCCACTCCTGCCCCGGCACTCTCTCTCTCAAATAAATAAATCTTAAAAAAAATAATTTAATCCTCTTCCAAATACCAAGAGGTAAATATTATTTCAATTTTGAAGATGAAGAAACAAGCTTAGAAGGTTTTAAGAAATTCAGCCAAGTCCATTTCACTAATAAGTGAAACCAGTTTTCAAATGAAGGTCTTCCTGGGTTCAAAGCTGTCATTATTTATAAAATAGTGCATCTATCTTCTATCAAAGGCTTTGAAACACACACACAATTTCAGGTTTGGAAGGGATCTTCAAGTTATTTAACCTGGCCTCTATACAAAACAAAACAAAACAACAGCAATAACAACAAAAAAACAAAGCAAAACAAAACAAATAAAACGTGTCTCCTTATAATTTCTACTGTTAGGTTTTAATTCTAGCCTTTGGAGACATGTATAACAAGTCTATTACTGCCTCTTTCACATGCTTACTTTGAATGTCTTACAGCTCTCTAAAACATTTCTTCTGTAAACACCCCCAGTTCATTCATCCCTTTTATGACTAAAAAGAATTCTTGAATTCTTTTATCATCCTGATTGCTTTCCTCAGATTATCTTCTAGTATTGGAAAGTTTTGCACCTAGAACAGAAAAAAGAAAGAAGTCTTGGCCAGAGCAGAGCAGAATAAGGCCTAGCTACTCCTTACTCTAATGCATTTAAGATGACATTCACATTTTTGGAACCATACCTTATCTATGCCTGAAAGCTCAGCGAGAGCTCAAGTATATACATGAATGAGAGACAACTGTGCTGTCATAGCCTAAGGGACATAACTAAGCACCTGGTACATTCTTTCCTGAACTTGGATATAATCTTAAGGTCATGCTCAACAGTGATCCAGGTAGAGGAAGCTAGTATTAACACAATAAGGTAGGCCCCTGGGTCGAAATCACTGCTGTGGTTGACAGAACAGAAGTACAGGCCCTTTGATTCTGTTCTGCTTGGCGTGTCATGTCCTTTACGTCCATACACTGGACAGTGTATCTTGGACTTCTGACTGCTCTGCTTCCAGTACTCATGCTCTCTTGGTGCTCCGCTCTCCCTCTGTTCACAGTATTCGTCTAGTTGCTGTCTAGTTTCTGGCCTTTACTATCTCAGTATAATCCGATAGGTTTTGATGCATATTAGCTGATTCCCATGAATGACATCAGACTCGCAACACTGTGCTCTACTTCGAGGACTGGTTTCCAGAGTGCTGCTCACTCCAGTGCCGTATTTCCAGCCTTCTCGCAGTGTTAGCTCCCTGACACGTCATCAGTGACTTCAGTTTCTATCAAAATACTGCCAATATGGTACCTGACAGGATTATGATCATAATTACCTCATATTGTTAACAATCTCTCCTGGCTACCACACATTTCCAGAGGCTTATTTTATAGCTTTGCAGTTTTGTGTGTCTCCTCATGTTCTAGAATTGTTTGGTTTGTTATAAACCACTACAATTCTAAAAGAATCATAAAAACACAGGGAGAGAAATGATAGCAAGAGGTCTTTACTTGTTCCTTACTGATTAAAAAAATAAGGGTAAGAGAAATGTACTTACTATGTAAAAGAAAATATGCCAAACTTCTAAAATACAGTGGGAAAAAATACATATTTCATTCTATAATACAAATTCAAAAAACTAGATAATAACAGGCCTATATGATACCTAAGAGATGTGAAAATGTGATGTGAAAAAAGTTAAAAGGGCATATGTATACAGATAAAATATTTTTATGATGAGATATTATATTGCTTCACATAAGAGTTTTACTTGCAAGGTACAACAAAGATATTTGTAATTTTAAAGATGTTGATGAAAAAGATTAAAGAAGCCAAAATACTTATGAAATTCAAAATAATTTAACCTAGTTCTACTAAGTTCTGTACAAGTCCACATATACACAGAGGTCCACAGAGTACAACCTAAGAGAAATTCATGTGTCTTTTATGCAACTCAAAATCGAGGAGAATTAACATTCCACGGGATGGACAACTGAGATTTAGCTGCTCCTTCTGTGGAATGGGTATGAGACCATCATAGGTTTCTGTGAGGCTTGAAAAAATGAGTATTAAAAAATTCCAAAGTCATATATAAATATTAAACATTCTTCACTGAAAATTCTAGAAGGCACAAGCATGGAGGAAAATTTAAAACTTTTCTTTTCTTTGATTCCTTAGTTCCTAGATATACTTGGTTGAAAGCAATCTGTAACTGATTTGTAAGTATGTTAGCATAACATAATTGATCTGAAAAATGTTTTGAACATTTTGGAAGAAAGAAGCTATAAAAACTCAAGATATATTATTATTACTGATATATAATGGCTTGGTTCTGGCATACTTTTATTTATTTAAAAAATTTTTTAAAAAAGATTTTATTTATTTGAGAGAAAGAGAGAGAGCACAAGCGTGGGGGCGGGGTGTGGGGGGAGAGAGGCAGAGGGAAAGGAAGAGGCAGACTCCTGCTGAGCAGGGAGGCCAACACGGGCTGGGATCATGACCTGAGCCAAAAGCAGATGCTTAACCCACTGCGCCACCCGGGTACCCCTGGTCCTGGCGTAGTTTTAAAGTATATGTAAATTCGACATTAGCAATGAGTTATTTTTTACAATATTTTACTCCCTGAATTTCCTTGGACCTGAATTCACATACCCTTATATGGAAAAAAATAAGCATTCTAAAACTTTCTAAAGAAAATATGACTTCCCTTCTATGTGTATCATTACAATAATTGTCTTTCTTTAAAATACTCACTTAAGGGGCGCCTGGGTGGCACAGTCGGTTAAGCACCCAACTCTTGGTTTTGGCTCAGGTCACGATTTCAGGGTTGTGATCTTAGGGCCCCAATCCCAGGGTCATGAGATCGAGGCCTGTGTTGGGCTCATGCTCAGAGCAGAGTCTCCTTGGTCTTCTCTCTCCCTCTGCCCTCTGCAACGCCCCCCCTGCCCTGGCACCAACCACACGAGCGGGCACTTTCCTGCTCAAATAAGTAAATAAATCTTAAAAAAAAAATTCACTTAAACTCACTAAATCAAAACAAATTTTAACTGGAAGAGCATCACTAAGATGAGAAACGTATGAATCTGAGAAATAATTACATCTTCATCTAAAGAAAAATTAACTTATGTGTTCAGTATTTTTTAGTCATGCTGATGTAAAATTTAACTACATAGGTATATAAGAAAAACATGTAAAAGGTTTCCTTGAGAAAATGTCAAAATAGTTAAGTATGAACCAAAAGGAATGACACACATATAGAAATATGTAATTTGTTTGAACCCTTTATGAAGTGGATTGCCTAAGGGGCACTTGTGGTGCTGAAATGTCCCTGAAACTTTCCGAGAAATCACAAAGAACATACGAGTTAGAATCCGGGAATATAAACATACCATAAAAGAATGATAATTATACTGTGACTTCACTTTTAGGAAACCTGGCTAACTGCAGGTTTGTTTTCTTTTTGTTAAGTGATACACACTGCAGTTAAGAGGTAAGTATTCTGGGCTAATGGAAGTCCAACATTCAGGCAAGAATGGGGCTTTGCATATTCTAGGAACCTTAGTAAGGAGTCGTTAGTTAATTCTGGTTACATACTAACTGCAATGCCCCGTAGACCCTGAAAGATATTATTGGTAGAAGCACCAAATAAAAGGACAGAAGAATCTCAGGTCTTAGAAATAGATCTCTCCCACAAATATGTATCATTTTTGGGAGGCTTGATACCCACAGAGGGTGCTTGTGGGTACAGGTACCATGTCCAGGGTTTTACGAGTAGCTTTATTCTAGACAAACTTTACAGATATGACTTCCTAATGGCTACTTTTAGATAATTCTCTGAAACTGTTCTTGGGTACAGGAGAGCTTCTTCAGTTAAAATGGTATCAGTTGTCAGAGTGTATTTTCCTATCTGAGGGAAGGGGATGAGGATAATATATTAAATGTTGGTTTCTAACTATTTGACTATTGTATTTGACAGTTTCAAGTGCAATTACAATTGAAGACTGTAAAGGACCATAACAAATGTTCATCTGAATACTTATTACATGCTAAATATTGTGCTAAAGGCTAATATATTAGGAAAAATGAGGCACTTTATATGCATAATTATAATATACAGTGATGTGAACATTAATAGAAATATTTTTTTAATTATTAGAAAGAAGAAAAAAGGGATAAATTTTTCTTTGTCGAACTTTGAGAGAACTTCAAAGAATACATAACATTTGAATTGACTCTTGACACCGAATGAAAAGAGAAAAAGGAACCATGTTCATTGAGTTATATGCCTGTTACACGCTGGGAATGTTACTACAGTATTTAATTCTCATATAGTCCTGCAAGGTTGACATTACCTTTACACAAGAAGAAATGGAGTGTAGAGGGGTTAATAATTACTGTCACAAGAATCCACAGCTTTTAAGTAGCAGAGCTGTGATAGGAACTCATCTTGTCTGACTTCGGCTTTTTCCATAGTATTTTAAAATGTAGGTGACATAAAGAATATAAAGGTAATTCCAACCTTACAATTTAAGAAGAGACCTGCACACGTATATACGCATATATACTAGAAGGCAGAATGTAATTCTGGACCAATCCAGCTGTCCATCTTCTCCATGTTTATACCCAGCATGCTGAATGCTACTCGAGAAAAATTGTGCAGAATGGTACTACTATAAACACATGGTGCTTCAACTTGGCAATTATTTTCATAATACATATTGCTCATTTACTGTGTAGCTATTTCAAAATTCAATCTTCCTCAAAATTCTGAAGCTAGCAAATCTCCTGCCATTAGAGCACAGTCACTAGATGGGAACTGCCTAAATTCTTACCACCAAACCTATAAACTTACTTTTATCTTTACATAATCTTCATTTCTATGTTAAAATGGAAAAGGTGCTCCTCCTCTCTAAAGTTAAATCCCATCACTTGTGCTCTGGATCTCCTCTTTCCCCAACATTTTGCTCAATTGATTATCTTCTCTTTTTTGTACCTACAATGTCTCTATCTGGTTCCTTCCCATCACCATTTAAACTGGATACTCTCTAGCTGTGGGAGGTAAAAGCCCTTGACCTCATACCCCTGCCCCCCATCATCCTATATTCTCTGATTTAAATACCTTTAGGGTTGTCTACCCTACCACCATTTTTCAACTTCTGCTCATTCATCAATTCACTGCAGTCTGCTTTATGGCTCCACTGAAATGGATGTACCATCTTGTTAAATTCAGTCGAAGCTTTCTTTTTTTTATCTTTGACTTGGCCCCTTGATAGCCCATTGTCACTGGTCAGATTCTACTCTTTTTCTGATGTTCCTGACATTTTTCTGGTTACCCTGCCTTCTAATTTGTGTAAACACTTTTTCTTCTGCCCACCCCTTAAGTGTTGGTACTCTTCAAGATTCTAGCCTAGGCCTTTTTCTGCTCTCATTCTATGTAGTTCATTCACCAGTTCACTTAATCCCTTCCATATAAAGCACCATCTTTACTGAATATATCCACTTAGATATTTTCTTGAGCTTTTCTTTTCCAAATCTATTTCCCCCATGTACTCTGTGGCACCACCATAAACCCAGGATACAAGCCAAAACCCTGGGCATCAATTCTCATACCTCCTCTCTTCAAAATTCCCTGGATCTAATCACCAAGCCCCATGATTTTGCTTTCTTTCTTTCTTGTTTTCTTTCTTTGAGAATGAGAGAGAGAGAGAGAGAGAGCACGTGCCTGACAAAGAGAGAGCCTGCACAGATGCAGAGGAAGAAGCAGGCTCCCCACTGAGCAGAAAGCCTGATGTGGGGCTCGATCCCAGGACCCTAAGATCATGACCTGAACTGAAGGTAGATGCTTAACTGAATGAGCCACTTAGGAGCCCCTGATTCTGCTTTCTAAAAATTAGTCCATTCTTGTTGGATACCATCATCACCAGTCTGCTTCAAGACACCACCATAACTCACTGAAATAATGGAACAGCTTCCTAATCGGGGCTCTAACTGCTACCCTTAATACAGCTACAAAAGAAATCACAAAAGGGTTTTTACATCAGCTTCTTAAAATTATGCACAGTATTCTAGTAGACATTTGGCTGATTAAAGATGCTTTTCCTACTCTTGAAAACTTATATTCTGAGGGCACATGATGAAATATATACACAGAAAAGCAGAATGACAATTTCCAAATCAGCAAATCTTATTTCAAAAAGTAAAGATAAGTGGATAAAAAGGAATGAAAAATGAAAGCCACTTAAGACTCCTGAGAGGTACACTCAACAAGAAAGAAGACATTCTAAGGATTTACATTTCTTATACTCAAAACTGAATATTGAACTTAAAGCCCTGCTACTATTCTCCAAGAATGAGATCCTATCAGTTGCTCTTTGCCTTTACCTCCTTTTTACCTCATTACTTAAGATTTATATTATTTTATATTTTTATACCTAAGAGGTCTTAGCATAAGTGAAAACATTTAAGGGTAAAAATGATTACAACCCGCTTAAAGGAAACTGAAAAAGTTATGTGGAGGCATCAAAAGTGAAAGAGGAAAAAAGAGATTATAACACCTGGATAAGATATTCAGCTCTGAGTTTTTTGGCAACTAAGACAAAAAGGAAACACATTAAATTACATAGTTTTCACTTTCTGACAAAAAGAAAGAATATAACTTCATCTACAGAGGCAAAAACTTTCCTGGAACTAATGGAAGCAATAATTCATCGTGGGATGGGATTTTTGTCTAAATGGGACTGAGAAAAAGATCATAAACTTTTGTTTCAGAAAAAAAAAAGTATTGCTTTTGGTTTTGACAGTAAGTATGTAATCATGGTTGAGTTCCTTAACTCTTATCAGCCTCAGTTTCATCTGTAAAAGTAGGGACAATGAGATTTAACTCTGTGATATTTAACTTAGCTACTTTTAAAGTGAATAATTTTGATCTAACACTAATATAGAAAATAAAATCCTTTATGGCCCTGCCCCAATGTCCTAGAATTGTGAACCTAGAATTATCTCATCTGTTTTCTTTTTTTCATTTAACACATACTTGATAACTATGTAAATGAGTGGATGATCTCATTTCATATTACATGACCACCTAAAGCCTTCAGGAACTAAATGACACTGCTTAAAAAGTTAGAGCTAGAGGTGTCCAGTGCAAAAAAGACAATGAAAAATTTAAAATGTGCATTTGATCACATGTGGATTTAAATTCAGAAAATTTAGCTGATTAAAGCAGTGACTCATATTAGACAATTTTCCCAGGGTCCTGCCCAGTGTGGGGCAAGCTCTCACGTGCACTGTGCATGACTCTGAGAATGGGCATCTCCTACATTTTGTGCCCTAGGTGCTTTGCTTGCCTCATCTTAGTCTCAGCCCTGATTTTCACTTACAAAAAATTATATTTATCAGAGGTATTTCTTATCCAACTGTAATTTATTGACTATTTTAAGCACTTGACTCTCAGAGCCAATAAAATGAATAAATCAGTCCAGCACACTCTGTTTCTTTCTTTCTTTTTCTTTTTTTTTGAAGATTTTAATTTATTTGAGAGAGAGAGAGAGAAAGAGAGAGCACGAGCAGGGGGAGGGGCAGAGAAAGAGGGAGCAGACTCCCTTTTGAGTGCAGAGCCCAAAGCAGGGCTCAGTCCCAGAACCCTGAGAACATGACCTGAGCCAAAGTCAGATGCTTAACGGACAGAGCCACTCAGGCACCCTGACTCTCTGTTTCATCAGGTAAATACTGAAGTGAATAGTCAAGCATTGCTCTGCGTCACCTACCATTCTTGTTCCGTATAAGCAGTTTACGCTTGCTTCTGTATTTGCACGCTCTATACAAGTTGGCATTAAACTGTTTCTTGGAAAACATGAAAAATTTGTATCATTGTTTTATTAAACTTTAATTTCTTTAGATGTATGGCATTAAGAAAAATCTCAATGTTGGATTATTAAAATATAATTGTCAAAATGAAGATACTATCAAATGCATGAATATTAACTGATAATTAGATATGCATCCATGCAATTTCCTTGATGCCATGCTGTAGTTTCATCTTGCTAGTACTTAATTTCTATGTTTAAACATATTTCCTTCTAAACTCACATAATTCTCAACCCACTAAGTAGAACTTTAGTTTTTATTTGGACTCGTGAATAATGTGATTCCAAGCATCATGTACAAAATATATAAAGTTGCTCATATATTTTTTAGAGTCTAGCATAATCTTCTAAAAACAAATGAGAATTGCCCTTCCAAAAAATACTTGTTATGCAGCTTTATGAAAAAAACTTGGTATGCTTGAATGGACATCTGCAGTTACTATTTCTTTCTTTCTTTCCTTTTTTTTTTCTTTTTGAGAGTGCACGTGAGTGTGCACGCAAGTGGAGGCGGTGGGGGGGGAAGGGGGAGGAGAGGCAGAGGGAGAGAGGGAATCTTAAGTAGGCTCCACACTCAGCATGGAGCCCGAGGCAGGGCTCGATCTGATGACCCTGAGATCATGACCTGAGTAGAAATCATTAGTCAGACTCTTAACTGACTGAGCCACCCAGGTGCCTCTGTAGTTACTATTTCTTATTCAATTTTTAAAATATTTGTTAAAATCCACATAGTGAATGAAGCAGGCTCCCACAGTGAAGAAACAATTATTTGAGGGCAGGATCTTAGGACACACGTGGTAGCAGATAAGGCCTCAAAGTCAGAGAAAAAGAATAAATATCTTCAGAGAAACTCTTCCTGATCTATATAACCTATTGTTAGATCTAGTTATCTATGCAAAGGTCATCTCTGAAATCTAGTCCAGGGACACCTTCTTATCGCTTTTGCCCCTCATATAAAATACACCATTTCTAAGACAGAGACAACCCTGCAACTCTTGACACCACTTCTAGGATATGTGCCTTTGAACTGCTTCCAGTAATATTCCCCATTTCATCTCTCTCAATAAGATCCTTCCAATAATTTCTTCCCAAATACCTGATATATCTTTCCCAGACTAGGAAACAATGTCTTCAGCACACACATAAACCAATGATCTGTTTTGAGCATTTCTTTCTCTGTTAGGATAACAAAATGGTAAAAACATGGCCAAGACAAGGCACTGATAGTTGAGTGGAAAAATGCACTGGATTAAAAGACTAGGCTCCACAATACCAACTGCTGGCGAGGATGCAGGGCAAATGGAACACTCATTCATTGCTGATGGGAATGCAAAAGGTACAGTCACTTTGGAAAATAGTCTGGCAGTTTCTTATAAAGTGAAACATACACTCTCCATAGGACCCAGAAATCCTGCTCCTGGGGTTAATTTACCAAGAGAAATGGAAACTTACATTTATACCAAAACACATATATAATCATTTATAGCAGCTCTATTATTTATAGAGGCCCCCAAATGGAAACAACTCAAATGTCCATCAACTGGTGAATGGATTAACAAACTCTGGTACATCCATACAACAGAATATTCCTCAGCAACAAAAAGGAATAAATGACTAATATTTGCAACAACATGGGTGAATCTTTTTTATGGTAAGTGAAAAAGGAGTCTGAAAAGATTGGTAATTTCATTTATACAACATTCTGGGAAAAAGTAATGTTTTGTTGGAAAAGGCAAAACTGTAGGGATAGAAAACAGATCAGTGGTTGCTAGGACTGGAGGTGGGGAAAAGGGTCAATATAAAAGGGGCATGAAGAAAAATTTTCTGAAGTGATGAAACTATATATTGACTATGGTGATGGTTACAAACTGGGTGTGTAGGTCAAAAATCATAGAAATGTATGCTGAACAGGGCATGAATTTTACTGTAGGTATATTGTATTTCAATAAGTCTGCCTCAAAAAAGAAGAAAAATGGGGTTTTCTCTTAGTTACTAAGTGGCTTTACACAAGCCACTTGAAACTCATTTCTCTTTTTATAAAATGAAGAATTTTATATTAGCTCTAAAAGATTTTTGAGAGGAACAACAACAAAAAATGCTTTATGGACTCTAGGTATACAAAGAGTATACGGGCGATACAATGATGAATAAGACAGAAATACGCTAAAGAAATTTACTGTCTAGTGAGATAAAGAGGCAAAACAAATCATTTTTAAATAATGTGGAAATTCAATGGCCAGAGACTGAACAAGGTGATAAGGGGTCAACAAGAAGGGGCATTCCAGGAATAAGAATTAACCCAAAAAGTAAAGTATAAATTAAGTCATAAAGAATAATAAAGTGTATCACACATTCAATATAAAGGACCAGATCACAGTGAGATGCAAGCATGAGAAGTCATTAATGCACAAAGACAAGTGGGATCCAGTAATCTTAATGCAACATGGACACTGAAAAAGCTTCAAATAAAATTATGACAAAATGGAAAAAGTACCTCACGATGATTTAGAAGTTGCTCTAAATCTAATGCCATTTGATTCTTCATCTGTAGTAAAGCTGACTTTTCTTTATTTAAATTGCTGGAAAAAAAACCCCACCAAAATGTAAAAAGTCATCATGTTGGTAAAATTTAACTAATAAAGAGTAAATAGCAAAAGGCTAAAGACAAATCTGACAAATCTCTTTGAATTAAAAAGAAATTAAATTTATAGTCCATAACGATATCAGACCAGGCACTGTAATGTTTGATTTAACCAATAGCTAACTATTTTCTAAGACGACTTTTTCTTTTAGTAATCATTCGACAGTGCCAATGAGGTGTACTGAGAATCCTTTCCTGCCTAGTAGGGGCACAGAAATTAGTGTTTTCAAGATGACTATGAACTCCTGAAGTGTAAAAAAGATGAAGGGATTCATATAAAATATAAAAAGTATGTTTGGGCAAAATATTAAAACTCAAGACACAGGGAGTCAAATTAAAACATTTATCCTTAAAACTAAAAGTAGCATTTTATAATTTACCACGTACTAAATTACCAGGTATATAAAATTAAGTTAGATAAATGAATCAGATATTCAGTCTGTGATAAACTTCGGAAAACAATTTTTGCCTCCAAATTCTTAATTCAATCTTTAATTTCTAAGTCTGCATTGTGAATTTGCCTTTGACAGGACCTATTTTCTGACAGGAAAGGGTGAGAAGCCTAAATAGAAGAACATTAAGATTTTAAGAGATAAATATTTGAGGCCTTTTTTGTATTGTCTGAATTTTATTATTCATCATATAAAAATTAATTAGAACCATTAAATGAAATACTCTTTGAAGCCACAGGAATGAATCTACTCAGCACCACATCAAGAATTAAGAAAAGCAACAATCGATTAAAACAACATAATTCCATAAATATCAAAACAAAATCTGTGAAGGTAAAATTAGTGAGGACTGTTTTGCTGCATAGGTAAGATGCTGTAAATTATCCTTTAAGAAAATGGAAAGCCACCAATTTTTAAAATATCAGGCAGAAGTTTTTTTAATATTCAAGGAATAGTAGTAGGTATTCTGAAAGAACTGGTAACTCCAAGGACTTAAGAGGAAAAAAAATCACATTCTCCTTTTTCCTAGTAACTGAACTTCCCAAGGAAGCACCATAGTTTGTCCTCTGAGAGAAAGACAAGATGCAATTCTGACTCTGTTTCCAACTGTGCCACTGACTCAGGTGTGGAGTATAAAGCACCCCACACACCACCCTACCAAGCCATGGTAAGTCTGTAAAAGTGGAAAACAATACTCATGTATGTCAAAGGGATATATGAATTACCTAATGAATGATGAAATAAAGAGTTGAACATATAAAACACAACATAAATGCCATATGGTATTACTAATTTAGATGAAGAACAGGTATCACAGAAAAATAGTAATTAAATGCCATACAGGTTAGCAGCTCAGCAGAAAAACAGATTGACTTTCAGAATTAAGCATCAGAGAGCCTACTGAGCCTTGGAGTTGAAAAGAACTCAATGATATAAAGTAACTGAGTGTCAGATTCTGCCAGAGTCCTCCAAAGCATGGTAAAGATCAAAAGTTTCTGTAACTGTAGAATTTGAATCTATCGTTAGCTAGAATCACCTTGAAGATGAAATATTTTTTAAAATTAAAATAAACATCCAGTAACACAGGAATAGGATTTTTCGAGGAACAGAAATGTGTTAATGTTCATATGCATGTATACATGTGAATGTTCACATACATGTTACGTACACATACTATGTAAACATACAACACTCACAGGCAGTACACACACACACACACACACACACACACTCTCAAATACCAACAGGCCCTTAAATGAAATGTATGCAATAGGAATGGAATGTTGATGTAATAAAGGATTTTGACTGGATAATTCGTTAGAAATGCTTTATATGTAGTGTTTAATTTTTTCCAGAATAAAGGAAATATTCCATATTTAAATAGCAAAAATAACTGTATAATATAGAACAAAAGGTGGGTGGATAAACTGGTTCGCAGAGCAACTCTGTTCTATCTGCAAGATGTGGGTTTATCACAAACAGTACAGACTCCTCAGCCTTCTCTATAATATGCTCTTAAGCCACAAGGGAGACCACCTTCAACACGTGGGTCTCTAAAGCTGCATATGATGATTATTATACTCTGTGTTCTTCCAGTGTATGTAATTACTCAACCGAAGTTTAGTCTCCATAAGACACATTTCATAACAGTGGAAATTTACCTTTAAAAATACAAAGCTTCCATGCGTGACTCATAAAGCAACTACAAAACAAATCTCCTTATAAGCACATCTATCGTGAAGGGTATATTACACCCATAACTGTTCAATTCACGGTTAATTATTACTCAGAAATTCATGTTTATGGCTCTGTGTCACCTGCTATATGAAAACATACTCCTGATATACTGTTCTCTAACTTCCTGGATCAATATACCCTGGCTTAGCCTCACAAGGCTAAGTAGTCTTTTCTTCTTAAACTACTAGTTAAGAATAAACTGAGAAATGACAATGCGGAAAAGAAATTTATGCTAATTATTCTCTTTCCGTGCTTCCTTCACTTCTGGGCCATAGATCAAACTAAATAACTCACACTGTCTCTTGTGACTTGGTAGAGGAGAGTTTAACAGTACTACTTTTAGAATGGATTATTACTGTAATGATAGGGGAATTTAAAGTAGTTAATAGTGATATCTCAAATGCCAGCTTTTAATGTGTTTATAATGATTTCATTTTGGTACATATTTACTCTAACCTTTCTAGACACTGAATATAAATAACTAAATTTGCAAGTTGGGGTTTGGTATAGTGGTATTGTTTTATTTTCTAAGAAAATGATAACATTATTCAGTTCCTTAAAGAGCTCTTATTGTGTAAGCTAGAGACATATTTTAAAAAGTAATCATGTAACTGAAACCATAAAACTCCTAAAATAAAACATAGGCAATAAACTCTTGGACATTGGTCTTAGCGATTATTTTTTTGGATCTGTCTCCTTAGCTAAGGGCAGCAAAACCAGCATAAATAATTGGACTATATCAAATTAAAAGCTTTGAAATAGCAAAGGAAACCATCAACAAAACAAAAAGGAAACCTATAGATAGATGAATGGATAAAGAAGATGTAGTGTGTACACACACACACACACACACACACACACACACAGAGGAATATTAGTCTGCTATAAAAAAGAATAAAATCTTTGCCATTTGCAATAACATGGATGGAACTAGACGGTATTATACTAAATGAAATAAGACAGAGAAGGACACATACTGCAGGATTTCACTTACATGTGGAATCTACAAAACAAAACAAATGAACAAACAAAACAAAACAGAAAGACTCATAAATACAGAGAACTGGTGGTAGCCAGAGGGGAGGGGGCAGGCGTTTGGACAAAATAGGTGAAGGGGATTAAGTGATACCAACCTCCAGCTATAAAATAAATAAGTCATGGGGATGAAAAGTACAGACAATAATACAGTAATAAGTTTGTATGGTGACAGATGGTAACCACACTGTGGTGAGCATTTCGTAACGTATATAAATGTTTAATCCCTATGTTGTACACCTAAAATTAATAAAATATGGCATGTCAACTATACTTCAATTTAAAAAGTAATCAATTCATGTAAATATTCCTTATAATTAAAATCAACACCTAGCAAAAAGGAATAGGCCTTTTAAAGGCATAATCACTTAGTAATTGTTTTGAATGGGTCATTTGATGTTTAAATTTCAAATTAATGAAGGACAAAAGGAAGTAATATTTCTGAGTTTCTCCCATGTGCCAGAAGCTTTATATATGTTATTTCATTTAATTTTCACATCTAACCCTTGATATTCACACCAATATCTGTATTTTACAGGCACATTTACCATGACAAAAGAAACCAGGCTGTTACGTATTCAAAGCCCAGGATAATTCCTCTACATTTGAAATGTCATTGGCTCCGATTAAGAGTGATGGTAGACAGACTGCTGGATTTTACTTGTCCACTGGGCTGTTTTTTATGGTATTTCATTCATGTCATGAGGGTACATTTAACAGCATCTCAAAGGCCATAATTAAACTACTGAAAGCACCTTAATTTTTCACGCTAGAAGGTAGTGGCTTCAATTAAGGACAAGGTTTCATATCCTGTGAAATACTAGTTCAGAATCTATTAAAATATTTATACAGTAAATTTATGAAGCATAGACAGCTTTAAAGGACTCAGATTTTAGCACAAAAATATTTTTATAGTTAATTTCATAATTGACATAGTTTTTATGATGACTGCTGCTGTTATTAAGGGAATCCTAATTTTTGTCAAAAGTCAAAATATTATGAGAAATGTTATTTCTCACTTTTAAAATAATTTTCAACATAAAAATTTGTTTCCTGTAAGATAAATACTAATAATAGCAAACATTTATACAGCATTCATAATGTGTAGGCACAATGCTATATATATTGCAAAGATTATATCATTTAATCCTCAGAATAACTATATGAATTAGGTACTGCGAGTACTAGAGTACCACTCTCATTTCACAGATGAGAAAACTGGCTGTACTGTCCAATAACATAGCCATTAAGTGGCCACAGGCGGCAATTAAAATTAAAATTAATTTAATTAAAATTAAAAATTAAGTTCTTCATATGGGTAGTGGCTACCATACTGGACAGTGCAAATATGGAGTATTTTTACCACTGGACAATGGAGGCTTAAAGAGTTTAACTGACTGGTTCCAACTCAAAACTAAGTACTGAGCTAGATTTAGACCCATGCAACCTATCCATAGAGCCTGTACTCCCTTTTAAGATCTATTTTTTAAAAATAACTTTATTTGGAATATTTCAAAAGGAGAAAGAAAATATAACAAATCCACAAGTATCTGTCACCTAGCTTCAACAGTTATCATTCATTAATGCTCCACTTTCAACCACTCTTCTATACTTTTTTTTTTTTACTTCTCTTCCTTAATTATATCAGTTAATGAAAAATTATCCCTTATTCAGAATAGAACATAGGGAGGCAGTATAACATAATGGTTAAGAGTACAGAATTAGAAAGCAGACAGACCTGGATTCAAATTTTGACCCTACCACAAAACTGTATGTTCTTAGATAACAAGTTAATTAATTTCTCTAGGGCTGCACTTGTTCATCTTAATAGTTTCCTCCTGTAGCTATTATTTTTCTTTATATTAAATATTTTCAGCTCTTAATTCTTAGTAAAAGAAATATTCAAATAAATTTATTTGAAGGTAACTGTGAAAGGTAATTTTTCCACAGGCCGTTATGTTCCTGCTCCAAGACTAAAAAGGTAAAAGGAGATTCTATACAAAATTTCAAATATAATATAGGAAGAAACATATAATATAGGAAGAAAAGTTCTATTTAGGGTTCTCCCTTCAATTTCCTTAAGATAAACCAAATGCCCAGTGAGTGATAAAACAATTTCTATGGCCCCCAATAGCTATTTACAGAAGAACTGCTTAATTGGTTCACTGAATTATTTTAATTAATAATTTCTTAATTTGTTTTATTATTAAATAAATTTAATTAATGTGGGTTATATATATTTTAAGTATAATTTTTAACTTTAAAATTAATCCAGAAATAAATTTAATATTGACATTTTAAAACATAAATGTGATTTAAAATTATTTTATCATATTATCTGAAATTAAAGATCAGGAGTAAAGTTTTGAACCAATTATTTTGGTGGGGTAGAAACAAGAGAAAGTAATTATTCTGACTCATCAAAAAGAACACCCACCCATACTTTAGAGTTAACTACCACTAGTTGTATACTTTTGGCTATATACTTTAGGAAATCTGAATTTAATAACTATATTCTCCTTATTGTTTTCCAATTCCTTAATTTAACAATTTCTATTTGATCTAATTCTCTGCTTCTACATTTATGAATTGGTTAATAATTTATTTAAATTATTCTTAACAATCTTAAAATCCAATAATAACTAAGCCAACTAATCAACCATCCATGAGTTAAAACATCTTTCTGTACAACATCATTCTTTTACTTCAACTTTAAAAGACTAAAATGATTATATAGATGAAAAGGTAAAGAATTTGAATGATTATTAAATGGAGCAAGTCTTTTGGGTAAGGTGTCACGTAAGAAAACAATTTCAATCTAAGAAAGTGAAAGGGATTTATTTACATTTAGGTAATTCATGGGTTACTTCATGTAGAGACTCAGGAAGAAAGCCTAAAAAATTGCTTGGCAAAGTCAACAGAATCTAAGCAAATGTGGATATTTTATCTGTTTAAAAAGTCATTTTTTTGGGGGGGGGGTGGCTGGGTGGCCTAGTTGGTTAGGTATCCAACTCTTGGTTTTGGCTCAGATCATGATCTTGGGGTTCCCGTTCAATGTGGAGTCTGCTTGAGACTCTTTTCTCTCTCTCTGCTCTTCCCCCCCACTTGCTCTCTCCCTCTCTAAAATAAATAAATAAATCGTAAAAAAAAATAAAAATCAATATCTCTGTAGAAAGGGCCCAGGAATTTATACTTCTTACAAAGTTCCCTAAATGATTTTGATATATTTTGCTCTGTACCTCCCCCCACCTAACGCTCTCTCTCTCTAAAATAAATCTTAAAAAAAAAGTCATTTTGAGGGTGCCTGGGTGGCTCACTAGATTAAGTGTCTGACTCTTAAACTCAGCTCCCGTCTTGATCTCAGGGTTGTGAGTTTAAGCCCCGCGTTAGTCTCCATATTGGTGTGGAACTTACTTTAAAAAAAGTCATTTTGACTCACAAATGGCATCTGGTTATATTCTTCTTCTCCTTTTAGTCAAGCCCCAACCAATTAAAGAATTCTAGGGAAACAAGGACAGAATAGCTGCTTATGTCCTAGGTTGGTGGAGTGCTTTGTTAATAAGCATAGCATTGTTATTTCCAGGCTAAGACTTCTGATCAAAAGGTGGAATGTGAACACCTAATGTGATGTGACCTAGTTTCTCTAAGATAAATACATTTAAGACCATGTTCACTATTTAAATTTTTTCTTCACAATTTACAAACTTAATTCATGAATAGCAGTATTATGGTATACTTAATTATTCAAATGAAATATTTATAGATAATTTACCTGACATCTTTCTCAAGTTGTGTAATACACTCCTTCAGCGAATCAATCTTAGAATCCCTCTGACGCACTGATTCAATGAGGTATCTGTAAGGTTGCTGAGCCTGGTTTAACAGAGAATTGGCCCTGTTAAGCTAAAGAAAAATAGGATTCATGAATATCTAAAAAATTTTACAAGAAACTAAGGTTATTCAAAATGCTGTAGCACAGACAGAGGACACCAAAACTCCCTTACATGAATTACTCAGAAAAGTTTTTCCTATGTAACTTGGAAGGTTTTAAAAATTATTAATCAATATAACTATTCTTTATAATAATACATAAATAGAACAATTTTAAATAAAATATGAATTGTTGCCAATTTTAGGGATGGGCCACCTAAATGTTTTGCCATTTATTGATTTGAAAAGAAATATAACAGAAAATTTATCTTCTTTAAATAAATATCCTTTAGCTAAAATAAAAATCTTTTATTTGAGCTTTATTTCTATTCAAAATAACATAATGATACTATGATTTAGCATTTTTCTCATGTCTTCATATTTCCTTCCATCTTTATTTGTAAAACTGATGAATTGTAGCTAAATCATTACGTACAATAAAGTTTTAAAAAATTACAGTTAAAATATAATATAAAATTTACCATTTTAACCATTTTACAGTGTATAACTCAGTGGCATTAAGTACATTCACAATGTTGTGTAACCATCACCAGTATCTTTTTCTGGAATATTTTTATCAATCCCAATGGAAGCATCCATTAAGCAAAAACATTCCCCGCAACACCCCAGCTACTGGAAACCTCTATTCTACTATCTGTCTCTAAGAATTTGCCTACTCTAGATATATAAGGGGAATCATATATTTGTCATCTTATGTCTGCTTACTTCATTAATGTAATGTTTTCAAGGTTCGTCCACGTTGTACCATGTATCAGAACTCCATTCCTTTCTATGGCTAAATAATATTCCATTGTGTGTTTATTCACCTGTTGATGAATGTTTGGGCTGTTTTTACTTTTTGGCTACTGTAACTAATGCTGTTACAAATAGTGGTATATAAATATTTGTTTGAGTTCCCACTTTCAATTCCTTTGAGTATCTACCCAGGAGTGCAGTGAAACTACAAGGTCATATGGTAATTACATATTTAGCTTTCTAGAAAATTAAAAACTTTTTTCTATATTTAACTTTTTGAGGAGCTGGCAACTGTTTTCCACAGATGCTGCATCATTTAACATTCCTATTAACAATGTACTTGGTCCTACTTTCTCCACATTCTCACTAACACTGTTATTTCATGTGCCTATCAGCTGTTGTATATCTTCTTTGGAGAAATATCTATCTATTCAAGTCTTTCACCTGTATTTTAATTAGTTTGTCTGCTTTTTTGTTGTTGAGTTGTAGGAGTTCTTTTACGTTCTGAATATTAAACCCTTATTAGACATATGATTTGCAAATATTTTCTCTCATTCTGTGGGTTCTCTTTTTACTCTCTTGATTATGTCTTTTGATCACAAAAGTTTTTAATTTTCATGAAGTCTAACTTCCCTGATTTTTCTTTTGTTGCCTATACTTTTGGTGTCATTTTTTTTTTTAAAGATCTTATTCATTTATTTGAGAGAGAGAGCACAAGCGGGGGAGAAGGGCTGAGGGAGAGGGAGAAGCAGACTCCCTGCTGAACAGGGAACCTGACGCGGGACTGGATCCCAGGGCCCTGGGATCATGACCTGAGCCGAAGGCAGACGCTCAACCAACTGATCCATCCAGGCACCCCTTTTGGTGTCATTTTTAAGAAACAATTACCAAACCCAAGATCACGAAGATTTTCTCCTGTGTTTTCTTCTATGAGTTTTATATTCTTAGCTCTGAAATTTAGGTCTGTGATCCACTTGGAATTAATTTTTGTATATTGTGTAAGGTATGAGTTCAATTTCAATGTCTTACATGTAGATATCCTGTTTTACCATTTGTTGAAAAGGCTGTCTTTTCTTCATTGAATGGTCTTGGCAATCTTGTCAAAAAACCATTGACCATACATATGTAGGTTTATTTCTAGACTGTATTCTATTCCATTAGTCTTATCTATCTATTCTTATGCTAGTACAACACTGTTTTGACTACTATAGCTTTGTGGTGATTTTAGAATCTGGAAGTGTGAGTCCTCCAACTTTGTTTTTCCTTCTCAGGATTGTTTTAGGCATTCAGGGTCCCTTGAAATTGTATATGAATTTTTGGATGGGTTTTTAATTTTTGCAAAAAATGCTGTTGGGATATTGACAGGGATTGCATGGAATCATAAATTGTTTTGGGCAGTATCACCTTAACAATATTAAGTCTTCTAATCCATGAACATGGGATGTCTTTCCATTTATTAGGTCTTTTTCAATTTCTTCAGCAATGTTTTGTAGTTTTCAGCGTACAAATCTTTCTCCTGTTTGATTAAATTTATTCCTAAGTATTTTATTCTTTTTGATGCTATTGAAGTGGAATTGTTTTCTTAATTTCTTTTTGGATTGCTCATTGCTAGTATACTATGTACAATTTCATATTATGCCGTTTCACTTTACCTTAAATAATTACTTTCCCAAGCTCTCGGAGTACATTAATATATGATTTTAATGGTTACAAAACTGTCTAGGAAGCCAATGTACCATAATTACATTGCTTATAGTAATAAACATTTAGGATGTTATCCATTTTTGACTAGCATAATATTGCAACAGATTTCAAAATTATTATTTTTTTTTTCATGTTTTCTTTGTGAAATTTTTTCAGACAGAAGTTGCACTAAGATTAAGGACTATGTAATGCTCTCGATATATAAGACCAAAATTCTTTCCTTAATGATTTTATTAATTTTTTTGAAGATTTTATTTATTTATTTGACACAGAGAGAAAGCACAAGCAGGGGGAGTGGGAGAGGGAGAAGCAGGCTCCCTGCTGAGCATGAGCCTGATGCAGGGCTCAATCCCAGGACCCTGGGATCATGACCTGAGGCTTAGGCAGATGCTTAACTGACTGAGCCACCCAGTTTCCCCGCTTAAGGATTTTATTAACTTCTGTACCCAACCAACATAAGTTTTTTTGTTTATTGTGTTTGCTCTTTTCCTAAGCAAATATAAAGTGTAGGTCAGTTTAGGACTAAACACAGCATTGTCAGTATCAGCAAGCCCACACTTTGGTCCTAATGAGTTCTCAGAAAAAGTATTCTAAAGTTGGATATGCAAAAACTGAACAATCGCTACAAAAGTGGTGGATACCTATTGTAAGACTGAGGGGGTGGGGAAGGGAGTATTTTATTACACAGAACAAAAATAATACAAAATTCCTACTCTATGATCTTAAAATGTTCTTTGACAATAAAATCTAGCCTTTATAAGTTTAAATATTTTTTCTTCTTTCCTTCATAGTCCCTAACAAGTTCAATGGAGGCTAAATTCTGGGACAAGAAATGATTTATATTTTTTTCTCAATTTCTTAGTTTTTCTCAAAACTGTAATTTTTTTGGTTTTCTACTCACAGAAAAGAAATGAGTGATTAGCAGCCTAGAAGTTGAAGGTGTAGAGAACAGTAGGAAGGGTATAGTGGAAGGTAAAAAGAACCAAAGGCAGAAACAATCACTGTTAAAATGATCAGCCATGAGATCGAAAAGGGTAAGGAGGAAAGAGAATCCAAAAGGTGGTTGACCAACTAGCTGTTAGAGAATATCTGCTTGCAGATTGAGGACTACTTTGTAAAAGTTATTTAAATGATTCAACTAAATTACATTAGAAAATTTCCTTTTGGTTACATTAGCCCAGGAAAAAAATTCCTCAAAGAAAAGGAAATGAACAGTGAAAGAAAAGAAGACTTCATTTTTTGGACATGATTCATTACAGTAAAAGCAAAGCCATAAAGAAAAAAAAATACCATGAATATTTTCTATAGTTTGGGTTTTAGTGTCCTCTTTCCTTGCTTTGGTAATCATTCTTTTAAATCTATTACAATGTCACTGTAATCTTATTACTTACTCTACTAAGTTACTTTATGAACATTCAAATATGCAGCTGGACAAAAATAAAACTAAGTTCTACTTACCTGTATAACCAGTTTCACTAGTCAATTAAATCAAACAATTGCCTTGACTTTGTTTTCACGGAACTGACCTTAACTGAATAAACTGAACTGACAAGTTGCTTTGTGTTTCAAAGTGCAGAATAGTCGGGGGTG
Organism: Ailuropoda melanoleuca; assembly: GCF_002007445.2. Taxonomy (NCBI): domain Eukaryota; kingdom Metazoa; phylum Chordata; class Mammalia; order Carnivora; family Ursidae; genus Ailuropoda; species Ailuropoda melanoleuca. The sequence goes on along the minus strand of NC_048224.1, from coordinate 107,634,274 downwards.
GGGGGGTGGTTGGGGTGCAACATCAGGGAAGCACTGAGGGCATTTATAAATTGTAGTTAGCTGTAGTCAAGAATGAGCTATGCTTGAAACTTATCAGATCTAAATTCAGCTGCATAAAAAGTGCAACAGCACTCATTAGTCTTAATTATTTTAGTTCCATTTTTTTCCTCACAGCAATTACATATGTTAGGTTTCAGTATTATAAACAAAATTAGGGGCCCCCAAAGCCTTACTTTCAAAAGGTATCTCTAATATACAACTACAAACTCCTCCCTCTCTGGATAATAAGAACTACTACAGTGCTGTCAGTTTTATGAACATATTTCTTTAAACTTATAAGATTTTAAATCTCAAAATTTAATTTCTTAGGGAAAATACATGTCTGTCAATGAAAAGTGATACTAATACCTACTTTTGAAATAACTGTAATTTGACAGAATTTAATTCCTTCAATATGGTCTAAAAAAGTCTTTCTGTAACTATAATACTTAGTATTTAAAAAGTTACACAATCACTCACTTTGCCTATTGTTAGTAATCTTTTCCTTATAGGAAAGCCTTAGTAATTAGTGACTCAAGAATCATATACGTAATAAATGACTCAGGAGTAAACCCATGACACAACATCTTACAGAATTGTTATCCCACCTTTGTTTCAATAAATTGTACATATGATTCAGAGCAACGCAACACCTGATTAAAACATAATTACATATTTTGATTCAAATTTTAACTTACTCTTGGATGATAATCTGAAATGATATATTTTCTCTTAAAATTAAAAAAAAATATATAAAGGTGACCATATTTTGTTGTGATTTTCCTAAATGTGGGATTTTTTTCTTGTGGAGTTTATTTTTAAAGAAACTCCTAGAAATGGAGCTCTTTTTTGCCCGAGACAAAATGCATTTTTTTGAACAGAATTTAACACTGAATTAGTTTCTGTGAATAAACTATATAGAAGTGATATTTACTAGTACTGGTGGTAGTTTTTGAGGAAAACTCCACATATTCTTATCTAATCTTTTTGGTTGGGCCATGGAATGTAAAATGCCTATTTGAGGTCCAACATGGAACAACACTTTGGTACTAATTCTCTGTGTTCTCAATCTATAGGAGTAGTTCTCAAATCTAGTTAAATCATCAGATCACTGGGGAAAATAGTAAAAAACAGTGATTTCTGGGCCCCACCCCAGTCCCAATGAATCAAAATGTCTCAGGGCTAGTCTTAGATTCTGATAATCAGTCAAATTTGGAAAGCACAGCTCTTGTGATCTTGGACTTGCTGCAGGCCACTCCATCCAACTATTTTAGCAGATTTAACACTACACTTCAATCATCTTATATACTGAATTTACCATCCTTCCCATTAAAACCACTTTCTTATCCTGTGTCTCACACTGTGAATAATATCATCATCTTTTAACAGGAGAGATATTTAACTGATACAATTCAACCAATTAAGATGCCAGCTTTGCACTGGAGCAGGTTCCTGGAGAAACTCCGTGGTCCCAGGTATTACTACTTTGTTGGTGGATGGTGAGGAGATCCAGGGGATTTCAGGAGAGGCACCAGGACAGACAGGAATGATATGCAGGGGCTTAGGACAACAGCTGTGTACAGTGTTCTTGCAAATATTTTGTTTAATTTTTTAGATTTTATTTATTTATTTGAGAGAGAGAGAGAGAGTGAGAGAGAGAGTGAGCATGTGCTCAGGCAAGTGGTGGGGGCAGATGGGTTGGGAAAGGGACAAGCAGACTCTGTGCTGAGTGTGGAACCTGATGCAGGGCTTGATTGCAGGACCCCAAGATCATGACCTGAGCTGAAACCAAGAGCTGGACACTCAACCAACTAAGCCACCCAGGCACCCCCAAATATTTTCTTGTTTTAATAACCAAAAGCAAGTGCATGCTAGTTGATTATCAGTCCTGCTCTGATCCTGAGATTATCAAAGTATGGTAATAGGAGATGTTAACAAGATAAAAGGAGAAAAAAATAGATAATAAGATGAAATTCTTGAGTAGGATATTAAATATTTCAGAGTAATCAGCATGGATGTGATGGACTATCTCCTCATAAGTCAGAGTGCACAGGACTGTAGAGTATTTTTTTTTTCAAAGTGTGGCCATGCATCACTTTTATTAGAGTCAAAAGAGAAGCTAGTTAAAAATGCAGATTTATGGGTTTTATTCCAGACCTACTTAATCACAATCTCTGAGGGCAGGATCTAGAAACCTACATATTAAACAAGAATCTTTGGTGATTCTTATAGTCACTACCATTTGAGAATCACTAGTGATGCATAAGAACAGAGCAAAGCAGCAGACTCGTGAGGGGCACCTACAAGGCAGGGCTGTAAGATGAAGACATCTGAGGGAGAATGGTGTCATCAAGCAAAGAGAAAAGAGAATTTCTAGATTATCTATAAAATCTATAACGTCATGCCATAGGTCAGGAGACTGAGAAGAGAATACCGTCATTGGTGATCACTGAGGAAGGGCATAGCCGAAAAAATGATCAGGGAGGACAGCAGAAGGAATTAGGTACAAAGAGAAGGGTCAACTTTGGAAAGTTACCTATGTCCACCCACACACAGACACACCCACACACAGTCTTGCTCATTTTTTTTTGAAGAGGGACCAAAAGGCGGGGGGAAGAGTAAGAGAAGATACTAAAAAATCCTTAGGTGAAAAAGACGCAAGGAAAAGAAATTTAGATGACCTAATTATAATAACGAAGCTACAGATGATGTCAGATGATGGAACTGTTGGTTTTGAGGAGTGGAAGTGATCTGCAATGGGGATAATGGGAAATAGGACAGACGCAGAAAAACAAAAACATTGGGCTGCAGGAATGAGGGCCTGGTTGATGTTCAATGACATGAATCTGTAATGCTTTCAAGCAGCAAAAGTAACAGGTTTCCACAAGAAACTTTCAGCACACTACCACAAAACCAAAGCATTTTCACTCCTTCTCTCCTTCCTTCCATTAAGTATTTATAGGGTAACTATCAGATTGTAAGGTGATATGCAAAAGGTAGGGAATGTCAAGAAAAGCCTGATGGATGAATTTAGTGACAAAGCAATCCGGGATGCTCGTGAAAGTAGTGCTCAGATGGTTGGTAAGTCTGGGTAGGAAGAAAAGTGAAGCCAAGAGGGGCTTGACAGATTGGAAAATATGTAGAGTTTATGAATGTGGAACACACAATGAGTGCAAATAAAGCACAGATTTAGTGGGAATGAAAGGACGGGGAGAGCTGGAAGGACAGGAGATTAGAGTCAGAGAATGGAATTTTCAAGTTCAAGTGTTTTAAATTTCTTGCCCCTGAGAAATTCATTTTAATGTGGTTCAACTGCATAACAATCCTGACAGCCATGGGGAGGGTGTTGCTGTGTGAGCTGTAATAGCTCTTAAATAAAAAAATGTAGTCATTCATGAGTTATCAATGCAAACCAGTAAGGTAAAAAGTTTAAACAATTTGTTTGATGTGTAAACAGGATACAATTTATAGATAAATCACTGTTTTCCCTTACTTCAGTGGTGGCCGGCATTTGGTACACGCACGCACACACACACACATACAGACACACACACACACACACTCACACTCACATGAGCTATTATGTGAACCCATAAAATGCAGGCTTACAGAGCAAATTCTAGTATATTGTCCTGAATCCATGTAATTGAGTTTTTTCCAGAATAAACCATAACAAAGTCTTCTTGGCTGAAGCACTTGGCAAGGTTAGACACAGAGCTGTTAGAAAAATGAAAGTGAATGTTTTGTCCATACAAATTGGGCATTCATATAGTAGATAAATGTATGTTTATCATTAAAATAAAAAGGTTAACCTTCATATGGTTCCACACAAGAACCTCAAAAAATAGGAGAAAGAATGGCAATAATCAGCCCCTTCACATGAGGTCTTCTTCCTGAAACTTTACCATGGATCAACAGTTTAACTATCCCTCATGTCCAGTCACATTAAATCTTGAGCACCCACAAAATATATGAGAACACTAACTTCCCAAGGGCTGAAGCACCACAGCAAATACAGACACACAGAGAAAATGAAGTATCCCCCAATTCTTTAACATTACAAAAGAGCAAGTTGTTACCTACGTCAAAAAGTTAACTTCTCACTAGACCAAGTTACTTTCCAGGGGGTATTTTCCTGCTACCAACAAAACCAGTTGCCAAATTGTACAAGTGACAAAAGGTGGCCAGTTACCTTCACAGAAAAGGAGCCCCTGACATCTTCTCCCTCCTTTTCCTGTTCATCTATCTTTTCTCCGTGGTATTCAGATTTCATTCCCTTCCTCATCTTGTTTTTTAAGACTCTGTTACAGCAGTTTTAGTTCACAGCAAAATTCATTGGAAACACAGGGAGTTCCCATGTACTCCCTGCTCCCCCATTCCGCAACCTCCCCCAGCATCAGCGTTTGTGACAACTGATGAACCTACGCTGACACCCTGTTGTCACCCAGAGGCCAGAGTTTACGTGAGGGTTTACTCTTGGTGCTGTACGTTCTATGGGTTTGGACAAATGGATAAGGACATATGTCCACAGTTACAATATCATAAGCAAAAGTTTACCCTTAAAGTCCCCTTGCTCTATCTATTCATCCCTCCCTCCCTCCTAACCCCTGCAACTACTGATCTTCCTACTGTCTCCGTAGTTTGGCCTTTTCCAGAATATCATATAGCTAGAATCATATGGTATGTAGTCTTTTCAGATTATCGTTGCCTGTTTTCAAAAGCTATTTTTTCACCTTCTGCTTTTTCTGTTTTTTCTCTACCAAATGTTATAGAACATACTGTATGTCTTTCTTTTTCTTTCTTTCTTTCTTTCTTTCTTTCTTTCTTTCTTTCTTTCTTTCTTTCTTTTTCTTTCAGAGAGGGAGAAAGAGAGAACAAGCAGGAGGGGCAGAGGGAGAGATAGAATCCCAAAACGACTCAGTGCTGAGCACAGAGCCTGATACAGGGCTCGATCTCACAGCCCTGAGATCATGACCTGAGCCAAATGCTTGACTGACTTCGCCACCCAGGCGCCCCAAACATACTCTGTTTTAAAAAACTAAAAGTAATCCCCTCATTTGCTTGGAAAATATTTCAATGCAAATTATTTTATTTGAGACTTAATAAATAATTTACAACTGAGAACACTGAGGCACAGAGAGGTTAAACAACTTATCCAAGTTTACACAGCAAGTAATTACCAGAAATGACATTTTAACCCAGTGAGTCTGGCTCCAGAATCATGTGCTTAATAGCCAATATTCATTACTGCTTCTCAGTAGCAGAAAAGAAGGCAACAATACGTAAGGGTAGCACAAAACGTGAAGAGCCAAGAATTCCTCTTTCCTACTACCTCAAAATAAAGAATGCACACTAAAGGCATGGGTGTGTATGACAATACACAAACACTAAAGAAACGTGACCAGTTATCCAGGCAGAAAAATGCTTCATAGCTCTTCTTCCATATTAAAGCTATCTAATTGTAGCTACTGAGGTGCTGTGCACCTGTGTGACTTCCGGGTTCTATGCCCCTTTCCTTGCTGCTCTGGTCGCTTTCAGAGGAGATGTAAGATGTCGTTGCTCACTCTGTGCCTTCTGTGGGCCCATCTGGCTGGGAATTACAGGCAGTGATCATTGGTTGTTATCCTCTGCCCTGCTTCACTTCTTTCATAAAACTTAGAAGCCTGGGTGGCTCAGTCTGTTAAACAACCGCCTCTTGATTTTAGCTCAAGTCGTGATCTCAGGGCCATGAGATTGAGCTCCACATCGGGCTCCTCACTCAGCACAGAATCTGCTTAAGATTCTCTCTCTCCCCTCTCCTTGCCCCTCCCCATGCTTGTGGATGCTCACTCAAATAAATAAATAAATAAAAACTTAAAAAAAAAAAGGAATCACTATAGAACTAGAGGTTTTTTTTGTTTTTTGCTTTTTTTTTTTTTTTTTTGGGGAAGATGAGGCCTAAACACTTCCTATAGATAAAGAAGAAAATAGTACGGTTCTCAGACTCTTAGTCATATATACGTATTACAAATAATTTGCAGGATCAGAGTTACAGACTAAAATTATGCAAATCTGTAAATGGTACTAATTCCAAACAATGGGAGAAACCACACTAAATTTGTTCAGAATTGTTCAGTGGAACAGAAAAGAGGCAGGACAAAAATATGTGAAGATAATAACATTTGCTTCAGCAGCACACTGTTAATTCAAACTGATATATAGAGGTTAGATCAGTATTGCTCCTATATATGGTAGACACATACAAGTGGGAAGCATTATAGGTTTTCACATGATAGTCACACCAGAGGACCCTGTATTTCTTGAACAGGTTTCACCTTTTTTCTCTTCTTAATTTCTATGCTGATTTCTCAAGAAGGCTTCCATAAGGAGAAAAAAATGTGCTACCTATTACCTATTTGTCCAGATGAGTGTTTTCACACTGTGGGTTGCAAGCAGTATTAAAAAAACCGAAGAGAAAAGAAACAGAACAGAATGCCAACTAACAGAATATGCTACATGTAATAAGGGTATTCATTCCTGTGAAAATTATTTCAAATACACACACGTATATATCTACACATATACACACAAATACACACACACATTATATACTGGGTTGCTATATAAGGTATGCCTCTCACTATAGGTAATGGTAAAAAAAAAAAAAGTATAAAAGCTATTTGTCCAGGTGATAGTTAACATTTTTAATTATAGAGGACGAAATTTACATTCAAAGCAGTCCAAATCCAAATCAGTCTCAGGTCAATTTTGTGGCAAGTTTTCTGTGGGCTTTATCACCTGCTGAAAATTTCAGATCTGAGAGGAGGAGCTGTCACACATTACAGCATTCAGTACGTTAACTAGGCCAACGGCATATCCATCAAAAACTTAAGAGCAGACTGAGCAGAATTTGCATCTGAGTCATTTTTCTCCTTTGATTCTTCTCTGATAAACATGCCAATCTAATAGAAGCCCACTCAGACAAAAGAGCTTCTTTCAGGCCGCAGGAAGCCTGGGAAGTTGGTAAGCTAAGGGATCTCACACTCTTAAGATCCCAGTGAGCTCTAGCAACACTCCTATAGTTTCATGAAGTAGTAAGAGTGCTATTAAGTAAACACTCAAAATTGCTAGCAATTATTAATACCATTTATTCATATAATAATTTTGATTTTAATGAAATATTTACTCAAAAATTTTGAGACTATATTATCATTGCTATTAAATGTTTATCTTCATTATCTTATTGTATATTATTATTGCTTACCTTTTGCTTTTCTATACAGAGTCAACAAATTAGTTGAATTTTATCAGTAATTCATGTTCCCTAATTTAAATGTAACAATTCTGGTTAATTTGAAGTTTTTATTAGTCTTAAAATATCCAGTTTTCTATACTTTTCCTAAAGTGCTTAGTTTGTATGCAATTAAATATACTTCTACATTTGAAAAGAGCAGGTGATTACTCTCCAGAATTGCAGTTTTACTATCATGTACCTCTTCATAAAAATCACTTAAATTGTCATTGCAAAATCCTACTATATTGTGTTAAAATTCATTTGGATAGTTCATTCTGAATATTTCCACATAAGCAAAATAAGCATTACTTATTCCAATTCTAAAACTACTATTTCTTTAAAATGCCAAGTTTATTAATAAAAATACTTACCGATACTATTGCCATTAGCAGAAAAATAAATGAAATGTAGGACCAAAAAAACCCATCTGCATTTACTGAGTGATTAGTGTCTGCCAGTTAGTATGGTAAGTGCTTATATCTTAGATGAAGTTATCTCTAATTCTTGAGGCAAACATGTATAAAATATTATTACTCCCACTTCACAGGTTGAAAAATTGAGGCCTACAGAGAGTAAAGAACTTGCCTAAAGTCATACAAGCCAGTTTGCCTAACTTGAAAATCCAGTTTCATATCCCAACAGTTAATGAATATAGTAACATATGATTAAGTGCTACATACATGGGGGACCTAGGTGGCTCAGTCGTTAAGCGTCTGCCTTCGGCTCAGGTCGTGATTCCAGGGTCCTGGCATCGAGACCCGCATCAGGCTCCCTGCTCGGCGGGAAGCCTGCTTCTCCCTCTCTCACTCCCCCTGCTTGTGTTCCCTTTCTCGCTGTCAAATAAATAAATAAAATCTTAAAAAAAAAAAGTGCTACACACGTGTATTCTTACCTTTATTATCTCCTTTTACTACTCAACTTTGTTCTTAGTTTTTCTCTTAACACTAAAATAAAATCAAACAAAAGAGACAACTCAAGTGTTTTCAATAAAGGAAACATGATTACATGTAACCGGTTACATGTAACTAGAATATTTTTTTCATGGTGTTGGGGGTGGAGCTGGTATATATCCTACTCTGGTTCCACATGTGACATAAAGCATATGATTGAGTCTCTTGACACTTAGAAAGAAACTAAAGCTTTCTAATTAGCAGGTCTTGGTTGGGACTTCTGATCTGTTTCAGGTTCATTCTAGTATCCCCCACTTCTCATATACTTTGACCTATCAAAAACAGAAGTTATTCCTTCAACAAACATCTATTTACTATGTACTAGAAACAGGCACTGTGCTAAGCAGTGGGGATATATAGACCAATAAAAAATAATCCTTCCTCTTAAGAAGCATCTAGACAGCTATGTCAACAACATCTCTATCTATCTAAATATATCTTGGTATATATGGTATCATGGGGATACACAAGTCATTTTTGCCTGGGGTTCAAAAAAGGCTTAATAGAGTAGATGACACTTGATATTAAAAAGACAAGTACCTGTGATGCAAACATGGGCACATTGGGCAAAAAGATCGGAGTGCGCAGAAGCACAGAGGCATGAAATTGCATAGCGTGCACGGAGAATCCAAGTAATGCACAAGAAGTTACGTACGTGGGAAGAAGCACAAGTAGTTGTATACAGTAGGAGCATGGCCGTGTGCGCGCATGTGCTTGTGCCCACGCGTGCGTGGTATACCCTAAGATGGAACTCCATATGTAGGCAGGGGTAGGATAATAGAAGGTCTCACATATTATTACTCTTAGCAAACAGACAAGTCTAACTGTGGGAGAAACAAAAACAGGTATGTATTTAGAAAGAGTATTTTGGCAACAAGGTGGAGAACTAAATAGAGATGATGCCAATCAGCTGGTTCCTAATTTAATTCACATGACAGATAAGAGGTTGCACCAAGTCAGTACCACTAAAGCAGAAGACAGAGTGGAGATGCTCAGAAGGTGGTATGAAGACAGCAGGGAAGACCTGGTACTTGCTGGACACTCCTTTTGCACTCTTGGAATTCTGATGATAGACACGCTTACTGCTTACCACATAAATTGTGGGCTTACTCAAGAAAGGCTACAGTGAAAAGCTACTGTAGCTGGTAGCTGAAGTCATGGAACAAGACGAAGTAAGAAGCAGTGAGAACAGTGCCAAGACAGATGTCTGGGGCATGCCCACATTGAAGCAACAATCACAAACAAGTCAACAATGGAGACTGGGAAGTAGGGGGGTAACAGAGGGTGGAGCAGGAGCAAAAGACACACTACTTGGTGTAGGAGGGGCTGCAAGTGAGGACCTGGGGAGAGGGGAGGTAGAAGATGAGGATGAGAAGTAGGTTAGGATCAAACTGGCCTTCCCTGCCATGCTAAAGAATACAGGCATTGTCTGCTAGGCAGTGGACCTTTTAAAATGAGATCATGATCCACAGTATGGAGGATAGCTTGGGCTACACGAAAGAATTGTGATGGACTGATAACCTTTACTTGCCAAATTTCAAAAATTGCAGGCAGTGTAGTACCTTATGTGTTTATGTTTTAAGCCTTGTATTTTTAATGGTGAAATAAAAGCACTGTTCTTTTTTTTTTTTTTTTAAAGATTTTATTTATTTATTTGACAGAGAGAACAGCCAGCGAGAGAGGGAACACAAGCAGGGGGAGTGGGAGAGGAAGAAGCAGGCTCCCAGAGGAGGAGCCTGATGCGGGGCTCGATCCCAGAACACTGGGATCATGCCCTGAGCCGAAGGCAGATGCTTAACGACTGCACCACCCAGGCGCCCCAGCACTGTTCTTTATTAAAAGAATTTAAGTATCAACAAACTTTGAGGAAAACATTTTGGGAGGCAAAGGGACCCCGTAAATCATACTATTTTTCATTTTTTATATGAAAATGGATGCATCTTACAATCGCTGCTGATCAAGTTTGCACATGTAAATTTGATCTTAGCTGTTTATATTTTGATTTCAGTGGAGTTCTGAGTATGGCTAATCTGCCATAGGTTGAGTTTAATTGCCATTTAAAACATCTCCAAAAAGATTCCAATGGGATTTGGCACATTCAGCATAGTTTGTGTTAGAAGGGTAGAAATTGAGTTATGTAATAAATGACAAAAATCATTGCCTGAGGTCTAAAAGAATGTGTGCTTAAAACTAAAAAAATTCAAGTGAGAATAAAGCGTTGTATCATAGTTTAATTGGAAGCATCTCCCACTCTTCTATTCCTTGGTGGTACATAAAATAGTGGATTTTTTTTTTTTTCACATCAATGAAGGCTTAGAAATATGGAAAGAAAGATTGGCTTTGAAGTTTAAAGAGATTTAATTTACTTCTTTTAGGGGTGTGACTGGCAAGTGAGTCTTTCTTTAAAATACTGAGATTGGAAAAAAAACAAAAAACCCCCCAAAACCCCAAGATGGAGTTGCAGGAATTGTAGGCTACAGACTCCTTCCAAGAGACTGGATACATTGAGGGTGCTGACAGAACACTCCCAGCAGTTGCTGAGGTCAGATAACCCAAAGGACAAAGGCACATGTTTTACTCATCTAGATGCTTCTACCATGTTTGTAGAAATCATGTATCCCAATATCAGTGGTATACAGTACAACATACTGGCAAGTATTTCAAAGACTCCATCAAGCAGAAAGTCCTGCCACACATTTTTCCTTGCCTGTGCATACATTAGACACCCCTCCTGTTTGCTTTTCTCAGTCCTAAAACTTTCAAATGCATGTTATGTTTATAGAGGCTTCTGAATTTTTCCTATAGCAAATCCTTTCTCTGATATTCTGGAATACTTCCATATTCTTTTAAATACTTGCTCTTGATAATGAAATGGAAGGAAGGAGATGAGGAAGAAAGGGAGAGACGAAGAGGACAGCACATGCACATACTAAGTAATTTAAACTACAGAGAGGGAACATACACCAAAAGGATCTCTTTCTTCCATCTAGAACTTCAGTGCCCCCTCCACAATGATAATCATCAACAATGAATGATTTCTTTTGGTTTTTATTATTCCAGATATCTCTATGCATACTTCAAGGCATACATATAGATCTATGTCTGGGTATCCATGTATACATATGTCTATATTTCCTTGGCAGTAAAATTGAGGGTACAACAAATATTGCTGAAATGTAATCTGTTTATAGATATATTTTAAAAAGTAGAATTTGCCTCTTATTTCTATTTTTATAAATCTACTTAAGTTTGGTGGAGTGGCTAGGTCAATGATCTATCTAATGGGACCAACATTTACTTTCTATCATGAGTCTAATACTGTGTTGATCATCAAATCTATGCCTTAAAAAAAAAAATCTCATGTGAGTTGGAACAAATTCAAGCAATTCAAAAATGCATAAGGCAAAAATTAGTCATTCTGTTCTTCCCCAATCTCAGAGGTAAGCACTGTTTGCTGTTACAAAGATAAATATGGATGGTCCTGGGAACTCATTTTCTATTCTACTAGAACAAGCTAATAGAGATTATAACCTCCAAAGGCTCCTGTTCCCATATGACTTAGGCAACTAGATGTTCCTTAATCTTCTCTTTAGACGTGTACAGTGTTTTGGTGTGGAGTCCCTCTATCAGATCCCTTTCTGTGGCACACCCAGAGCACCTATGCCAGGCCTAAGCACACACTTCTGTGGAAAGAGAACTTGGGGATGGTATATACTCTGTTAATTCTTTGCCTGTAAATTTACTCCAAATGTTTTTCTATACATATGACAAATACTAGTGGCATTTGTGTGCCCTTGGCATGACAGTTGTATATTATGTAAACTTTTTTCTCTATGCTTAGATAGAAACACAATCCCACCCCCTAGAAAGACACACAGACACAAAGACACACACACACACACACACACACACTCCCATGGCCAAAATAGAGAAATACAATATAAATTATCCTGTAATTTTCCTTTTTGGAAAAAATTTATCCATATAGTTTGGATGTCCTTTAAGTTAGTACACAGACTTCTACTTTATTCTATCCATGCATCCTATAGCCTCTTTCAAATCTGGCAATCTAAAGTTTTGTAACATATTACCTGGATTCTGCTAAATGCCTCCTAGGTAGAGAATTTCAAGTAAATAAAACCCTGCCATATGGTCACTTGAGATTGTGCATATCCCACTTCCTAGATAAATTTTATAAAATTCAGTTCTAACAGATAAATCTCTAAGTGAGCTACTAGAAGACAAGGCCTTTGTGAACAAGGCTGTACACATTAAAAGGGCGAGAGTATGCCTCTTTTGTTCATCAGTGGTGAAGATAGTAGGAGTCTGCTAAATATTTACTGAATGGCTAGAAGGAGAAAGAGCAAACACCAAGATTCAAGGTAGCTAAGGCACAGCAATTCTGGTGGTAACATGGTATGCTTTATGACATAGCCTAGACTTTCTACCCCGCATCAACACTCCTTTCTTCCCCTCTTTCTCTTTTTTAAAATTGAGAATAATTGACATACAATATTATATCAGCTTTAGGTATACAATGTATACAATGTATACATTTTGAAATGATCATCACAGTAAGTCTAGTTACCATCTGTTACCATAAAAAGTCAAAAAATTTTTTTTCTTCTGTGATGAAAATTTTCAAGATTCACTGTCCTGGCAACCTTCAAATATGCACAATACCACTGACTATAGTCCCCATGTTGCACACCACATCCCCATGACCTATTCATTTTGTAACTCGAAGTCTGTACCCCTGACCTCCTTCACCCATTTTACCCATCTCCACCCTCCCTTCTGCTGCCAACCAACACTCTTTTCCATACCCGTGTGTTTTGTTTTGTTTGTTCATTTTTGTTTTTTTAGATTCCACATATAAGTGAGATCATATGGTATTTGTCTTTCTCTGCCTGATTTATTTCACTTAGCATTATACCCTCTAGCTCCATCCATGTTGTTGCAAATGGCAAGACTGCATCTTTTTTATGGCTGAGTCATATTCCATTGTATACATACCACATCTTCTTTATCCATTTATCCACTGATCAACACTTAGGTTGTTTCTATATCTGGGCTCTCATAAATAATGCTACAATGAATATTGCACCCCTTTTTGGATTAGTGTTTTCATTTTCTTTGAATAAATACCCTGAAGTGGAATTGCTGGATCATATGGAAGTTCTATTATTAATATTTTGAATAAACTCCATACTGTTTTCCATAGTGGCTGGACCAATTTACCAACAGCGAATGAGGGTTTCCTTTTTTCTACACCCTGCCAAACTTGTTATTTCTTGTCTTTCTGATTCTAGCCATTCTGACAGGTGTGAGGTGATATCTCATTGTGGTTTTGTTTTGCATTTCCCTGATGATTACTGACGTTGAGCATCTCTTTGTGTGCCTGTAGGCCAGCTATAAGTCTTCTTTGGAAAAATGTTTATTCAGATCCTCTGCCCAATTTTTAAATTGGTTTTTTTTTTCCTGGTGTTGAGCTGTAGGAATTTTTTATATATTTTGGATATCAACCTCTTACTGGATATATGATTTCCAAATATTTTCTCTCCAGTGGTTGCCCTTCCATTTTGCTAATGGTTTCCTTTGCTGTGCAGAAACTTTTGGTTTGTAATCCCACTTGTTTATTTATGCTTTTGGAGTCAGATCCCAAAAAACATCACCAAGACTGGTATCAAGATGCTTACTGCCTATGTCTGAACACTCCATTCTCAATCCATTGGTGGTTTCTTGAGAATTAGGTGGCATATAAACACATATAAAAAAGAAAGCCAATAATTTTATTCCCTTTTATACTGAACCAACTAATGAAACCACAGTCTGAAGACACTGTACATCAAACAATGAAGAACAGTGAAGCCTGAGATACAGGAAACAAAGTGAGCCAAACCCTATAGGTGCCCTCATTCACTGTATGGGAAGAGTTTTCAGGCAATAGTTCAGGAAGGGGGAATCAAAGCAGAGCCTGCCAAACTCCCTGAGTTAAGGATCTGCAGAAGTAGAAACCAAGTTGGCTATAGTTACTATGGCAGAGTACTGAAGAAAAGAGCTACACAGAGACAAAACTCTGAAAATTTACAGACGTTTCCCCCTGAGTATGCACGTGGGCACTGAATAGTGCATGTGTGTAAAGAAATTACCAGAGACTGAGATAGAACTACTGAAAGTATTAGAAAGAACAATCTCTGAAGATCACATGGGCCAGGAATTTACCTATTGCCACCAACCAAAGTAGAAAACTTAATAGTTCATAGGACATGGGGTAGAATATTCAAAAGGCTTCGGTTTCAGTAGTGGAGGGAAAAAGTAACCTTAGGATGAAACCTTCTTTGCTTATAAAAGCTAAAAGCAGTACTTGAAAGAACCAAACCTTTCCCCAGAAATGTAACCATGTCTGAGAAGAAAGCTAACAAAAACTTAATCAAAAATTATTTAGCAGTAAGGTAAAATTCACATCTGGTATCCAATAAAAAATTAGTAAGCATGTGAAAACAAAGGACAATATGATACATAAGGAGATAGATCAATTTAATTGAAACCAATCAAAAAGTGGCACAATAAAATTAGTAGATAAGAATGTCAAAATAGCTATTGAAACTGTACTTCATATGCTCAAGAAAATAAAGTTTGAAAAGGTTAAGTAGACCTGGAAGATACAAAGGAGACCCCAAATTGAACTAGAAATGATAACTACAATATCTGAGATGTAAACCTTACTAGAGTGGATTATCAGCAGATAATACACCAGAGAAGAAAAGATTAGTGGACTTGAAGACTTACTAAGAGAAATTATTCAAAAGCAAAGGCAGAAGAAGACTGAAAAAATGAAAAGAAGAACATTTGTTCTGTTGTAGGGCAACGTCAAGCAGTATAATACATGTCTAATGGAGTCTCCAAAGGAAAGAGAGGGTAGGACAGAAACAAACATGAACACATTAAGGCTGAAAAATTTCCAAATCTGATGATCTTACGTATGTAAGAGGTTCGACAAAACCCAAGCACGGGAAACATGAAGAAAACCACAATAAGCCACATCACAAATTGCTTAAAGCTAGTAAAAAAAAAAAAAAAAGAGAAAAGAAAAAAGACATGAAAAGAAAAAAGGAAAGAAAATCTTAAAAGCTTCTAGAGAAATAAGACACATTACCTAGAGAGGCACAAAGATAAAGATGACAGCATATTCTTGGCAGAAACAATGCAAACTAGAAGAGAGTGGAGCAACATCTTTCAAGTACTGAAAAAGAGAGAGGAAAAAGGAGTCAACCTTTAAATTTCTACCCTGGGGAAATTCTCTTTGTAAAACAAACATGAACTCAGCAATTCCCCCCCAGGTGTTCACTCCACAGAACTGAAAGAGGTAGTTAAACATAATGTTGTACTTGAATATTCATAGCAGCACTATTCACAACAATCAAAAGGTGGAAATAACCCAAATGTCCATCAACAGATGAACGGATAAACGAGGTAGGATGCATCTGTACAATGGAACATTATTTGGTTATAAAAAGGAATTAAGTACCAATAGATGGTATAACAGGAATGACTCTTGAAAACATGATGCTAAGTGAAAGCAGCCAGATACAAAAGGTCACATATTGCATGATTCCATTTATATGAAGTGTATAGAACAGGCAAATTCACAGAGACAGAAAGCACAGAGTGACTGCCAGGGGTTGGGTGGGGGGGGGGAGAATGGGGAATGACTGCTTAATGGGTAGAGTTTCCTTCTGGGTAATGAAAATGTTCTATAACTAGATAGTGGTGACAGCAGTACAATATTGTAAACACACCAAAAACCACTGAATTGTACAAGTTGTAAATTTTATGTTATGTGAATTTTCTGTCATAAAAGAGTGAACCCTTAAATGTATGCTTCCAATTTTTTTTGGCCTTAGTAACATAACTGTCAGTAATATATTTTAAATTCTTAAATTTAAAACATATCTTAAATTCTGTTAAGAACTGTGAGAAATGTAAAAACAAAAGCTAAAAAGAGGTGAAATAACTTTTTGCAAAATACAGAAGCAGAAAGATGTCATCACCTGCAGACCTATTCTATAGCACTTAAAGAAGTGCATCCACCAGAAACCATATGATACCAGATGCAGATTTAGACCTACACAAAGGAATTAAGAATACCAGGCATGGTAACTATTTGGTTAAATACAGTATCTTTTCCTCATATAATCGTATCTCGTTAAAAATTTGTCAATTGCTGGGGTACCCGGGAGGCTCAGTCTGTTAAAGGTCCAACTCTTGATTTCAGCTTAAGTTATGATCTCAAGGTCATGCGACTGAGCCCTGCAGAGGTCTCCACGCTCAGCAGGGAGTCTGCTTAAGATTCTCTCTCCCTTTCCTTCTGTCCCTCCCCACTGTGTGTGCTCTCTCTCCCTCTTTAAAAATAAATAAATCTTTAAAAAATTGGCAATTGCCTAAATAAAAATAATAGCAACGTAGTGTGGGGTTTCTACATGTATAAGTAAAATATATGACAACAGGAGCACAAAAGGCTAAGAGGGAACAAATGGAAGTATACTATTTTAAGGCTTTTTACTATATACAAAGTAGCAGAACATCACATGAAACAAGATAGTGATGTTAAAGATGTATACTATAGAAGGGAAAAAAGAAGAGACGGGATGAATAAAAAACAAATATCAAGATGACACACTTAACAATAAACACACTAAATGTAAGTGTTCTGAAAACTCCAGGGGTGCATGGGTGGCTCAGTCGGTTAAGCATCTGCCTTTCAGCTTAGGTCATGATACCAGTGTTCTAGAACTGAGTCCTGTGTTGGACTCCCTGCTCAGCGGAGAGACTGTTTCTCCCTCTCCCTCTGCTGCTCCTCGCCCTGCTTTGCTCTCTCACTCTCGCTCTCTCTCAAATAAATAAATAAGTAAATAAATAAATAAATAAAACCTTTAAAAAAATGTTCTGAAAACTCCAATTAAAGTCCTATTTTGTTAGATGGGATAAAAAGTAAGATAAAACTATATATGATGCCTATAAAACAATTATAAAGACATAAAGAAGTTAAAAGTAGAAGGATGGAAAAACATGACTATATTAAGACTAGTCAAAAGATGTGAAACTTTTACACCAAAGAATAAAAAATGAGTAAGAGAAATTAAAGATCCAAATAAATGGCAGGATGAGGTGGATTAATGGGCCATAATATTCAATGTTATTAAGTTTTCAATTTTCTGGTGCACCTCAGTTAGCTCAGTTGGTTAAGCATCAGACTCCATTTCTGCTCAGGTCATGATCTCAGGGTCCTGGGATCAGGCCAAGTCAGGCTCCTTGCTCAGTGTGGAGTCTGCTTGTCGCGCTCCCTCTTCTCCTCCCCTGCTCACACCCTCTAAAATAAATAAATATTTTAAAAAGCTATTTTATCTATCTATCTATCTATCTATCTATCTATCTATCTATCTATCTAGGAGAGAAAGAAAGGGCATGTAAGTGAGCTGGGGGAGAGAAAGAAGGAAGACAGAATCTTTAAGCAGACTCCCAGCTGAGTGCAGAGCCTGATGTGGGGCTTGATCCCATGACCCATGAGACCATGACCTGAGCCAAAATCAAAATTCATATACTTAACCAACTGAGCCATCTGGGTACCCCTAAACCTTAAAAAAAAAATTGATCTTTTAAAAAAAAATTTCAATTTTTCCCTCTTGATCTATAGATTCAATGCAATCCCAATCAAAATCACAGCAACTTTAAAAAAATTTTTTTTTGTAGAAATGATTACAGAATTCATATAGATGCAAAGGACACAAAACAGCCAAATTAGAAAATGAGCAGAGTTGGAGGACCAATAGTATCTGATTTCAAGACATTATAAAGTTTCAGTAATCAAGAGAGTGTAGTATTGGCATAAAGATAAACAAATTAGATAACTGGAAAGACAGAGTCCAGAAACAGACTCATACATGTATGACTGATTTTCAACAAGGTCTTTTCAACAAATGATGTGAGAATAATTTGATTTCAATACGCAAATAAATGAATTTCAATCAATACCTTGCACACAATACACAAATTAAAAATGGATTACAGTCTTGAAACTATAAAACATCAAGACAAAAACCCTGTGACTTTGGGTCAGGCAAAGAATTTTAGATACAACACTAAACATGAAATCCATAGAAGAACAAACTGATAAAGTGGATTTGATAAAAACTGCTCTTCAAACACTGCTAAAAGATGGAAGAGCAAGCTACAGAGTGGGAGAAAATACTTGCAAATCATATATCTGATAAGGGACTTGTATCTAGAATATCTAAATAATACTCAAAACTCAATAATAGGAGAACAATGTGAGAAAATGGGCAAAAATTTTGAAGACACTTCCCCCAGTAAGAAGAGCAGAGGGCAAAGAAGTACACGAAAAGATGCTCAATAGCATTAGTCATTGGGAATTGCAAATTAAAACCATAATGAGAGACCACCGTATACCCATTAGACTGGCTAAAATTAAAAACACTGGCTGTATCAAGTCTTCGCAAGGTGGTAGAAGAACTAGAATTTTCATGCACTGCTGGTGGAAATGCAAAATGGCACAGACATTCAGAAAACAGTTTGGCAGTTTTCCAAATGTTAGGTAGACACCTAACCATATGCATATGATCCACCTACTCCACTCCCAGGTATTTACCCAAAAGAAACAAAAAGCATCTGTTCATAAAAGGACTGTACATGGATATTTAGATCAGCTCTACTTGTAACAGGCAAAAACTGCACACTACCCAAATGCCCATCAACAGGTGAATGAATGAACAACAGTGGTATATCCATAAATGGAATGTGCCTCAACAATGAAAAGGAAATAACTATGGATGAAACTTGAAATAATTATGCAGAGTGAAAGAAGTCAGATAAAAAATGAGTGTGTATATGTATATTGCATGATTCCATTTATGTAGAATGTAAAACATGGCCAATCTGTGGTGACAGAATGTAAATCAGTGGTTGCTTGAGGACTATGATGGGATAGGAAAGGTTGGGAGAGATTCCAAAGGGGCAAAAGGAAATTTTTGGGGTGAAGTATATGTCATTATCTTCATTTTGGTGATGATTTCATAGGTATACAATATGTGCCAAAAGTTATCATACTGTACACTTTAAATATGTGCAGCTTACTGTATGTCAATTATACTTTAATAAAGCTACTATAAAAGGAATATTTCTTTTTTGAATATTTTTTAGCATTCTCATTTTGGCACTTCATGTATTTAATTTCAGATATATTCTCAATAACATATATAACTCAGTGGTTATAACTTCAGTTTATTTGTTTCACCTGCGTATTATTCTTAAAACTCCAAGCTAGTTTATTTTTTATTTCTTAAAGATATTTATTTATTTATATTTATTTATGAGTGCATGAGCGGGGGGTGGGGATACAGAGGGAGAAGGAGAGAGAATCTGAAGCAGACTCTATATTGAGCACGTGGGGCTTGATCTCACCACCCTGAGATCATGACCTGAGCCGAAATCAAGAGTTGGATGCTTAACTGACTGAGCCACCCAGGCGGCCCTCAAAACTCCAAGCTAGTTTAAACAAACTACTTAAAGACTATAGATACTGAGAGAATTTCCTTCTCTATTTTTTTCACCATGTATCATGAATAGTCAGTTATTATAGAAGCATTCTAATACTATCATCTTTCAGCTAGTTTATATAATCATTTTCAATTTAAGCAACACAATTTTTGTTAGGTAGAAAACAGTTAAATCCATAGAATATTTCAAATTATTAATACTTTATTTTCAATTTTAAGGGAAAGGTTATATACTATTATAGCCACAAAAATTTTAATATAAGGTTACTGATTCTTTCTCCCAATGTCTTATGAAAAATTTTCAAACATACACAAAAGTACAGAACTGAATAATAAACCCGTATGTAACCTTCAGCCAGTTTCAAACATGATCAATATTTTGAAATTCTTCTTTTATCTACGAGCCCTTCCCCCAGTTTTTATGGGCTACTTAAAAGCAAGTTCGAGGCATTGTACCAGTTCATATCACATATATTTCAGTATTTATTTATTCTTAAAAGATTTTATTTATTTATTTGATACAGAAAGTAAGAGCGTGCGTGAGCGGGGGGGGGGGGGCAGAGAAGCAGGCTCCCTGCTGAGCAGGGAGCCCAATGCAGGGCTCCTTCCGGGACTGAAGGATCATGACCTGAGCTGAAGGCAGACCCTTAACCAACTGAGCCACCCAGGTGCCCCTATATTTTAGTTTTTAAATCTTTTTCTCAATGTAAGCCAACAGCTTATTTTAAAATTGTTTCATAAAAAGCTAAAAAGTTACTTATACTTCATTATAAGAAGTATATAATTTAATTTCTTACATTTCACCCGTACAATTTGTATGCGGCTGTGTGCCATTTAGAAACTCCTATTTCAAAGGAAAAGAAATTCCTATTTCAGTTAACTGGTGTTTTCAGGAAGGTGGTTTTATTTATTTATTTTTTAAAGTAATATGACACACATACACACACATATCCAACATAAGTATGCATGTAGTTTAGTTTTTTTAGAAATATTTTGATAGGTCATTCTGAAGTTAAAAGNGAAATATTTTGATAGGTCATTCTGAAGTTAAAAGAAACACGAGGGATCTATAAAATATCAGCAATCTGATGTTTCTTTAACTTCACATTTGTTTCTTTAATCATTTATTTATTTAGCCTTCCATGGTGTGCTGGAGCTGGCTTCCCGCAGTTTGTGGTGGCAAACTGGTAAATTTTTAGGAATTTTGTGAGCCGGATGTTAAACACAACCATTATTAAAAATCATTTAAATGTACAATAAAATCAATTTTATTTAAAAAAGAGAACATTCAAACTCACTGATTTTTAATTATTTTACTATTAGCTATGCTCTTGAGTTTATCCATGTCTATTGTATCTGTGCGGTGGAAACGTTATGTAAGGTGTGTTACTGAGCATGTTTACTCTGTGTTCAGTAATATCATGTTGGCCTTTCAGAGTTAGTCATGGGGGGGATATTTATCCCACAGACACAAGCAAATCCTACCAATCAGAGCTGTCTCTCACGCTCCTGCCTGGAGGGTTGGTGGTGAACACCCACCAGCACCACACTGCTTCCACCCTGAGCGTAACTACATGTCGGGCACCGGAGTGATATGAAATATTTCTGGTCTTTTGGAATTTAAGCATAAAAATCCTCCTCATGTCACATTATTAAAAGTACTTTAATAGAGGGCACTATAAAGGTAAATAGGAAGAGGTTCTTCAGAAAACAAAGAATACATGATATCTATTAATAATTTTTAATACATGTCTTTAAAAATCCCTTTATTATAAGATCCAAGTTTTAAAATATTAACATAAAAAAAGTTGTTATGCAAGGTGCCTGGGTGGCTCAGTTGGCTGAGCGTCTGCCTTTGGCTCAGGTCATGATCCTGCACGGCCAGGATGGAGTCCCACATTGGGATCCCTGCTTGGCAGGGAATCTGCTTCTCCCTCTGACACTCCCCCCTCTCGCGCTCTCTCTCTCTCTCAAATAAATAAATAAAATCTTAAAAAAAAAAAAGCTGTTTTGCTGAAACTCAGGAAATAAAAGGAATCCTAATGAGTTGGCATCTTTGGTTTTAATCATTTTATTACTTGAATTTCAGAAGTACAGAAAAATGTAATTAGGGGCGCCTGGGTGGCACAGCGGTTAAGCGCCTGCCTTCGGCTCAGGGCGGGATCCCGGCGTTATGGGATCGAGCCCCACATCAGGCTCCTCTGCTATGAGCCTGCTTCTTCCTCTCCCACTCCCCCTGCTTGTGTTCCCTCTTTCACTGGCTGTCTCTATCTCTGTCTAATAAATAAATAAAATCTAAAACAAAACAAAAAAAAAGTAATTAAATGTTAATAAAAGAATTAAAAACACCATGTAAAATATATATGTTTTTTAAATGATGTAATATAAGGCTGAAGAAAATAAGAAATATGAACCTGATTTTTGTTTTTTTATTTTTATTTTTTTTTAAAGATTTTTATTTCTTTGACAGAGAAAGAGAGACAGCCAGCAAGAGAGGGAACACAGTCAGGGGGAGTGGGAGAGGAAGAAGCAGGGTCCCAGCGGAGGAGCCTGATGTGGGGCTTGATCCCAGGACTCTGGGATCACGCCCTGAGCCGAAGGCAGATGCTTAACGACTGAGCCACCCAGGCGCCCCTATGACTCTGATTTTTAAAAGATAACTTGGGAACTATCATGCACCAAATAATGTGAGAGCTTGAGAATACCAAGTTAAGTATGTTTAATAGAAAAGTAATCTTCCATCAAAATGTCAAAAAGCAAACCTATTTTAAAAATGAGGTTTTAAACAAATGGTTACCAGAGGGGAGGTGGGTAGGAGGATGGGTGAAATAGGTGATGGGCATTAAGAGTACACTTATCATGATGAGCAGTGAGTAATACACGAAATTATTGTATCACTATATTGTACACCTGAAACTAATATAACACTGTATGTTAACAATGCTGGAATTAAAAAAAAAATTTTTAAAAATGAGGTTTTATTTAAAAACTCAAAATGCCACCTGAAACTGCCAAACTTGTTTTGCCAGTTGATATTCTCAGAAATCAAAGCTTTGCCTGTCTAGTCTGCATTTATATTTAGTCTGGGCATTTAATCTCTTTTTTTTGATCTTAGTTTTGCCATACACTATGAGTTGTTTTATAAAGCTTTAACATTAAGTTAGTTTCGTAAGTTGTAAAATCATTTTGTACTAGCAAACAGCTTATTTTAAAACTGTTCAGAAAATATACAAAGGAGTGACAAAGAATAAAAATGAACACTGTGATTCTTTATATGTGTTTCTTTTGTTTAAGTTATTTACCTCTTGTGAAAGCTGTGTTACTTGCTCCTTTTGATGTTCCAGGTCTTTTAAAACCAATGAGTTTTGTTTTTCTAACTGAAGCACTCTTCTTGCCAAGTGGACACTAGGTGAGTGAAATAAGAAAATTAATGCTTAAAAAAGATGAATGCTTTCTATGCCTGAAAACTGACTTACCGTTTCCTAGTAATACTTAAATATTTACAGAAAAAATATGGAGTCAAATATTTTCAGGTGGTAACAGTGGAAGACCAATATCCCAACAGCTCAGAATTTTGAAAGTAACATTAAAATCTCCATAATAATATAACTGTGATATATTGATTACTGCAGTAATGGTTTCTAGCCCTTGCTATAAAAGTATGAGTTACATTATACTTGTTTGAAAAGACCACAAGATAGCAATTTACAGCTTTTCTCCATTTTTACAAAAATTTCCCATTTATAAACAAATCAGGCAATTAGTTGAAACAATAATAAGCCTGCACTTTGAAAAGCTTCAGTGTTTACCTCAGACAACAAAATGCATTTTGTAATACAAAAAACAACTGAACAGATTTTCTATTGAAAGCAGAGATGGAAAAGATGCATGAAAAGTGGGCAATGTCTATAGTAAAGGCATATTCCATACTAAAAGATCACCCTTTGACCATCACATGATGATCACAACTTGTACTGAGTGTAACCTTCAGTATTTAACATCACATTAAATGTGAAATGCCCCAATTCCACTTTTAAGACACACACAAAAAAAGGTTCAACTATAAAATCATTTCTCCTACCTACTAGGGAAAAAAACATGGTATAATTCTTTAAAGAACTGCTAATAATGTTGGGAAGACATGTTGTTCCAAAGACCTTCTCTGTGACTCCAAAAAACTAAAAATTTCCTATTTATATTTTCATGTTTGAAGGAGTTAATTACTGAATCGCAAAATCTGTGGAATCTGAGAAGACAAAATGTTACATAATGACATGCAGCAAAATATTTTCAGTTTAAATAAAATTGTTTTATTTATTTACGGAACAGGAACAATTCCATTATATTTTAAATATCTCCTAACATTGGATGAAGGAATGCAGACAAAACTCTGAAAATAATGATAAACATCATTCTACACAACCATTTCTACGAACTTGTTATCCCAAATGAAAAAGGGGAGTTCTAGTAAAAGTCCATATTGTGAATTGTGCGGCTTGTTTAGATATGCTCATATCTAAGTTTCTACTGGCGTAAGATTTTGCCTTAATAATCAGCTGCAGCTAGAGATGGAAAAGACATAGTCCTTATTTTTTGACAATCGTTTTTTTATAAAAAATAGCTTTAATGATATAGAATTTTATTGCTATGTAATTTATATACCACAAAGTCCACCCATTTAAAGTGTCCAAATAAGTGGTTTTTAGTACGTTTAGAATTATGCAACTAATACTCTAATTTTAGAATATTTTCATTACAAAAAAAAATCCTTCCCCATTAACATTGTTCCCCGTCTTACTGCCCAGCTGTAGGGAACCGCTTACCTACTTTCTTCTTCTATAGATTTTTTATGATATTTATAGTTATGGCTACCCCATTTTCTCTCTCTCAATCTAAAATATGCTAAGTTCTCTCAAATTTGACCCTAAAATAAGATCTCTACAAATAAGTCTTAACACTAATTTTGTTATGTTTATAGTTTTAATCTGTTGAATTTATATGTTTGCAAACATCAGTATTTCATATCATTAACTGCTTTTTATGAAGTTAATATAAAATCCTTTGAGTTATCTTCATTCATATTTTCATTTTTTATCTCATCCTTCATATATGTTAGGAGTAAGTCTCTTCATCTTTCTGTCTTTCACAGAACTCAGCACGAGGGTCTTTCGTACATGGTAATTTCTCAGGAATGTATGCTGAAGTTACAGACCGTCAGGTGTAATGCTCAGTATGAACAATGAACACAATCAAACGCTATTACACAGGAAACAGTTGCGGATGATACGAAATGGAAGAAAAAGGGGATGCAAGAAAATAATAAGATGCAAAGGTCACCCATTACCAACATTTTGAGGAAAATAATGACTTGAAGACAACACGTTTAAAAAACGTAAGTAGCTCATTTGGTTTGGGTGATTTTGTTTTGTTTGGAAACTGCATAATGCTCTTATGCAGATATGGTGTGATACCACTTATCAACGCAAAATAGCATATGACATAAAGTAGTGAATTCAAGAAATTCTTGGTATGCTGGTGCTTATGTCCTAATACCAGGGCTACCTCCTTCTACTAAGAATTGCCCTGATTTTAGTTGAGCATTCTAAGAGAGGAAAATCAACTCTAAATAGAAGGAAGTTATCTTATGATACCTTGAAGTGCTTTAATGTGTTTTACAGTGTTGTAATAGCATATAGAACCATTTTATTGAGAAAAACTTTCTAGGAACTGATGCTTACAGAAATGACTGTGACTTTTACTATGAATGTTGACCTCATTTATGATACATAATGCTTATAATGTAGAAGACATTGTCATATAATTGGTCTCCAAGTGAAGCACTGATCACATTTAAAACATTTACTTTTACTCCTGAAGTCATTATAAAGACAGCAGAACACATCTCTTCATAGACATTTCAGAAATGGTATTAAGATTCTCAGGTTGCCCTAAATGACCCATTTAGCCCATAGATTATAGATGTTACAGAAAGAAAAAAAAAAAAGGAAAAAAGGAAGAAGAAAAAGAATAAAAAATATTGAGAAATCTAGAACACACAGGAAAAACAGGACATATAGCTTTCATCATAATCATACTTGCAATTAAACAAAAATGATTGTAATATTAGCTTTTTTATCTTCATCATAAATATCAATGACTTTGGAAAAGCAGGTTGAATTAGAAGAAACATTAATTCATTCAGTAAGACATTCAAGAACATTCTCTTTTAACAAAATTTATAAAAAGCCTGTAATCTATATGGGCACTGGGAATACACAGTTTCTACCTGGAGGATCTAATAGTCTGCTGAGGAAGATGGGCAAATAAATTATCATAGTGTGCTAAATGCTAAGAAGGGGCACACTGAGGGCTGAAAACTAGNGAGTTACATTATACTTGTTTGAAAAGACCACAAGATAGCAATTTACAGCTTTTCTCCATTTTTACAAAAATTTCCCATTTATAAACAAATCAGGCAATTAGTTGAAACAATAATAAGCCTGCACTTTGAAAAGCTTCAGTGTTTACCTCAGACAACAAAATGCATTTTGTAATACAAAAAACAACTGAACAGATTTTCTATTGAAAGCAGAGATGGAAAAGATGCATGAAAAGTGGGCAATGTCTATAGTAAAGGCATATTCCATACTAAAAGATCACCCTTTGACCATCACATGATGATCACAACTTGTACTGAGTGTAACCTTCAGTATTTAACATCACATTAAATGTGAAATGCCCCAATTCCACTTTTAAGACACACACAAAGAAAGGTTCAACTATAAAATCATTTCTCCTACCTACTAGGGAAAAAAACATGGTATAATTCTTTAAAGAACTGCTAATAATGTTGGGAAGACATGTTGTTCCAAAGACCTTCTCTGTGACTCCAAAAAACTAAAAATTTCCTATATATTTTCATGTTTGAAGGAGTTAATTACTGAATCGCAAAATCTGTGGAATCTGAGAAGACAAAATGTTACATAATGACATGCAGCAAAATATTTTCAGTTTAAATAAAATTGTTTTATTTATTTACGGAACAGGAACAATTCCATTATATTTTAAATATCTCCTAACATTGGATGAAGGAATGCAGACAAAACTCTGAAAATAATGATAAACATCATTCTACACAACCATTTCTACGAACTTGTTATCCCAAATGAAAAAGGGGAGTTCTAGTAAAAGTCCATATTGTGAATTGTGCGGCTTGTTTAGATATGCTCATATCTAAGTTTCTACTGGCGTAAGATTTTGCCTTAATAATCAGCTGCAGCTAGAGATGGAAAAGACATAGTCCTTATTTTTTGACAATCGTTTTTTATAAAAAATAGCTTTAATGATATAGAATTTTATTGCTATGTAATTTATATACCACAAAGTCCACCCATTTAAAGTGTCCAAATAAGTGGTTTTTAGTACGTTTAGAATTATGCAACTAATACTCTAATTTTAGAATATTTTCATTACAAAAAAAAATCCTTCCCCATTAACATTGTTCCCCGTCTTACTGCCCAGCTGTAGGGAACCGCTTACCTACTTTCTTCTTCTATAGATTTTTTATGATATTTATAGTTATGGCTACCCCATTTTCTCTCTCTCAATCTAAAATATGCTAAGTTCTCTCAAATTTGACCCTAAAATAAGATCTCTACAAATAAGTCTTAACACTAATTTTGTTATGTTTATAGTTTTAATCTGTTGAATTTATTATATGTTTGCAAACATCAGTATTTCATATCATTAACTGCTTTTTATGAAGTTAATATAAAATCCTTTGAGTTATCTTCATTCATATTTTCATTTTTTATCTCATCCTTCATATATGTTAGGAGTAAGTCTCTTCATCTTTCTGTCTTTCACAGAACTCAGCACGAGGGTCTTTCGTACATGGTAATTTCTCAGGAATGTATGCTGAAGTTACAGACTGTCAGGTGTAATGCTCAGTATGAACAATGAACACAATCAAACGCTATTACACAGGAAACAGTTGCGGATGATACGAAATGGAAGAAAAAGGGGATGCAAGAAAATAATAAGATGCAAAGGTCACCCATTACCAACATTTTGAGGAAAATAATGACTTGAAGACAACACGTTTAAAAAACGTAAGTAGCTCATTTGGTTTGGGTGATTTTGTTTTGTTTGGAAACTGCATAATGCTCTTATGCAGATATGGTGTGATACCACTTATCAACGCAAAATAGCATATGACATAAAGTAGTGAATTCAAGAAATTCTTGGTATGCTGGTGCTTATGTCCTAATACCAGGGCTACCTCCTTCTACTAAGAATTGCCCTGATTTTAGTTGAGCATTCTAAGACAGGAAAATCAACTCTAAATAGAAGGAAGTTATCTTATGATACCTTGAAGTGCTTTAATGTGTTTTACAGTGTTGTAATAGCATATAGAACCATTTTATTGAGAAAAACTTTCTAGGAACTGATGCTTACAGAAATGACTGTGACTTTTACTATGAATGTTGACCTCATTTATGATACATAATGCTTATAATGTAGAAGACATTGTCATATAATTGGTCTCCAAGTGAAGCACTGATCACATTTAAAACATTTACTTTTACTCCTGAAGTCATTATAAAGACAGCAGAACACATCTCTTCATAGACATTTCAGAAATGGTATTAAGATTCTCAGGTTGCCCTAAATGACCCATTTAGCCCATAGATTATAGATGTTACAGAAAGAAAAAAAAAAAGGAAAAAAGGAAGAAGAAAAAGAATAAAAAATATTGAGAAATCTAGAACACACAGGAAAAACAGGACATATAGCTTTCATCATAATCATACTTGCAATTAAACAAAAATGATTGTAATATTAGCTTTTTTATCTTCATCATAAATATCAATGACTTTGGAAAAGCAGGTTGAATTAGAAGAAACATTAATTCATTCAGTAAGACATTCAAGAACATTCTCTTTTAACAAAATTTATAAAAAGCCTGTAATCTATATGGGCACTGGGAATACACAGTTTCTACCTGGAGGATCTAATAGTCTGCTGAGGAAGATGGGCAAATAAATTATCATAGTGTGCTAAATGCTAAGAAGGGGCACACTGAGGGCTGAAAACTAGTACTGACTCATCTGGTGAGGAAGCAGAGAAATAGCATTCCGGGCAGAGGGAAAAGCATAATAGGTAAAGGATGATGTGTGGGGGTGTGGTATGGATTGATAAAACACATGGCACGTGGTGAGAGCTGAAGCTAGAGAGAAAAAGGCAGGGATATATGATGAAAAGTCTTAAATGTTAAGCTGAGTTTGGATTCTATTCGTAAATTGGTTAGGCATGACATGATCAGATTTGTACTTGAGAGAGTTCTCTGTCAACACTGTGGAGAAGGAAGAAGACTTGAGCCAATTATAAAGTTAAGATCACAGTCTAGACTGATGGTCTCCATAAGCAAATATGTGCAAAATAATCCACTGAAGTGTGGGAAATTTTACTTAATTTATTTTAACATTAAGTGTCTTTAAAGTTTTATTATTATTTTTTTAAAGATTTTATTTATTTATTTGACAGAGACGGGGGGGGGTGGAGAAAGAGAGTAAGCACAAGCAGGCTCTCCACCGAGCAGGGAGCCCAATGTGGGGCTTGATCCCAGGACCCTGGGATTATGTCCTGAGCCGAAGGCAGATACTTAACTGACTGAGCCACCCAGGAGACCCAAGTGTCTTTAAAA
This sequence comes from Ailuropoda melanoleuca, assembly GCF_002007445.2. Classification (NCBI taxonomy): domain Eukaryota; kingdom Metazoa; phylum Chordata; class Mammalia; order Carnivora; family Ursidae; genus Ailuropoda; species Ailuropoda melanoleuca. Next base: position 107,604,730 of record NC_048224.1, on the reverse strand, counting down.
TTTTAATTTTCTATGTAGGTTTTATATTTTAATCTATATAATATGTTATTCATATGATAGTACATGTATGTAATTGATAAATAAATACATGTACGTGTACTGGTAGGTGAATGCTCAATTTTTTTCCCCAATCGGGAGTCATATCAAAAGTCTGGAGACCAATGGTCTGGGCCACTTTTGTCCAATAGAAACATAATGCAAGCCACATATGTAATTTAAAAATTTTTAGAAGCCACATTAAAAATATTATAAAACCCTTACCTCACATGATATCAAAAATTAACTCAAAATGGATCAGACTTAAATGTAAAAACTAGGATATTAACTCTTAGAAGAAAACACAGGAGTAAATCTTCCTGACCTTGGATTTGGCAAAGCATTCTCAGATATGGCACCAAAAGCACAAGCAACTAATGAAAAATTAGATAAACTGCACTGTATCAAAATTAAACTATTTTGTGCTTCAAAAGACACCCTCAAGAAAGTAAAAAAAAACCCACATGAAACAGAAGAGAACATTCCAAAATATGTATCTGATAAGGGAATTGTATCTAGAAAACATAAAGAACTCTTTTTTTTTTTTTAAAAGATTTTATTAATTTATTTATTTGAGAGAGAACGAGAGAGCACAAGCAGGGGTAGGGGAGAGGAAGAGGGAGTGGGAGAAGCAGGCTCCTCGCTGGGCAGGAAGCCTGATGAGGGACCACCCTAGTACCCTGGGATCATAACCTGAGCCGAAGGCAAATGCTTAATTGACTGAGCCACCCAGGTGCCCCTAAAGAACTCTTATAACTCAATAATAAAAAGACAATCCAATTACATCATTCACAACAGTGCCTTATGCTGCAGAAAGTTCTAAATAATTACATAAATATATCTTTGCACTCCTTGTACTGCCATGTTCTCAGAAAGCATAATGATAGGGTCAACACATGTGTATTACAGACTTTTAGACATTCCTCTTGAAAGGTTCGTACAAGTTTAAATTCTCATGAACTAGAATGAAAAAGTTCTCCAAGAACTAGGATTTTTAGTTATTTTGTTCTCGAATGTAGTCAAAGTACATTGAATAATAGCTGGTACAAAGGAGGTGTTCAGTAATAAAGTGTTGAATGAACTTTATATAAGGCCTCCTGTTTCTTCACACCCTAGCTCACAATGGGCATAATCAATCTTCAAAAGTTTTGCTAATAACCTTATATAAACAATAGAATCTTTAAATTTCTTCATTTATGAGGTTAAACATCTTTTCATATGTCTGTCAGACATTTGTATTTCTTAATGAAGTGATGTTTACGTCCTTTTCTCACCCACTTCAAATCTTACCTACATGGTTAATTCTACTCTGTCTAAACTATTTAAAAATATCAAGGCCTTCTGTAATCTCAACTGAACCAACCTTATTTTCCATTAATGTCTACTCTACTTAATGTCTCATAAACATGTTTTGTATTTTCCTTCCACTATACCTCTGTTGGTCCCCCCAGTCTGAGGAAGGCAGGTTATTTCCTTGCTTGACAGATTCAACTTTTTTTTTTTTCTTTTTTTTGAAGTAGGCTCCATGTCCAGCATGGTGCCCAACGTGGGGTTCAAACTCAGGACTCTGAGATCAAGACCTGAGCTGAGATCAAGAGTCAGACGCCTAACTGAGACACCCAGGTGACCCACACTCAACTTTTTTTTTTAAAGTCTCCCTTCAAGTTTCACTTCCTCTTATTTCTGACCATGCTAGTCTTCACTGATCTCTACTGCGCTGATCGACATAGCCTAGCATACATTACGGCACTAAATTATATACTTTTCGATGTTTCTTGATATTCGTTCATGTGTGCTAATCTTTTCTTTCCCAACAGATGCAACTTACGTGAGTGAAGACACGGTCTTACCCCCTGTGGTGTGTGCTAAACAGAGTAGACACTTAATAAATCGTTCTTGATTTTGTTGTAAGTGAATTTTGTTCACATGAACATACTGGTAGAAGCCATATTCTTAGGTTGCAGAGTTTCAATATTAAAGCAGGACTAATGCTCAGCATCTAAGCACTGAACTTATAATAGAAATGTGCATAAACTTAGTAAAAGAAAACAAATACTACAGATACTAATTCATCTCTTCTATACTTCAACCTCCTGTATCTTCAAATGTGGCATATTGTTGTGGTGCATGATTTGGTGTAATAAGTGGATTCTGTGTAGAAATCTGGAGTGTTAAAAGTGGGAAGAAATCCACTTTAACTGAAATTCAAAGAAAAACAAATGAAGAATTTCTCATCTATATAGCTGAGTTTATGTCTCTTTAAGCACAATGCACATAGAATGAAAACAAGTACGTCCAAGTTCTTTATAAAGAGTAACTATGGATACAGTCAGGAAAAATGACTCCTGCTAAAGGTTATTATTTTTTTCGTACAGAATGTACTAAATTCAAGAAAGCATTGCTTTTACAGGCTGTTGTGACACTAACCTAGGTACAACTTAACCATACTTCTTTGTAATTATATTCATTGCCATGTGACTTTTACCTGCACCAAGATTAAGTTCAACATCAACTAGAAACTACTACTACAGGAGTACAGTTTTGTATCTAAATATTAAACGAAAACTTCACCTGTTACCTGGTAAAATTTTCCCAACAGGGTTATCTCTTAGCTCCCTCATCACTTTTTGACTCCAAATAAAAGTTACTCTCTTAGATCTGTCAATGGCAGTAGCACTGCTGCTTATTACATATAATTTCATAATAGCACAGCCCTGCTAGTGTGGACATGGGAGATCTTCATCTACATCTGAGATGTCAAAGCACCATAGAGGACTGATGTTCTATCCCAATTCCTTCAATCTTGGTATGATTTTCTTAGTATTATCAAAACTCCAAATAAGTAAGTGTATTTATTTAGTGACTTGCTAATTAGTTACTTGTCTGAAATAACATTTGGCTTTTTGATCTTTTTCAATTTTAGCAGGTCAGAGGTCTGTCTCTATTAGTAGGGCATAAAAAATAAATTGTTCAAAAAAAGGGCACTAGTGCCAGAATGATTCTAGCTTCAGAACTCTTCAGGTTGGTGCCTGTACTTATTGCTCTGTTGGTAATTCTCGAGAACCAAATAGTGGTCTCATGCTGATTACCTACAGTCATATGAAACTTTCCCTAGTTTATTCTATAGATTTAAACTTTCGAGTTGACCATGAATAGAACATCAGTAACTTTTTAAAGGACTATTCCTAAAACTAACCCAAATGAAATCAGTACAACTTTCCCCAAGGACACACTCATCCACATGAGAATAAAGAGAGAAAACCAAATTTCCATTATGCACCAAAGTTTGCCAGAGGGAAAAAAAAAGTTTCCTTTGCTTTAATTTTTTCCTTTATTATAAAGCTGAGTCTACTATGAGAGTTTCAACTTAAAGCTCTTTATAAAACTAGATGGAAACTAAAACAAAAGGTCTATAGTATGCAGTAAATCTTGCAATTTGAAAGGTTTAAGAACCTTCAGAAAAGGCTATCCATTCAGATCTACCAAAGAAAACAGAGAAGCACACACTGAGACCAAGTTCCTGCCTGGGTGTTACCCATTTAAGTTGCAGGTTAAAGAGCATAACCAAACATGTAACCAGAAAATCTTGTTTGCTATTTTCAAAACAATCATGACCGAAACAAAAACATTACTTCAGATTTTCAAGTTTAGTCAAGTCAAGAAGAGCCCATTTCATTTTAATTTACTTTCACTGTACAAGCCCTTTTAACCAACCGGAACTTTGTCCCAGAAAGAGTTTGATGTGATATTTCGTTATTGTTGATTATCTTCACTGAAACTTCAAAATATGAGTAAGCTGATTTGAGAATTATGTGTTGAAGAGACATTTTTGGGAGTTATTTTTCAAACTACAAAAATTAATTTTGCTACTTTTTTTTTAACAGGAAATTGGCAGTACCGTCTTAAATTGGCAATATGTATTAAAACTAACATCAAAAAAAGTGAATCTCAGGGCGCCTGGGTGGCACAGCGGTTGAGCGTCTGCCTTCGGCTCAGGGCGTGATCCCGGCGTTGTGGATCGAGCCCCACATCGGGCTCCTCCGCTGTGAGCCTGCTTCTTCCTCTCCCACTCTCCCTGCTTGTGTTCCCTCTCTCACTGGTTGTCTCTATCTCTGTCAAATAAAATAAATAAAATCTTAAAAAAAAAAAAAGTGAATCTCAAAACTGGTTTCATGTCCAGGGGAGTGTCTCGACTAATTAAGAAGTCTCATTAAAATTCTCAAACAAAGCTGTTTTAAGTGAAAACTTAAATTGTGCCTAAAGTTTTTGGAGTACTAGCCTTTCCTCTAAAATAACTGTGCAATTTACTCTAAGAAACACTAATCAGTCTAACTAACCTTTCCTGAATAACCCACTATATGCCAGGCACTGTGTGATGAACTCTGCATCCATTTTCTCACTTAAATTTCATAATATACCTTCAGTAGCAACAGGCAACCGGTGAAAATTGTCAGTGACTACTGAATTTCTTAACAACATGAAACTCAAAAACCAAAGGCCTAAAAATTAAAGTTTTGGATAACCATTAAAAATTATCTTTCTGAAGACTATTCAGTGAAACAAGAAAATGTTCAAGATAGAATTATAAGATAAAAAATTAAACTTTCACATTACATACAAAATACCCTAAATATGCAAGAAAATATATGTGTCTATATAAAGTTTGAATGGTTATCTTTGGATGGTAGGATTACCAGCAGTTTTCTAAAATAAATGTATTATTTTTATAATCAGAAATTTGCTCCAATTAAGCGTTACTCTAACGTACCTAAATCTGGTTGTTGAATGTATGAGATTTTACATCAAACACAGTATGAACGGAATGTATTGTGTAGCAGTTGAAAATAAGTTCCTTTGAAATTTTAATATATTTTGGTATAGATTAATGTATAATGAAAACTTTATTATGCAAACATTTCATTTGCGGTTCTGATTGAGTTATTTTATAATATACCTTCAGTTTCCATTGCTTTAATTTTAAATGTGAAGAATTAAATACAGATTCTCTTAAAAGCTACATTGCTTTCATTTTAAATAAGTTAAACTTAAACAGAGCATGAAGCCATTGACTTCTTTACAAATATCTACTAAAAAATGAAATATAGTTTGCAAACTTTGGAAATGTGTCAGACCTTAAAAGAGGGAACCNATGAAAACTTTATTATGCAAACATTTCATTTGCGGTTCTGATTGAGTTATTTTATAATATACCTTCAGTTTCCATTGCTTTAATTTTAAATGTGAAGAATTAAATATAGATTCTCTTAAAAGCTACATTGCTTTCATCTTAAATAAGTTAAACTTAAACAGAGCATGAAGCCATTGACTTCTTTACAAATATCTACTAAAAAATGAAATATAGAGTTTGCAAACTTTGGAAATGTGTCAGACCTTAAAAGAGGGAACCTCTTTGCCACTGGTCAATTTTGTGCAAACAGTAGGCACTCAATAGAAGATGTTGAATGAATGGGTGAAGGAATGCATAAATGTCCTCTTTGGGTATATAGACTTACTTTCCCTTCACTTAGTTTAGATGACCTGAGAAGCACTTCCTCAAAATAACCCTCTGGTTCACCATGAGACGAATGCCTGGCACCAGCTGGTAGGAGATATTAATAGTATGCCCATTAGGCACTTGTTCAAGGCACATAGATAGCTCAGTGATAAAATCTTTAGAAATATTTGGATAGTTAAGATTATTCAGAATATGAATCAGTTGTGGTTCCTTAAGTCTTCACTCTAATTATTAAGAAATCAACATCTGTTTTTGGAAATTCTTTTAAAAAAGTAAGGTAACAGCAATAATTGCTTTCAATTTTAGAGGAACTCAGCATTTAGGGCTAAAGAAAAAAGCTTACAACAGCAAAATTCTTTTTTTTCCCCCCTTGTGACAAAGATTCTTTTGAAGGATTCATATGCTAAAAAAAGAAGAGAATCGACCTTTTCCTTCAAATTTCAATTTTCAGTATTTACCAATGACTTACCACTGACAAAGAAGTCTCTTACCCATAAAAGTATATTTCTATTCCTCCATAGGCAATTTAATGCTCCAAAAAAGTGATATGCTGATAATTACAAAATAGCCGAGGTCACCCTTAGTGACCTGTGGAGGGAGTGGGCAAAGAATGGGAATGGGACGGGGCTATACATGATGTTTCAAATAATACAGACTTCAGAAATACGTGCATCTTCATCATACAGAATTAACCATTCCAGCTACAAAATGACANCCCCCCTTGTGACAAAGATTCTTTTGAAGGATTCATATACTAAAAAAAGAAGAGAATCGACCTTTTCCTTCAAATTTCAATTTTCAGTATTTACCAATCACTTACCACTGACAAAGAAGTCTCTTACCCATAAAAGTATATTTCTATTCCTCCATAGGCAATTTAATGCTCCAAAAAAGTGATATGCTGATAATTACAAAATAGCCGAGGTCACACTTAGTGACCTGTGGAGGGAGTGGGCAAAGAATGGGAATGGGACGGTGCTATACATGATGTTTCAAATAATACAGACTTCAGAAATACGTGCATCTTCATCAGACAGAATTAACCATTCCAGCTACAAAATGACACTTGACAGTCACCTATCCTTGATCTAAAAATTTTCCAGATATTTTCTTTAACCAATAAGGGACACAAATTCAAAGTATCCATTTGTTTTGTTATAAAATGGCCTATGTCTTACATCATGGCCTTAAAGACATTTTTTTTTTTTAAAGATTTTATTTATTTATTTGACAGAGACAGAGACAGTCAGCGAGAGAGGGAACACAAGCAGGGAGAGTGGGAGAGGAAGAAGCAGGCTCCCAGCCGAGGAGCCCGATGTGGGACTTGATCCCTCCCGCAACGCCGGGATCACGCCCTGAGCCGAAGGCAGACGCTTAACGACTGCGCTACCCAGGTGCCCCANAGAGGGAACACAAGCAGGGAGAGTGGGAGAGGAAGAAGCAGGCTCCCAGCCGAGGAGCCCGATGTGGGACTCAATCCCGCAACGCCGGGATCACGCCCTGAGCCGAAGGCAGACGCTTAATGACTGCGCTACCCAGGTGCCCCGGCCTTAAAGACATTTTATTCTCTGAGCCATCACTACAAAAGTACTAGAATTCGGATGAAATGTTTTTCTTACTTAGTGTGTAATGTCTCTAAATGTTTAAATCAACTCATAAAAATAAAAGATAAGCAACTTTGAATCCTCAAATACTCTGATAAAGAGACAATTCTACTAGGTATCTTACATCACGCTACATTAAGAGAATAAACAAGAATAAGATACAGCTGCTGAGCTTGAGGAACTTTCCATATGGCTGGGGAAATGACATGGGAAACAAGAGCTAATGAGATAAGAGAGATGCTCTATTGTGTGGTATGGAGAAAATAGATGTTCAAAGGCATAAAGATGTACTGCCCTCATTTTGGGTAGAGAAGCAAATGAGGCTGGAGGGGTGGGGCCATGGGGAGGGGTCTGGAAGTCAGGCAGAAATATTTAGATTTGATAGAGTAGCAAATGGGGCAGTGAGATGTTTCTGCACAGAAGGATGAATTAAAGTTAGAGAAAGGAGTTAGGTAAAAAAATCAGCTAGGTCAACTAGAAAACTGATTTATATAGATACAATTTTTCTCTTAGTGTACTTTTAAGTAATATCTCACAAAATCATGAGTGGATCTCCCCCAAATTTTCTGGGCTACACAGTCTTTTATACTTTCAATCATAATACACATTCTATCAATCTCTTTCTCTCCATCTCCCTCTTTCTTTTGCTCAAATATATGCCAAGGAATGTACACAGCTGAATAAAAAATGAGAGAAAAAGGAAGCATGATTAATTAATTTTAACCTGAAAACTGTTGGTACAAATTCATTTGTAACTCACTTGAAATTAATGTGAAAATAAAATTAAAATGGTGTCATTACCACTGAATCTAATTCTAGGAAAATTCTAATGTACACTTCTATTTTACTGACCATTAAACTCACTTAAAAATACATGAAATGCATGATTATAACTTACTGTACTTTATTTTGTGAGCAATTTAATATTTATGCATACTAAGAATAAAGTAACTTTACTTTGCACATTATCAAAAAGCATAATGTAATTACATTTAGCTCGAGTAGATAAGTAAAACAAATATATATTGATTTTACCTTTGCTTTAGTCGTCTTTTGGCCGTTGTGGGAACATTAGCACCATAGCCATAGGAAAAAAGAACCCTTTCAGCCTCATCTTCATTTTCAACTGAAAAATATTAAAGTGTATGATGTAAAATCAGTTTTTTTTTTCCTTAAAAAGCACGGCAGACGTGAAAATAAAAGAGGTCATACTAATGAATCAGGGAGCATAAGAACATTAAAAAGGACTAATGCATAATCTCAAACAGTCCATTTGTAAGTAGAAGCATATTTCTTAAAGTACATGGTCACTTAAATTCGTTCCATTTATTTTTAAAAGGTGCAGGGCTTGCATCATATGACATGTTAAAGTTTCTTGTTATAAAGCATAATAATACAGATGTGTTATTCTGAATGATTCTAAGGCTTTTTATATGGAAAGTATGTTATGTAATTATAAATAAGTAATGATAACATCAATTTCACTACTTCTCTTCTTGATAAAAGAAATGACTATTTTTAATTACGAAAGATGTGCATTATTTTATCAGAACAACTTTATCCTAACTTGCAATAATGAAACTGTGCACTTAAGTAGGCTACTCCGTGAAAAAAATGTACAGTACTAAGAATGTATTGATGGCCTTTTTTTTTATTAGAAAAAAGTTCAGTGAGACCAGTTACTTCTAAATTCTGCCACTGTCACACCACTCTTTTCCAGAAGGAATTTTAACTGACAGGTTAGCATTTCATTGTTAAAAAGCTTAAAGGCAATGGCAATTTTACTTTAAGTTGGGATTAAAAAATAATTAAAGCCCATAAAAACTAAAGGTTTACTAGCTCAAATTAAAGCAGTCAATAACATATAACAATTTTATAACATTATTCAACAACAACCATTATTTTAACATTAAAAAGAGAAACCTTCTGGAAATGTTTCAGATTAAAACAAAGCCACACAGTTCACGTTAGTAAGTGAAGCTATTTGCAGGCCCATTACTGTAATATGCATACATTTGTTGACCAATCCTTTTATGGGTATAATAAGAATTTTAAATACATTTTTCCTGTTTTTCCTCAATTTTACCCCTATTTTTCATGGTGAACCAGGGTCAGTTTTCAGAGGTAGAATTATTAGTTGGCCGGTAAATGTGGAAGCAAAAGATGATATATGCCACTGCCAATACTGTTATCAGCTGTCATGGCTCCAAATCCAAGATGAAATCTCCAATTCAGCTGTATCAGAATGGCAGGAGGGCTTTATTAGAGGGCTTTATTTAGATACCTATCTGACTCTTGTCTCTAAATTCAGAAGGAAGAAGTTAAATGCAGTTAATGTCTCAAAAACCCGTCAGATATTAATGGATACCTTAAATTTAACTTTAATACCTAATGGATTAATAACTCATGGTATAACTATTCTAGTGGTGATTTAAGTACAGAAACAACGTACTATACACCACATGGTAAATGGTACCAAAGAGATTTGTGTCTGATGTGTCTTAGAAGTACAGAGCACCAAGCAACTCTATCTGAATGCTACCATTTTTCTTAAGCTAGAAGCATTAGGAGGAGAATGTGTGAGGAGACTAACATTCATAGAGAAGGCACAGGAGGGCCTGTGCATGTGTAAAGGCACAGAGCTGTGAAGTTTTAGTAACTGTGAGATAAGTGGCTGGGGTTAGCTTAGAGAACAATGGTAGTAGAAAGGTAGGCTCAGTTCCAACTATGACCGCAACTAAAGTCTTATTTGCTACGGTAAGGAATTTGGATTTTATTTCACGGTCAACAAGAAACTAATAGAAAGGTGACATGACCAAAAGATCTTTGTTGTTGATGCTGATATTATAGAAAAATAATTTCTAATAATGGGGAAAAGGATGGCCTATACGAGCACAGAGAACTCCTCACAAGTTATAATAATAATCCAGTTAAGACATGGTCCCTAAGAGCAAAGGGAGGATGAAGAAAAGAACTTAGATTCTAGACAAATGAATAGGTGTGGAGGTGATTAAGGCATTAGATAGAATGAGGGAGAAATCAAGGTTGACAAAAGCTGGATGGTAATTAGACTTTAACCTTACTAACATCAAGAATACAAGAAAACTAGTTAAGTTTCATAGAAGAAAAAATGTAAGAAATGCTACCCTTTTAATGACTGCAGGAACTCTTTACAGATCTATGCAATCATTAGCCTACAGACAGTAAATGAAATTGTGGAAAGGGATAAGATTATCCAGAGAGAAGCTGAGTAAGTAATAACTGAAGAGTTGTTGAGGAGGAAAACCCATGGTGAACAATTAGGTAGAATAAGCTAGAAGGAGAGACAACAAAATCGATGGAGAAGAAACAAAGGCAGGTGACTTTTGAGAAGAGAAGCATTTCATGAAATGCGACAAATGCCTTGCAGAGGTTACAAGTAGGATGAGATGGACAGCAGGTTCCAGAATCTGGTTTTCTTTTTATATTGGGATTTATTTAGCTTCTAGGCAATACTCTTTCTTTCTTTTAGTAGGCTCCATGAGCCCAAAGTGGGACTTGAACTCACAACCCTGAGATCAAGACCTGAGATGAGATAAAGAGTCCAACACTAAACCAACTGAGCCACCCAGGAACCCCACAATACATCTAACAAATGTATGAAATCTTTGAAAACTAAACTCCTCAAATATCCAAATAATATACTTATTTAATTATAAAGAGCAATTCAAGTATAAATAGGCTATGTCATTTGCCACAATTATACCCTAATAAATGAAGTCTAGCCATCTTCATCAGCTGAAATTTGCTATATTAGATGGTGATACTTTGAAACCTGTACACAATGTAGTATTAAAAAAGAATGTTTTGTACTACATCTTTAAAATTTTTGTTACTAAGTATTCTTTAAGGATAGGATTTCCATTGTGAAAGGATAGAGATGAACCTAGTTTCTTGATCTTCCAAGTATAAATATATTTTATTCTAAGATGATTTTATCATTAGCCATCAGGGAAATTCAAATCATCTTACGCCAGTTAGAATGGCAAAAATGGACAAGGCAGGAAACAACAAATGTTGGAGAGGATGTGGAGAAAGGGGATCCCTCTTACACTGTTGGTGGGAATGCAAGTTGGTACAGCCACTTTGGAAAACAGTGTGGAGGAGGTCCCTTGAAAAGTTAAAAATTGAGCTACCCTATGATCCAGCAATTGCACTACTGGGTATTTACCCCAAAGATACAGACATAGTGAAGAGAAGGGCCATATGCACCCCAATGTGCATAGCAGCATTGTCCACAATAGCTAAATTGTGGAAGGAGCCGAGATGCCCTTCAACAGATGACTGGATTAAGAAGATGTGGTCCACATATACAATGGAATATTACTCAGCCATCAGAAAGAACAATTACACAACATTTGCAGCAACATGGACGTCCGGGACTGGAGGAGATTATGCTAAATGAAATAAGTCAAGCAGAAAAAGACAATTATCATATGGTTTCACTCATTTATGGAACATAAGAAATAGGAAGATTGGTAGGAGAAGGAAGGGAAGAATGAAGGGGGTGGTAAACAGAAGAACCAGGAGAGACTGTGGACTCTGGGAAACAAGCTGAGGGCTTCAGAGGGGAGGGAGGTGGGGGATTGGGATAGGCCGGTGATGGGTATTAAGGAGGGCGCATATTGCATGGTGCATTGGGTGTTATATGCAAGTTATGAATCATGGAGCATTGCATCAAGAACTGGGGATGTACTGTATGGTGACTAATATAACAAAATAGATATTATTGAAAAAAAATAAGATGATGATGATTTAAGATGGATTAAACAATAGCAAAGCAAAAATTTATTTCTGTATTTTTTCTAAAGATTTTATTAAGAGGGATGCCTGGGTGGCTCAGTCAGTTAAGTGTCTGACTCTTGATTTTGGCTTGGGTCATGATCTCAGGGTAGTGAGACTGAGCCCTGCATCCAGCTCTGTGCTGGGCATAGAGTCTGCTTAGGATTCCCTCTCCCTCTGCCAGCACCCCCCTCCCACCCTGCCTGGGTGTGTGTGCTCTCTCTATCTTGCTCTCTCTCAAAAAAAGATTTTATTAAGAAAATATTTGCACATATGGAAAAGCTGAAAGATGTTTACAGTGTACACCCATATAGCTCAACATCTGGATTCTAAGTTAAACATTGCATTATACATAACTTATCACACACCTATCTATCACTATATCCATTTATGAATCTCTTACATTTCTGATGTATTTCCAAATAAGTTGTAGACATCTGTCCATTACCTCTCAACAGTTTAACATGTAAATTATCAACTATAGTTCAATATTTATTCTTTTTTTTAAAACAAATTAAATTTACATATGGTAAGAGGTACAGATCTTAAGTCTACCATTCATTGAATTCTGAGAAATATACACATATGTGTAACACAAACCCTATTAAGATACAGAATTCCAAACCGTGGAAAGTTCTCTCGTATCTCTTTTCCCGGGTAATTTTTGGTGATAACCATCCTTAGAGGCAACCACTGCTCTGCATTTTTTCACTATAGATTAGTTTCTCCTCTAGAATTTTATATAAATTTAGTCATATAAGGCTTCTTAGACTAAGCATGAAGTTTTTCAGATTCATCCACATTGTTGAAGAATCAGTAGTTTGTTTCTTTTTATTGAGGAGTAGTATTCTACAGTATAAAACGTATTACTGTTTGATTAGCCATTTTCCTGTGATAATCACCTGGGCTGTTGCCAGTTTTTGACTAACATGAATACAGCTCCTTAGAATATCCAGGTAGAACTCTTTTTGTGTGCCTATGTTTTCTTTTCTTTTGGGCAAAATACATAGGAATGGAATTGCTGTACTATTGGATAGGCTGTTTGGTTTTATAACAAATTCCAGTTGTTCTATATTCTCACTAACATTGCTATAACCAGTCTTTCTAATTTCAGTCATTTTGGTAGGTGTGTACTAGTATTAAATGTGGGCCTTTTAATAGGCCCCTGCATTTCCATTAAATGGAATATTAAAAGTATTTTACACTGCATTACAATGTTTAATATAAGTTATAAAAATAGAAATCTTGCCTTGTACCCTCCCTTAAAGGGAAAGCATTTAATATTTCATCAGTGGTATGATATTAGCAGTAGGTTCTTTGTAGAAACCCTTTATCAGGTTGAGGAAGTTCTGTTCTACTCCTGATTTGTTTAGACAGAGGGACATATGCAAAATTACGAAGATAAGGAGTATGGCACTTTCAAAATAAGATGATAAGATAGGGAATGGCAAGGCATGAACGATAAAGGAGAGTCTAATGAAAAGAGTCATGCTAAGGAATCTGACTTTATGCTGTCTTAAGAAGATGACAAAGAGGCTTTATAAAGCAGGTGTATCGTACAATCAAATCTGTATTTATAAAGATTCCTCTGATTCCAGTGAAGACACTGAAGACAAATTTGGAAACTTGCAGCTATCAGATATTGACCTTAGAACTGGAAAAAAAATAATGGTAAGAATTAAATAAAAGTTTTCCTTAAATGGGCCTACAAATGTAACATAGCCTTTACAAGAAAATGTGCGCAAAACAGATCCGAATCCAATTTCGACTTCAGTTGAAGTTTAAACCCACTTTATAAGAATGTCCCTGATATTTCTGACCTTTGAACAAAAATGATGTGCTATAGCAAACATCTCAGTCAATGGTGAAAGGTTAATTTAAAATATTCCCTTAACACCAAGGATAACAGCGGAAGATAGCATAATAGGAGGAAGCAGAAGTAGAAATTGAAGGTCCAGGATTATAACCAGGTGTATTCAAGGAATTTTTGTGTGTCTTATGACTCATTCGAAGAGTCACCTCCCCTCTTGGGTGTTGTGTTCCTCACCTCCAAGGTGGAATTAACTTATGACCTCTTGTGTATTTCCACTGAGAAATGCCTATTTCTTGCTAATAGCACATATCTCGCTACTTTAATGATCTTTAATATGTTTGTTTCTTCCAGTGGTCTAGGTGAGGAAGTCTTATCAACAAGAACTATCACATGAACTCCACAGCCCCAGATCCTGGTACATGTAAACATTTAATTGTTCGATGAGGAACTGAATAAATGAAAAGATAAAGTCTATCATAGTTAACCTATTTTTTAAGTGCCAACTACTGAAATTAGGATTAACTAATTTTTAAAATATAAGATACATATTTTTTGAAAGTCACCAATTGAATTTTAAAGAAATATACCAAAGCGGTTTTAGAAATGATACCAGGTTCCTTGTGTTGCCAGAAAAAAGAGCTGTGTGTGTGAGGTAGTGGGCGACTTACTTTCTGCAGTTTGCATTATTATTTCATCGAGCTCTTTTTCCAATCTCTCATAAATGTCTAGCCTTGCCTGATGCTCAGAGTTCCGTGATTGAAGTTCAGTAATGCGTTTTTCAGAAGAGGCTTGGAGACTATAAAATTCTTTAGTTAAAACCTAATAGTGGAAGAAACAAATTGCAAAGGCAGAATTAAATAAGGTTAACAGTTAAGACAAATAGGTGACACAAAAAATACTTTTACATTTTTTCCCCTCTTCCTAATGATTTTAATATTAGGGGAAAGTAGCTTGATTGAGATGACTGAGGAAGATACATTTATTTCTAAGATAAATAATTCATTTGTCTGTGACAAAATTATGAAGCACGTTACTGTATGAACGGAATAAACAACAAATTGAAAACTTGGAAATAGTTATAGTAGTAAGATTAGCATTTGCCTGTTAGAACTAAGAAGATGCAAGAGTGTTATACTTACCAGAAGGTCATTTATTTGGCATTTGTAGCTTTTGGAGAAAGGCTTGCAGTGCAGGCTTACAAAGCTGTGTGTAAAAATGATATACTCATCCTTCAGTTTTTCATCAGAGCTTATTTCATCTATGCTTACCATGGTTTTAATGAGATTTCTGGTTTCTTGAACAATCATAAATTCAAAGCAACAAGTCAAAATGATGAAAATGAAGTGCACTTGGGGCAGTAACAGAAAATGCCTTTGTACAGAAAGGAAGGATTTAAAAAATTATAAAAAAGAGATATGGAAACTGGAGCTATTTTGTCTAAGAACAAAAAATCCTACATTCTTCAATGGTGATATGTTGAAGGAATCACCATGATGATAATGAATTCACTAAAAAAAGGAGACATTACTAGTGACAAAGGAAATGTTTTAATGCCTAAATTAAATTCCAATTATCTAGAAAGTTTACTAGCTAGAACTGACTGAACTTTGCAGTGGTACTACACTTAGTTCCCAATACAGCATAAGCAATGTGGTATTTCCTTAGAAGCAACAGAATATCATGGTTAAGAATATGGGTTTGTAGCCAGAAAGATCTGTATTTCAGTGCTGGCTTTGACCCTTATTAGTTGTGGATCCTAGGCAATTATTCTTTCCAGGCCTACCTCAAAACATTGTTGGAAGGATTACATAAGATGATAAATTCGCAGTGTTTAGCAGAGTGCCTAGAATACAGTAAGTCTGAAAAACAGTATTACTACTGAAAGAATTACGAGAATGTTATATTAAATGGCTCATAGAAATAGAGCTCCACTTGCTTACTCTGAATTCTCTATAATGAAACAATTTTTAACACAACTTATATTCTCTCATGACATAAAGTTCACCTTAACAAACTATGTGATTGTGTGCTTTCCGTGATGTGGAAAAAGGAGAAGATGCAGATCTACTTCCAGTTTTTATAAACAAATTACAATTTAATTTCCCTTAACCTATTCTATCTTATTTTCCTTCAATTATTTCCATCAAAACTTCCTCCCAAAATAAATCAAACATTATCCCCCACCTTCCAAATTTATTCTTTTGGAGGATAAAGGAAGAGTAACATGGGAATAATGATTATGATGATGATTATTATAATGATGATGGGATGATTTTAGTGTCCCTTTTGGAACAGAAAAAGAAAATTCATCTTTTAGTATTATTTCTTCTTTATTCTTGCCAGCTGGGAATATGTTTTCTAGAGACTTATTAATTCATTATAACTAAATTGTTAGTCAGTGAAATAATGTAGGGCTTTCATAGAGTTTATTATATTGAGATGTAATTCATTAAGACTTCGGTGGTTGATGACACTAGCTCCACGGTCGAAAGAGAGGATCAGTAAAGACAGTGCTAACTGACCGTTCTCACAGCACAGCTGATACTTTTCATTTGTACTCCACCTCCCTCAAAACCACCACACAATGAAAAACTGCAGAAGTGGACATCTAAACAGATCAACAATCAAAATACGGAAGATGGGATATTTTGTAAATTATTATTTTAATAAGAGATTTTAAAAGTAGTATTAAATTGAGAGATACAATTTAAAATTCTCTCTTGATAACACAGAGGAGGGATCGCCAGAAACACCTACCACCTTTGTACTATATGGTGGAGAATTCCCTTTTACTATGGATTTGTCTGAGTGGTTGTTATAAATACATTTATCACTGTTTCTGAAAAGCCAAAGAAGAACTTGATTACTGGACTTATGAAAGGCTATTATGTGAAAGATTCTTTAGGAAAAACTAATACATGAACATTTGAGTTTGAACATGAATGCATAAAATAGATCAGCTGCTTTTAGAAATACATTAGATATCAAGCTTTCACAGTGGATATTTCCTTCCTTTAAATAATAGAATAATACAAAATTATATATATATAATTACATATAAAATGGATGATAATACAAAACTATAGGTCAATAAGTGCTTTAAAAAGAGATAAAAATATATAAAAAAAATAAAGCCAGTGTTTTGGGAGCATTTGCCAATTGATAGTTAGAATACAATAAACTGTCTCCAAGCTATAAATCAATGAGAATATTGGGTAAAAGCCACAGAAAAGTATATAAATACAACGATCTTTATCTTTCGCAAATTTCTCTCTAAATTCTTGTAAAGAATTGTCTTAGAAATACCTTCCAGTATTTCAGAAATATGGATTTGAGCAATAGTACTGTAGTAGCATTCATGAAACCATTCATTCACTCATTATCTCTTGAGCATCCACCATAAGCAAAGCACTGTGTTAGATATTGGTGACACAATGATAAACAAATAATCCCTGTCCCATCAAGGTTCCCAGTTTAACGGAGAAGAAAATGTAAAGAAATTCCTCTAAAGCCTCAGTTTTATCTAGCAGTTTTCAGAATCATATATATATATTTTTTTACAAAGGTGTTTCTCCATAACCTTTACACAAAAAAAACACAATAATTGCTAGTCACCTGCATTCACTGACATGGGAGAGTGGTTTTCACACTGCCAGTTGTAACATAAGAGGTCATGAAATCAATATGGATTGCAACCAGCTAAAAATAATAAAATAGAATGGTTCAGAAAACATTAGCACCATGTATTATTTAGTGACATGTTTGTTTCAGAAGTACAGAGTGAGAGGAAGTGCTTCCCTGTCTTCCTATATGTACCTCCCATCCCCCCTCCATCTGCCCCAAGCAAATCCCTAATCACAGTCATCCAATCTGGAAACAAACAAACAAACAAACAAACAAAAAAGGAAAGGCATTTTGCTAGGAATTATGAAATTTAAACCGTGGAAAATATAACTTGCAAAAGAATAATTCTAAATTAGAGACAATCAAATACAGTCTAATCGAAAATATGTGGGAGAATCCACTGTTGGCAGATTATATGACTGCAGTAGGTTCCCGAAGAAGGTATTTGAAAAAGTTTTAAATGCCGAACATCGGTTTGCTTTAGAAGTTTACACTATCTACAATTTTTGCTTCTGTTTCTTTAAATATATATGTATTTAATATTGTTTTTATATTTTTCCCTAAGGCTTTATTTTCTGTGAGAACCTTTATCTTGTCAATCTTAGTTTTACCTATCAGAGTACTTTTCAGAAATGTAATCTCTGAGAGATTATTGTAATGAAAATTTACACCATCAGCTAATTAATCATGCTAATGACATCATTACAATTTTTTAAATGAGCATTTCCCACAAATCTAAAATATTCAGGAACATGACTATATGTAAACATAGAATACATGAATATAGCAAAAAATATAGTTCATAATATAGTAACTGAAAATTAATTATCAACTATTTAAATAAACTAATTCTAATTTTTACTAAAATAAATAATGCCATGATATATTCCATTAATATAAACCTTTACAAGCATCTCTTATTGTTTCCTCAGGTAAAATTCTTTTAAAATTATTGGATCAATTTTTTTGCCAAGATTTTATTTATTTATTTAAGACAGAGACAGCACACAAGCGGGGTGAAGGGCAGAGGGAGAAGCAAACTCCCCACTAAGTGGGGAGCCCGATGTGGGGCTCAAACCCAGGACTCTGGGATCATGATCTGAGCTTAAGGCAGACGCTTAACTGACTGAGCCAACCCAGGCGCCCCTATTGGATCAATTTTTTAAGGACTTTAACATAGGTCACTATAATGGCCTCCAGAAGAGATGTTCCATTTTCTGACTGCATGAGATCTCCCTTTTAAGGGTACTCTTGTCAGCAGTTTGAAAACAACAAACAGACCTATGTAAAAGTAGAAAAGAGTTTAAATTTACGTTTCTGTAATTATTAGGGAGAATACATATTTTTGTCTATTCCTTGGCAATTTGTATGTCTTTCCTTGGAAACAGTTCTTTCCTTCTTTCCACCTATTCTCTAGAAGAGGAAGGTATGTCCTTTTGGTAAGAGATCTTTTAAAAGTAAGGAGACAAGCCCTTTCTCCTACATAACACAAATATTATTTTTCAGTCTTCATTTGTCCTTTAAGTATTCAGACTTATTTTTTAAACACAGAAGCATTAAAGTTTTTTTTTTTTTTTAATATTTCCTATATGATTTCTTTGGCTGCTTGTAATCAACAGATCAACAGAATTAATCCCCAAACTGACATAATATAAAATTTAATCTGTATTTATTTTTAATAGTTTCATAGTTCTGTATTTACAGTTAGCTAGGAAACACTTGAGTTTTACTTTGATATGCAGTATGAAGTATATAAGTAACTATTTTCTCTAAGTACTCTAATGATTATCACAGCACCTTTTGTTGTCCAGTCCACCTTTCCCCCTAATTTGTATTATAGCCTTTACAATGAATACATTCTTGAATTCATGTGATTATGGGTCTTGACTTAGTACTTGATACCACTTATGGATGTTTTTTGGGTGGGCTTTAATTATTCTTGCCTCGGAATGAATTTTAAAATGTGATACATATTTCTTCTCATTCTTTTTAGCAATCTTCTTAAAAAACTGATTATTCTTGGGGTACCTGGGTGGCTCAATGGGTTGAGCGTCCAACTCTTGGCTTCGGCTCAGGTCATGATCTCAGCATTGAAAGACTGACACCCATGCTCAGTGGGGAGTCTGCTTGAATATTCTCCCCCTTTGCCCCTCCCACCATTCACATACACATACTCTCTAAAATAAGTAAGTAAATATTAAAAATTGATTATTCCTTGTTTTTTCTTCTAGTTATACTATAGTATTACTTTGTTCAGTTAAAAAAGAGCATGCTAGCATTTGAATAAAAATATATAATATCACTTGATAAAAATAGGAAAATATGTAGTATTGCATATTACATTCCAGAAAGATGGTATTTCTTATATATTAGTGAAGTTGTATGCTTTTCTTGATATAGGCTCTGCACAATTCCTACTAAAAATATTCCAAGTAATTACATATTTTAATTGCCATTGTGAATGAGATCTTTTTCTTTCTTTCTTTTTATTTTCTAACAATTCCAGTCCGTTTTATTACACATCTTTCTGAAATATATGTATCGTGTGTGTGTGTGTGTGCATGTACACATGCAGGGCAGTGCTAGGTCCCACAGGTAAAATGAAGCTCAGTAGGATATTAATCTTGTACTTATTAAGCTTATATGCTATGCTGATTTTATTATATTTTTTTAATTATTTTTTTAAATTAAACTCTATGCCCAAAGTGGCGCTCTAGCTCCTGACCCTGAATCAAGAGTTGCATGTTCTACTGACTGAGCCAGCCAGGAGCCCTATATCACGCTAATTTTTAAGATTTTATTTTTTTATGAAAGAGAGAGAGAGGGAGGCAGGGAGGGAGAGTGTGTGAACAGGGGTGGGGAGCAAAGGGGGATGAAGAAGGCGGGGGAAATAATCTCAAGCAGACTCCATGCTGAGCATGGAGCCCAACGTGGAGCTCAATCTCACCACCTTGAGCCGAAACCAAGTAACCTGAGCCACCCAAGCATCCCTGTTATGCTAATTTTAAAAGACAAGTTTGTATATGTACCTCTAATTTTTTCTGGTATTTTTCACATTCCAATTGACACTGTGTGAGATTTCTTGCAGTTTCCTCTTGGATAAGTTGAACACGCTCACTTTCAAAAGATTTTAATTTACTTTGATGGAGATATTCTGTTACTTTGCTTTCTGTACTAAGTTGCAGTTCTCTGTACCTGAAAGAAGCAGAAGGGTTATGAGACTCTATGTAAGAAATCTCAATGATTTATATAAACATAAACATTACTTCTACTTTTTCTACACCCTCATATTATGATGTAGTGAATAACTTATATTTATAAAGCAAAGCTTTTGTAAATAATTTAGATAGGCATATGTATGGAAATATGCTACGTCTGGAGAACAACACATGCCAACTAAACTACCTCTATTACTCCCTCATTTTTATTCCTTCCATCCCCAAATAATTATTGCCTATTATTATTATTTTGTAAGACGTTTAAAATAAAAAATAGTAAAAGCAAGTTTCAGTTATATTGCTTAAAATGATTTAATTTCTATACATTTCAAAGGGCTTCTTAAATCTACAGCAAAACTGATTCCAAGCTTGCTCTTTCTTTCTAAGTATTGTCAGATGGAGGATGGCAGGAAATATGCACATTGGACTGCAAATTCTTAGGACTTTTGTAAAATAAATTTTTAAGGTAGTAAATATATATATTTGGATATTACAAGAAAACATAATACACAAATTACCGAGATAAATATATAATAAGTAGTATATTACAACACAGATAAGGAACATTTTCTTCATTCCATAGGTCTAACTAGAAATAAAAGTCTTCCCATATACAAATGACCACCTATTATAAATTCGAAAATGCTTCAGGATGATTGTGTTCTAGAGATATACTGTTTTAGGGAGCTATTATGAACCCAATATAATCCTAGATTATGTTGTTAAAATTCATTTATTCAAATATTTATTCAACTAGTCACTATGCTAGGTAAATGTATATATAATGGTAGACAAAATGGTTTCCCTCCTCTTAAACAAGTTAGTTTTCTGGGGAAGATAGGCAAATAAACATGAAAAGTCAATTGAGTACATCAAGTGCTTCAATAGGGTAATCCCTAGGTTCAATGGGAACACAGAGGAAGGAGACAACATTTGGTTTGTATGGATGTGTGTGTGTGGTGGGGAGTGTGTAAGGAAGTTTGGGGTAGGAAGTGTTGTAAAGAGAAGAAACAAGAGTATGTGTACAGCAGGGAAGCAGAGAGCAGTCTGTTTATTCAGGATATCTCATGTAACCCTCACAACAACTCAATTAGGTAGGGATTTTGCAGATGAAGAACCAAAGGCTCAGAGATACCAGAGAATTTCTTTGACAGGAAGAAGGTGCTAGTAAATTTCAGGCTGGGTCTCAAATCCAGCTATATTTGACTGTATAGCAATGATCTTTCCATGACTACCTGATATTCTTTACTGACATTTCTGAGGTCAGATAAGCTTTTTAAAGGTCATTTCAATGTGACACTAACAATAACATTCAAAGTATAATCAGAGAAGATATGCATTAGGTATTTGCTCTTGGCTACTTCACTCTTGACACTTTTTTGCCTTTGATAAAAACATTTCACACTCAGATTGGTAGAAGTTCAATGTATATTGGTACACGTGATTAAATATATAGCAAGGCTTTCAGGTAAATGCCAGTTTGTGTGTTTAACTTTTTGGAAAGTCCTGCCAGTAATTACATATAAATATATATTTTCTATATATTTCTCTCTCTCTCTCTATATATAATTTCTATATATATATATAAAACTTTCTATATATATAATTTCTATATAAAACTTTTATAAATTTTTTTAAAAAAATATCTTTTTATACAGATAAGCAAACAATGACAATATTTTTTATTGAGACATAATATATACACTGTAAAATTAACCCTTATAAGTATACAATTCACTCTTTATAGTTTTTGGTATATTCACAAAGTTGTGTGTCACCACAATCTAATTACAAAATGTTTCTATCACCCCAAATAAGGAACTCATGTTCATTTAGCAATCACTCTTCATTCCCCACCCCACCCCCCGCCCCAGCCTTGGCAACCACTACTCTACTTTCTTACTGTATGGATTTGCTGACTCTGGACATTTTCATATAAATGGAATCACATAATATGTGGCTTTTTGATGTTTTCAAGGTTCATCCATGTTGTACCATGAATTAGTACTCCATTCCTTTTTATGGATAATTTGTTTATCCATTCATCAGCTGATGGACATATGGGTCGGTTCCACCTTTTGGCTACTATGAATATGCTACTATAAGCATTTGTGTAGAAGTTTTGTGTAAACATGTTTTTGTTTCTCTTGGTTATATACCTAGGAAAAGAAATGCTAAGTCAAATGGTCACTCTATTTTTTAACTTTTGAGGAACCACCAAACTGCTTTCCAATGTGGCTGGGCTATTTTACATTCCCACCAGCAGTTATAAGGGTGCCGATTTCTCCCCATCTTTATCAACACTTACTATTGCCTGTTTTTCTTTTATTACAGCATTCTCATGGGTGTGAAATGACAAAAAAAATTCCTTTATTCAAACACTTATTAATTCAACATTTTTACTGACATGAAAGTGTCCCTGGGGTAGGTTTCATAGATAGAAATGTATAAAACGTGTGAAATCAGTATCAATTTTGTATGCTAAACTAGGGAACACAATAGACTGCATTAGCAAAATAAATTGTAGATAAGTCATTTAGAATGTGATATTGATCTTTAAAATTGCTCTGAAAAGATTAAACTGTGAAGTTTGCCTTCTTATGGATTCAAGACACTGTGGGTAATCAGTGCCAGCTCCAAAAAGGAAATTACAGGCTCAGCTTTTAGCTCCACCTGTTCTTATGCATTACACAGAACTTGAAAGTTACTTTTGGCACTATTACTCTTCCCTATGTTGAAAAGTTAAATAACAACAGTTATCTCCTAGACATATGAGAACCCTAAGTTTAATAAATTGACACTTCTATAAGTCAAATGATAATTCTAAAGGACTAGTCTATTCCTGCGTTGTTTATACAATGAAAGAATCTGCGTCCAGTCATGATGCCTGTAGAATAATTCTGAATTTGTTAAACTGAGCTGTGACGATGCTGAAGAAACATCAGAGCTGCAAAAGCAGTCCCAGCATGAGGACCGGATGATGAGAAGAGTGAGCCCTGTAGTCTCAGGTAATTCCTGCTTGCTTGTTTCGCTAACAATAACCTGTCACTTTTACTTTGTTGACTCGGACTTCTTATCTTATCCTCAGAATGTGAACATCTTATGAACGAAGTCATGATTATTCACGTTAACAACTTCATGTTTGACCTTCTAATTCAGCATACTAACCCGAAGAGGTCAAATTTCCTATGAAGTTCAGAGTATAATCAGAATCTCCAGGGGCGTCCGGTGGCTCAGTCGTTAAGCGTCTGCCTTCGGCTCAGGGTGTGATCCCAGGGTCCTGGGATCGAGCCCTGCATCAGGCTCCCTGCTCCGCTGGGAGCCTGCTTCTTCCTCTCCCACTCCCCCTGCTTGTGTCCCCTCTCTCACTGGCTGTCTCTCTCTCTGTCAAATAAATAAATAAATAAAATCTTCAAAAAACAAAAAAAAAGAATCTCCAACTACCCTCACAATGACCTCATCCCAGGCCCCAATTTAGCTAGCTTATGCTACACTTGCAACCAGGTTTTTAGTTTTCATAAGATTCACATAGTACTTTAAAAATAGCAATATAAAGTCTTAGAATTGTTTACTCTTAAGGAATACACTACAACAGATTTTTAAGCAGGAGATATAAGAAGACAGGTTAAAAGGTGAAAACCACCTATTAAATAGGGAGCTACAGACATGTTGACCCATAAGAAATGCTCCCAGGCTATGGGGAAGTAACTCCAAGTAGCACAGTCTATTCTGCAATGCTGAGAAATAACTGCAGGAGAAAGAGCAACAAGGCATTCAACTCTCAGATATGGTAGAACTCATTTCAACAAAAGCACTGTATAAAATATTAAATAACAACAGGTTTTAAAAAAATTTATTTATTTATTTTATAGAGCCAGAGAGAGCATGAGTGGAGGGGCAGAGGGAGAAGGAGAGAGAATCTCAACATTTACATAAACAGTCTTTATATACACACTATGGTGAAAGTTTTGCTCATGACACTCTGATTGTTTTTTTTTTTTTTTAAAGATTTTTTTAATTTATTTGACAGAGATAGAGACAGCTAGCGAGAGAGGGAACACAAGCAGGGGGAGTGGGAGAGGAAGAAGCAGGCTCATAGCAGAGGAGCCTGATGTGGGGCTCGAACCCATAACGCCAGGATCACGCCCTGAGCCGAAGGCAGACGCTTAACCGCTGTGCCACCCAGGCGCCCCTGATTATTAATTGTTAAACTGTCAAGAAATGTATATGGTTTGGGGCGCCTGGGTGGCACAGCGGTTAAGCGTCTGCCTTCGGCTCAGGGCGTGATCCCGGCATTACGGGATCGAGCCCCACATCAGGCTCCTCTGCTATGAGCCTGCTTCTTCCTCTCCCACTCCCCCTGCTTGTGTTCCCTCTCTCGCTGGCTGTCTCTATCTCTGTCAAATAAATAAATAAAATATTAAAAAAAAAAAGAAATGTATATGGTTTATTCCTAACTCTATCAACAAGGTTATCATTGGATAAAAAGGTGAAGGACCTATATAATTATTAACCTTTTATTTAATCTCAGTTTTTTTATTCCAACAAGAAACAACAACTGATCTTTGAATTGTGTCCACAAAATATTCATGGTTATCCCAATATTAAAATTGGATATTTAGATAAGTGAACCCAGTTATCTAATCTCATTTGGTAGAAAGCCATTCTAAGGTAAAATACCCCAAATGGTTATATTCAGTAATGGAGGTCCTGTAATCACCAGGACCAGGAAGTGGTCCTTCCATTAAGGAATTTTAAGAGCTGGTCCGATCTGGAAGGAAGGCAGTGCAGCAGTGGAGGCAAGGCATTTGTCTGTGTGCAGAGGACAGCTGTGTGGACAGAGCACAGGAAGTAAAACCTGCACAAGGAAGATTGGCAAAAGAAGCTAAGCAGAGTAACAGGATTTCCAGTGACTGGCAAGGGTTCAGGGAAGGATTTTTAGCAGTCAGGCATTAGGTAGATTAACTGAGAGAAAGGATTGAAAGGTATTCTGGGTCAATACAGAGAAAATACTGTAGGACTCAGAAAAATACAAAACAGATGGCCACAGCTGGACCACTACATTCTTTGTGTGAGGAGGATAATCTAATTCTAAATTTCAAAATCAATGCGGCAGAGGCTGCTGATAAACTTGCCACATGTAGAAGGAGCACTCTGAAACCGAGATGCACCTGAGTCTCCAGATAGGATGCCTTTGGTGGATTTTGTTGTGGGAAATTGGAGTTGACAAGGGCTGATATCGCTAATCAACTGAGAATCAATCTTACATATACGTGGGCTACCAAACCCATTTAACTTTGCTGTCTCTGACTCCTCTTTCTCATTCTTTTTTTTTGTTGTTGTTGAAAGATTTATCTATTCATGAGAGAGAGAGAGAGAGAAAGAGACCCCATCATACTCCTCACTGAGCTCAACACCCAATGATGGATGGGGTGGGGGGAGGAAGAGGGGAGGAGGGGCACCAATCTCACGACCCCAAGATCACCACCTGAGCCGAAACCACGAGTTGGTCACTCAACCGACTGGGCTGCCCCCCTTTATTCCTTATTCTTTTAATGAGGCCTCACTGAGCTGATGTTCCTTTTCAAATTATTCATTTTGGTTGAGCTAATAACTAATCCACACCTTAACTAATCTTTGTGCCTGCTATTTCTAATTCCCAGGGGATAAGACTCTTTTTCATTCTTTTTACAGATAATTTTGGTTGTGTTTCTAGACCTATACCACATGTATTTCTAAACTTGTATCACATGTTCAAAATGCCTCTGGATAAATTACTAAATAATTAACCAACCCCTAAGATTCACTTACTCCAACTAAGAATTGAGAAAAAAATCTCTTGTTCATTTGGATTTTCTGCTTCTGTGGCTGAGAAAAAGCTAATTGTCTCAGGTTTAAGAAACAAAACCACTGAATTTTTAATTATGTCTAAAGCTCTTTTTCCTGGTTCTCAACAGTACATATTTATCTGTATATTTATATCTATAGATCTATATCTAACAGTACATTAACTAGTATTCTACCAACTACATATTTAAAGCATACTGAGAGTGAGGCACAAGAAGATACAATACTTTTTATTAAAGTATATTTTTAATTTCTTCTTTAAAATTACTATTTTCTATAGGGCTAACTTTCCAAAATATTTCATTCATCGACATCTAATTCATTTAAAAATACTTACTGCACACCTGTGTTAGGTATTACTTATTAGATACTGGTGAAACACAAATAGCATCCCTACTCTTCAAGGAACTCACATTCTAATGGTGGGAGATAAAGAAATGTAAGGTGATAATGCTTGTAAATTCTAATAATAATAACGCAGAGTTAGGAAATAGAGGATGACAGAAACAGTGGTGGTGGTATTTTAAAGACATTGGGCAGGGAAGGCATTTCTCTGTTAGGGTGATATTTGGATAAAGACAAGTATATGAGAGTTTACTAAAACTTGTATTTTAGAACTAAACTAACTGATTAGTAAGAAAACACTCGTGAGCCATGTGTCATATTTAAGATTTATATAATATAGACACTTTCTGTTTAAAGAGATACAATATCAAACATAGGAAGGCAAAAGAAGTCAAGTCCTTCACACTTACTTGAAATTTGGTAACTTAAATGAACAGTTAAAATTATGTGCCAAAACTATACTAATGGATTTACCAGAGAGTGTAATCTGCGTGAACTGCAACTAAAAGAAAGGGGACTGAATTTTTAACAAATGCACTGGTGGTATCAGGATGAGTGCAACTATTTTACAGGACTGAGAAATAGATACTTATTTGAACAAGTAATTCTGTTATTATTTAAAAAATAATTTTGAGGGATGCCTGGATGGCTCAGTTGGTTAAGTGTCTGACTCTTGGTTTTGGCTCAGGTCATAATCTCACGGGTCCTGAGATCGATTCTTGTGACAGGTCAGACTCTGCGCTCAGTGGGGGGTCTACTTGAAGATTCTCTCCCTCTGCTCCTCCTCCCACTTGTGCGTACTCTCTCCCTCTCAAATCAATCAATCAATAAATCTTTAAAAATAAATAGAAATTAAAAAATAATTTTGATTCATTTTTATACTGAGATAATTAATAAGCCACATAAGAATTTTCTTTTCAGCATTTACAACTGGTATATCTTTTTTAAAAAGTCTTTTTAATGTTTGTACTGATTAAATGATAATAGAAGAAAAATATCATTCATAAGCTCATAATGATAACCGCTGTTTCTTTTTTTTTAAAAGATTTTATTTATTTATTTTGACAGAGAGAGAGGCAGCCAGCTAGAGAGGGAACACAAGCAGGGGGAATTGGAGAGGAAGAAGCAGGCTCCCAGTGGAGCAGGGAGCCCGATGTGGGGCTCGATCCCAAGACCCTGGGATCACACCCTGAGTCGAAGGCAGACGCTTAACCAACTGAGCCACCCAGGCGCCCCCACTGTTTATATCTTTATATATTTCCTTCATGTCTTCTCTGCACAAGAAAACATTTTCAAATTTATTTTCAATTCTTTAAGAAATTTATCAAATCCATTCTTAGGGTAAAAATCAAATATTGCAAATAAAGACTAAAGATCTCTTCATCACCACTCTCAACTTCATTTCTCCTTTTAGAGATAAACACTGTTACCAATATTCTGTGTATTTTTCTAGATTTTTTAAAAACAATGTGCATGTATTATACGCAGGAGGATATACTGGTCTCCTTTTTCTTTTTTTAAAAAAATGGAATCATGTCACAAATACTCTGTAAACTCTTTTTTTCACTTATGAATATATTTTGGGATCTTTTCCTGTCTGTATCTCATTCTTTTCATTTGCTACACAGATCACAATGCAAACAGAATTATTTAATTATTTTCAATCTATTTATTTAATTCTAAGCTGATGAATATTCAGATTATTTCCAATTTTTTATTACATATGGTGCTTCCCGAACCATCCCAAATAATGCCTCCCATGCACAAGTGAATGTTTCTCTAAGACAGATATCAAGAAATAGAATTGTTGAGTCAAAAGATTTTAAATTTTAGTAGATTCTGCCCAATTTTCCTCCCAAATAGCAATACAAATTTAAAATATTACCAGAACTATATGAAATATGGTTTCTCTACATCCTCACCAATCTTTGGTATTATATATAAAATGTTTACTATGCACATTATATATGTAAATCATACCTTCATGTAGAATTTGCTATCCTTGTTTTTGCTGATATAACTTAAAAAGCTTTTACACTATTAAACCGCTTTCGTAAGTATTATTATTGGCCCTGTAATTTTCCACTAAGTATTTCTCTATTGTTAGACATTTAGCCTCTCCTCAATTTCTTAACCTCATTTTTCACACCAAATAGTAGCACCCAGTTTATTCACCCACACAATGCAATGGGTCTTACTCTGAAGAAAGTCTGAATTTCTGAACCAAAATATATCTTTGAAGGAATAAGGCCTTTACAATTGAGGGCTGCTCCAAGGACTGCTATGAAGCAACCCTACTGAGCACTGCCAGGACGGTAGGGAGACTTGTTCGAGCCCCAAATGTGCCTGCTTTAGGGGAGGATATTTTCATTTGGATTCATAAATTCTGATGTGTTTCTTTAAAAAATATAAACTTGACTCATTACTTACGTACATACACAGACATGTATTTTGGATACATCTAAAATCATATAAGGATATTTATATTTACATAAAAAGAAAAAAGAAAAGAAAAAGTGTAAATCTTAAAAAAATGGTATCACTATAGTTAAAGGTATTTGGGAAGAGGGAAGCTGGAGAAAAAGGTTAGTGTTTTTATGTTACATGATTTGACTTAAAAGTAATTTTCCTAAAGGCAACTCCAAGTCTTTGAAATAGGAAAATTAAAAAATGAAACATTACTTTCGATATAAATAATTCTGGCTCAAATATATTTTGTTTCTCACATTAAAGTGTTATTAGCCACGTAAGGGATGAAGTACCCATCATCAATGTCTAGTACAGTAAGTCTTGGTTGGTTAGTTTTTTAATATCCAGAAAATGTTTGAAAGACCTCTGATTCCAAGAATAGCACTGGTGTTCTACCATACCCAATCCACAATTTCTAATGGGTACTTCAAAAAAGCAAAAGCAAAACAAAAGCAAAAGCAAAACAAAAGCAAAAAAACCCACCTCCCCTAAACCCCTGAAGCAGACAATAAAACAAACAAACAAAAACCCCAAACAGAACAATTTATATTAGAGTATATATCTGAAGTCACTTTCTTTTCACTGATATTAAAATTGAAAATGTTAGAGATTTTATATTTTTGCATTATTGTTACCTGTTGTTCTGCCAAATGTTCTCTCTCATTTTTATCATCTTGATATTACTATATTTTAAAATATATACCCTGATATTGAATGAAAACTATTTTTAATGAAAATTAGGAGAGCAATTACTTAAGTTCAAAAATATGAATATAAAATTACAGAGAATCAGAGTTCTGATCTTTTCCTTTCAGTTGTGAAATTTTTTGAATTGAAGAGAAACCAGAGAGAGAAGAGTTATAAAAACGACCATCAATACTGCAACAATGGTTACTACTGGACAAGAGAAAGGAATTTAAAAGGTACTGGGGGTATTTCTACAAATGTGTCTGCCATTTCAATTTCTTCAACAAGTTCACTTCTCAGCTGTAAGACTACATCTGTCATTTTTGGCTTACAGACTAATTCTTAAATGAATGTGAGAAATCTTTTTTTGCTGGGTTAAAAACGCTGAGTATGTTTAACAACTGCACCATGGATTTATAAGAATTTCAAGCATCCATTTAGAGTAATTCAATGCATCTATCATATCATGATCAAATAAAATATGTAATGTTCTTAATAAATAATATGTAGCAATATTTGGCCATCTTATAAAGGCAAAAAATAGGTGCTGCAGGTATGTGAGGATAAAAGTACTTAAGTGAAATAAATGAGAGGAATGTTGCCTTAAAATAAATCAAAGCATGCATGAGATAAAATTAGAGTGAAATATTTTATAATAGTGTTTGAATGGATGGCTATTTTCCCTTATGTGGCAACGTGACAACAAACACTTAAAACTCAGCTTGAATCATCCTCTGATACAAGAGTATTTATTATATCAGCGCTTTACAGCACTCAAACTATTTCCTGCTGCCTTTAATATATACTGCAGAGTGGTAGGATACATTAAAAAAAATCAAAATATATAAAACTGAATCTAAAATAGTCATAAGATGTCTGTATTTTCATCTTGATTTTGCTGTGAACCTAAAAACTGCTCTTAGAAAAAAAAAAGTCACAAGAAAAAGCACTTTTAGAGAATGTTTTTATGGAGTAATGTCAAGTATGAACAGTAGTGGGATGGAGGCTAATCATAGTTTTGTCTTATTTTTCCATAATATATAGCTCAAAGAAAGGAAATCAATTTACTAAATTTAACACACGAAGTACTGAATAAGACAAAAAGGGATGTAAAAGGTATTTCTTTAGACCAACTTCCTATTAGCAGGCAAATGCTAGAAATCTCAACACAGAACTGTTCTGAGAATGGGCTACAGAATTCCATGAGGACTCTAGGAAACTCCTGAATAGGGATCTAGAAACCAGAATCCTAGGTCTTCAAACACAGAAAGCTGGTAATAGAGCTGGACCATTAGCAAGAATTCTTTCTTTTCTAGGGGTGAGGATGACCCCTAAACTTAATTTTATCTAGCCCAACCAGGGATAACCATTAGAACCCCTTGTGGAACTTCTAAGAACTCTAGATGTTATGGCTCCACCTTAGACCTACTGAATCAAAATTCCTGAGGACAGACTTGGGGATGTTGAGTTCTGAGTGATTAAATGGGCTAATGTAAGTAAAATGCTCAAACAGTGCCTTGTACAATTAAAAAAAATAGAAGCTACTGGAGTGCTAGGATGTTGTTTAATGTATCTTTGGATTCTTAGGATCTATATATCCCCTGGTATATCATAAGCTCTTTTTTTTTTTATGATTTTATTTGTCAGAGAGCGAGCGAGAGCACACAAATGGGGAGCAGCAGGCAGAGGGAGAAACAGGCTCCCCGAAGAGCAAAGAGTCTGATGTGGGACTTGATCCCAGGACCCTGGGATCGTGACCCGAGCAGAAGGCAGATGCTTAACCGACCAAGCCACCCAGGCGTCCCTATTATAAGCTTTTAATGAATATTTACTGAATTAAAGAATGGAGTCCTAAAACCAGTTTTAGATGTTATAAAATTTAAATTATTAAAGAGGTTCAAGCCAGGGTAAAAAACATCATAAAAAAGTATCATAAATTAATTTGATGAGGGGCAGTCTTTTCTTAAGCATGACAAAACCAGTGAATTAACATGATTACTTGCAGGATTAGGTGTCAGCGTAAGATGAAAACAAATTATAGGGAATGAAGAAAAAAGAAACCAAAATGATTATAGGATAGGTATGGCTGAGCTACAAAAAAGATTAAAGTTTCTAAAAATGTAGTTTGGTTAATGACTAAGGTGTAGAAGGAGACATGACAACATCTAAAAACATTTTAAATACAGAAATGCAAAAGAGGAAGCGAAGTTAGTGTGATATGATGGTGTGAAATACCTAAGCTCTGTAATGAGTTAAAGTAGTTGCAAAATGTACACACAATTTTAGGAATGTAAGTGCAGTCCACTAGCCTACCCACAAGAATGTAATGAAGTCTATCACAAGGGCATATAAATAAAACAGAAGTGAAGGAGAAAAACATAAGACAATAATAAGAACTAAATCACTTTGTTAGGTGTACTTCCCCATCTTTCAATTAGTAAATAACTGCTTACCAATTTTTCTGTAAACCACTACCTTGGGGTGTTCAAACAAGCAGATATAAAATGTAATACTGTGCCAGTTTACAGTTAACACAGCATGTTATAATGAGATTTTTATTTTCTACAGCTATTTATCAAATGAGAAAGCTTATAAAATTACAGAAAATGACTATATCCCAGGTATCTATTTAACAATCTGTTTGGCTATAAACAGGTCAAAATAAAAATTAAATAATAAAGTGCCCAATATAATCAAAGAAAATAAATATTACCTGAATGAAAAAAATGAACATTTTAAGAACCTCCGATTATTATTTTGAAAAAATGCCTTTTCTTCTTAGGTATTTTCTTAGCCCTCACTCTTCTCTCTATACTTTCCCTATGCTTCCCCATTCCAGAAAGCATTAGTCCTTCTCTCCAGGCGGGTACAAAGTTGGTGCTTTTATTATTGCCTGCCTCCTCTTCCTTTTCTCTCACTTGCTTTTGTAACCAAGACCCAAAGAAGTGGTTGTGAGAGGCTTGTGATCAAACATCAGAGATGAACCCTAGAGGCATTTACGAAGACAAATGTAAACTGGCGTGACTTGTCAGCATGTGTAGAGACCAACACAAAGGAGAAGAGCCTAACATTTTGGTGCCTTTGGTTTATATTTGCTTTCCATGTGTATTTACTTTCTTTCACTTAACCATTTCCAAAACTCTTAACACAGAATTTAGTATTCTGCTCTTTTTCGAGATCAACTAAGACTCAGAAACATTAATGACGTGCCCCAGTAAGGAGCAGTGCTGGAATCTACGTCTAAGACTGCCTCAAATTTCTGGGCTCGTAGACTGCAACACACTGTATCCATGAGAGAAAAACACATTTTTAAAAAGTTAAAGTAAAGCATGTGCCAAAAACACAAATGCAACGTTCAGCAACACACCGTTGGCAGGTAAATGTGGACAGAGACAACTTAAGGGAGAAAGAGATTACAGACAAAGAACATGACTGAAAGCTGAACAAAGAGGAAAACTGGTTGGGGCTCGCCACAAAAGGAATAAAACACACAAAGGCTCTCCATGGGCAGAGGAAAACCTGTGCTTGAGGTCAGACGTTTAAGGAGGGTCGAAGGTCACGAACGGTGTTAATGGTTGTCACAGAAGGAAGTCGAGAGAGAGAGAGAGAGAGAGAGAGAGAGAGAGAGAGAGAGAGAGACAGACAGACAGACAGACACACACACGTTATTTCCCTTGGCTTTGGCTCTGTGTCTTACAGATACTTAGAGTTGGGAGTGAACAGAAGATAAGGCCTAAAATTATCCATAAGACAAAAAGGGTGTCACTTTTTTGAGTTCTTATAAAATCTGAGTATTCTCAACGACTTTATCTTGAAATACAAAATACTATTTAGGGAAGACAAACTGGCTTGCCAAAACCATAATCAGTGCAAATTTTGAATGCTGATACTGTTCATTTGAAGGAGCCTATAAACATAAAAATAAAGACATTTAACACAGATTTAATAAATATTTCAAGGATGTAGCTTCACAACTACACTGAAAACAGGTTTAAAGGTTACTTTAAAAAGATATCCAAATCAATCATATTTTGAAGATCACAAAAATGCCAAAAGTAGAAAGAGAAAAAAAAATTTTCCCCAATTATTTGAATGGATACTTGTAACTAAAGAGAAAAATCCAGTGACAGTATTCTCAAGGATTCAGACAGTGAAAAAATTAAAAAAGCAGGAAAGGTGTTTTTGAAAACTGTGTATGTGCCTCAGGTGATCTTGAAGGTTCATGTAATGAGACTGAAGAGTATTTGTTTAGATAATGTAATTTAAAATGTTTACATATAACTGTATTAAGCAAGGATTCTGAAGCCAGATGTGTGGGTTCAAATTCTACACCTGCCCCCTACTACTTGTATGTCTCAGTTTCCACACCTATAACATGAGAATAGTAACAATCTCATCATATGAAGATTAAATGAATATTAGTTAAGATACTTAAAACTGTTGGTATAGTAAGTACTATGTTAGTGGTTGCTGAATAAAATTAAATATTCAAGATTGCCAAATCTTAAAAAAAAAAAAAAAAAAAAAAAGCGCCTGTTGTGGGAAAAACGATAGGTGACCTAACATGCTCTCCTGGCCAAGCAGTTCCATTTTTCAGTCTGGCCAAGAGGTCCCATCATGTTTCATATGTTTTCCTATGAACAGTGACATGTTCTAATTGTATAAAATATGAACATTTTGGAAGCACAGTGTTTTGTTTTTCTTCCAGTCAGTGGAATGTTAACAACTTAACCTTATAGAGAAACAGAACTATGTCTTCAAAGTCAAATAACTTCCCATTTATTTGGCTAAAGAGATAAATGAGAAACATCACTGCTGATATCCAGAAGGACTCTACAAATAGTGACCTACCTACTCAGGTTTGTGAACAGTTGTAGAGAAAGAGATGGATAACTGGTCAGTGACCACTGCTACTTAATCCAAGCTGTTGAAAAGCTGGCATAAATGCTTTGGATAAATGGGTCAGTAAACTTTTTCTGTAAAGGGCCAGAGAGTAAAAATTTTAGGCTTTGCAGGCCATATGGTCTTCGTTGGAACAACGCACCTGAGCAGCTGTTGGCACAAAAGCAGGCATGTATAATATGTAAACCAATGGGTATAGCTGTGTTCCAATAAAACTTTATTCGGGGACACTAACATTTGGATTTAATATAATTTTCATGTGCTTTGACATATTATTCTTCTTTTGATTTTTTTCCTAATAATTAAAAAAACATAAAAACCATTCTTAGCTTGCAGGTTGCAGAAAAACAGATGGCAGGCTGGATTTGGTCTGCCTCTGGTTTGAATTGTCAACTTAGGATCTGAATTAAAAGAAGCCTAGAACATTAGTGACAGCATGCTGACCAAGGCCATGACCTGGCTCTTACTGCTGCTTAGAATAAACTTATTCAAATCTATTAGACTGTTATATTCTCTGGAGTGATTGTTCCAAAAGTCGTCTTTTATTAAGGCACTCAGATCATTCAGGGCCCCCTTCGTTTTCAGTTGCTGACTTTCTCTTTACTAAGATCAGTATCTGTCCAGCAAAGACTTTTTCTGGTTCCCTCATCTCTACCTCAGAAGTTCATTTTACCCTAATTTTCTTTCTTTTCCAACACTCCTATCTGATAACGTTCCTTCTCTGGTTCAGGGATCACGGTTTTCCATTTAACCTCTTGACACTGAAACACTTTAACTTCCTCAGTGATCACTTCTTGGTTACTTACATTTTCAAACTCTTCCTTTCAAAGTGCCTCTCTTCCGCTCACAAGCAAGCTTAGTGCTCCTGTGTCCTGACGAAGGGAAAAAAACTCACCTTTCACCTAACTCTGTCATCCCCTTAAGCTAATGATTCCTTCCCCTTTCCCATCTGTTTACAGCTGCTGCTTCCCTACCTTCACAACTTAACCTCTTACAAGCTAGTTTCCACTTCCAAATGTCATCTGAAAATAGAAATCTTAAATTTTCAATGACTTTTTGGCCTGGCCCTCCCACCGCCACCATAAAAGTAGAAAAATAGATTTGAATATTGGCACAACCATCCACTGGCTATTCCTCCCCCCGCCCCCAATTAAAAGCTTTATTGGGATATGAGGTACACGTGTAAAATTCACTACTTTTAGGTGTGCAGGTCTATGAATTTTGACAAACGTCTACAGTCATGTAACCATAACCACCATCATGATACACAGCATTTCCATCATCCCCCCAAATTTTCTGTGCTGCTTTGAAGTTGATTCTGTCATCCTACCTCTGGCTCCTAGCAGCCTCTGATCCGTTTTGCCGCTAGTTTTGCCTTTTCTAGAACGTCACATAAATGGAATCAAACAGTATGTAGTCTTTTATGTCTGCCTTCATTCATTTAACAAAGTGCTTTTTAAAAGACTATCCATGTTGTTGCATGTAGGAGTAGTTTGTTCTTCATTGCTGCGTAGTAGTCCACGGTGCTAGTACACAGAAATACAATTGCCAGTATACAGAAATACAACTGGCTTCTTTCATAACGACCCTATATCCTGCAATCTTGCTGAAGTCACTTATCGGTTTTAGTAGTATGTTTGTAGATTCCAGCTAAGATAGTTTAAGAAAACAACCCCCTTCAGCGTTAATTCCCTCACTTAAAAAAATAGCATCTGTGAAAAATAAAATTGAGAACAGAATAAGATTACTCAAAGGAAAAAAAAAAAACCCTTCAAAATATTTAGCACAGTATTGACCCACATCAAATATTCAGTACTTACTATTCCTTCCCAAATCTCAGAGTTCTTACTATAAGTTTAAGCAATGTTGACATATCCCGAATCTTTCTCTTAGGCCTGATCTTCCACCAGGCTTGAGATCCTTATTTGCATTTATCAGCTATATTTTTATATGTGAATGGTGCTTTAAAATTCTAGTCCTAAATCAAAATCATAACCTTCATTCACCCATGAATCACTTCTGCTTTCTGAAGAAATGATTCTTCTTTTGAGTTGTCATCTCAACTACTCAGTAAATTCTGTAGGAATCACGAATAACTCTCCAAAGACACACTCAAATCTAGTCAGTTATCAAATCTTGTAATAACCACAATAGCTAATATTAAACGCTTATGTGACAAACAACAATTATATTAGTTACTATTATTATCTTAATTTTATACAGGAGGAAACTGAGGCATAAAGTCTAAAAAACCTTCCCAAAGCCAAGCACCTAGTAATAAAAGAGCCAGTATCATAACCTAGGCAATCTACTTCCAGGAAAAGTAAATTTTTTGAAAAAGTATTTTATTTATTTATTTGACAGAGAGAGAGAGGGCATGAGCACAAGCAGGCAGAGTGGCAGGCAGAGGGAGAGGAAAAGGCAGGCTTCACACTGAGCAGGGAGCCCCATGTGGGGCTCGATCCCAGGACCCTGGGATCATGATCTGAGCTGAAGGCAGATGCTCAACCGACTGGGCCACCCAGGCGTCCCCAGGAAAAGTAATCTTAAACTATATTGCCTCTAATGCATGTAGATTGTAGATTCCCCTTGTTTGTGAGGATAGTGGGATTGAGTGCTATTAGATGATATTTAGGGAAATCCACATAATGTCTTATGCTTCATTGAAATAAGCATCCCTCACCAAGATGTTCCCGAAAAGACAGGTAGAAAGGGGTCAGTAGCAAATGGGAAATATGATTATGTTAATAGCTGGGCTTATAGTGAAAGCCCCAATTCAGAGGTCTCTGGTAGACAGAGATAGAGAATGTGATAAGGTTTAAGAGAGCCTGTTAAGCCCCAATCCCATCTTAATACCGGCTGGCTCTTGGAGACTACATTAGAGTATACATATTGCAGAAGACTGAAAAGAGGTGCACGTGAACTCCAACCTTCTGTTTCGTTCCAGTCACAGAAAGGTGTACTCATGATTGTGACTCTTCAGTTAGAGACTACCCAAACATGGCCCACACTATGTCTTGGAATATGGCCCAAACATATCAAACATTTCTTTTCAATGGGAGGGGGTGAGTGAGTAGAGAGATGGCAGAAAAAGATCCATCATTCATCATCCCATAGTTGTGGTTCTAAAACCAAATCTCCCATCTATTCCTAATGCCATCATACTAATCGAGGCCACTGTTATTTACCTCTCATCTAGACATCAGGAACTCCTATTCAGGGTATCTCATATTACCCTAAATCTATATCATATTAACTACCAAGTTAACTCTCTGTGATTTTTGACATGATTTTTATCATGTCACCTCTTATTTCTCACTGGAATAAATATAAGTTCTTTTTTCCTGATATTCCAGGCCTACCAAAATATGAAACCACACCTCCCTACCTGTATACTCCAGATCAGCTGACTGAATTATCTGCTTTTTCCTGACAATCCTTTAATTTTTTTCCCTCCTATATTTAGGTCTATGAAGTTTTTGGAATGCCCTTCTCTTAGATCTGTGTAGCAAATGGGTGAAACAGATAAAGGGAATTNTATAAGTTCTTTTTTCCTGATATTCCAGGCCTACCAAAATATGAAACCACACCTCCCTACCTGTATACTCCAAATCAGCTGACTGAATTATCTGCTTTTTCCTGACAATCCTTTAATTTTTTTCCCTCCTATATTTAGGTTTATGAAGTTTTTGGAATGCCCTTCTCTCAGATCTGTGTAGCAAATGGGTGAAACAGATAAAGGTAATTAAGAGTACACTTATCGTGATGAGCACTAGTTATATATAGAACTGTTGAGTCATTCTATTGCACACCTGAAATATAACACTGTATATTAATTATACTTCAACTTAAAAAAATAATTAAAATTCATATCTCAAATNCCCCCCCCCTGCTTGTGTTCCCTCTCTCGCTGGCTGTCTCTATCTCTGTCGAATAAATAAATAAAATCTTAAAAAAAAAAAAAAAAGGAATTAAGAGTACACTTATCGTGATGAGCACTAGTTATACATAGAACTGTTGAGTCATTCTATTGCACACCTGAAATATAACACTGTATATTAATTATACTTCAACTTAAAAAAATAATTAAAATTCATATCTCAAATGCTTGTATCATATACCACCTGCTCTAAAAGCTCACTCCTGATACTCCCTTAACATAGATAGAGACATTCATAGACCAGTATGCACACTGCAAGATACATAACATTCTGCTTTAAAATACAAATATGTATACATGTCTATTCTTTCAGCTCTTTGGAAACAGAAATCGTGTTTTTATTTTTTGTATTCTACAAAAGTGTCATGCACAAAGTTTCAAAGAATATTGAGTTGAATAACTTCTAGCTCATGATAGGGAAAATTCAGAGTTATTTTAGTTCCTGTTACTCTTATCATAGTCCACCCTCCATCAAGTAGAAATCTGAACACAATATATATTTCTCTCTATAATCTCTGAAACTATGAGGAGAGATAGGTTTCTCTGTTGCCTTTTGATGTATTCCGTGAAGTGCAGAATTCATAATGTTGGCTCTCATTTATAATAAAAGGAAATAAGGCAAGCAATGTTAAACATTTGGAATTCACAGGAAGGAAACCTTAGGTTCATCTACACATTAATGAATTAAGGAAAGCAGGTAACAGTTCATAGAATTGAGCTATAGAGTCAATTCCGACAGGGAAGTCAGTAATGACAATTGATTTCTGTTAGGTTCAGTTATAAGATGATAAAGGAAAATGAGTTTATCTGTATGGAATTTTACTTTATGTACAATTATGTAGGTACAAATCTATATTCAGATGGTAACTGCATATAAAAATTCATTGTTTATAAAATTAAATCATAATTTTTCCAAAAATAAAATTCATAAGGGTGCCTGGATGGCTCAGTTGGTGGAGCATGTGACCCTTGATCTTGAGGTTGTGAGTTTGAGCCCCATACTGGGTGTAAAGTTTACTAAAAAAAAGATTTTAAGGGGCGCCTGGGTGGCACAGCGGTTAAGCGTCTGCCTTCGGCTCAGGGCGTGATCCCAGCGTTATGGGATCGAGCCCCACATCAGGCTCTTCCGCTATGAGCCTGTTTCTTCCTCTCCCACTCCCCCTGCTTGTGTTCCCTCTCTCTCTGGCTGTCTCTCTGTCGAATAAATAAATAAAACCTTAAAAAAAAATAAGATCTTANCTTCCGCTATGAGCCTGTTTCTTCCTCTCCCACTCCCCCTGCTTGTGTTCCCTCTCTCTCTGGCTGTCTCTCTGTCGAATAAATAAATAAAACCTTAAAAAAAAATAAGATCTTAAAAAAAATAAATAAAATCATAAAAACAAAAAAGCTAGGTGTCTTTTTCATAGTCCTACCCAAATGAACCTTAAGAAGTACTATATATGCTATTGTTTTTATTGAAAGTTCATGAAAAGTTTGAGCCATTTAACACTGCTCTTGCACTATCATTAAAGAAATATGTATGGCTTAAGAAGCCATAAACTTTAGCTTTGGTATAAATTATAATTTGTGAAAATTTGTCTAAAATTTGTAGGATAAATACATAAGCCTGCAGAAAAGCAATCAGAGCTTACCAATTTCTTATAAGTGGAATGCTTACGGGGGTCTACTGATAGTGACGGGAAAGGGACGTTTCTATAATGAAGAGAGGCCTTATTGGCTATACTGAATACCAAGTGGAAGAATATAGCAGCTAGAGATATGGAAAACTGGCTAACGAATTATTTTCCTTCAGAAGCATTGTTAATACTTTTCATTTCCAAAAATTAGACATCCGTGCTTTAGTTAAAGAATCTAATTTATTTTGCATATGCTGTAACTTTGGGCTAACAAAATCTGTGTTTACTATGTACGAATGATTGAATTTCACAACACATATTTCTCATTTAAACATCTGTTGACTTATTTCTGGATCAAATGCACAGTTTAACCAATGGCAAAAGGTGACAAATGAATAAGAATAGACATGTTTGTGGCACAAGCATACAGAACATTCCGTTCTCATAAACCATACGCTGATTTTCCTGTAAACTACTTTAAAAAATTGTTTCAAAGCTAACATTTCATTGTCATTTACAGGTACATGAGTTCTTTTACAGGTTTACATATGAACAGCCTATCTGACTAGAATGTTCTGGGTATGCTCTTGCCTGGAGGCAGGGAGATGTATTCTTTTGGTCATTTTCCATCACCGGACAAAAAGAATTTTAGAAATGATAGGCATCATTACATTTGGAGTACCTATGAATAATCTAGCCATAGAAATTCACATTTGGGGTCCCAGTGAATTAAAAGAAAACATTTGAGTTTTAATAATAGATATGTGTATGTCAGTTAAGTTTTGCTGTTTAAAGATGCACTAATTTATTTCTTACTTTTTACAGATACATAGACTTTTCATTTTAAAAAGGAAAAAATGGATGCATGGGTGGCTCAGTCAGTTAAGCATCCAACCCTTGGTTTCCGCTAAGGTCACGATCTCAGCGTGGTAAGACTGAGCCCTGGGGCTCGGGCTCCCACTCAGCACAGAGTCCCCTGAGGTTCTCTCCCTCTCTCTCCTCCTCTGTCCATCCCCTTGCACTAGGATGGAGCATGCTCTCTCTCTCTTTCTCTCAAATAAATAAATAAATTTTAAAAAAGAGAAAAAACATTGCCTTTAAGTTAAGAAAAACACATCCATTTAAAAATACATGGATATATATATTTTAAACTTACAAAAAATACAAAGGAAATCTCAACAATAAAAATTACTAATAATTAAAATAAATAATAAGTTGAAGAAAGGGCCCTCTTTCTTTAGAGAGCTTTGTAACAGTGAAGGTTATCCATTTGCATGAATAGTTTTACCAAGTCTGGTCAGAGCCCGCTCCTAACCCTGTATCTTTATGATGATGAAAGAGAACATAGATATATCTACTTTAAAAATCAACTAGTTGCAGGATGATAATAAATCATAGTTAACATTTACTGAGAATTTAAAATTGTATACGAAATTACATTTAATTCTATAAAGCAAGGAATTATATAATGTATTGGTTATGTTTCTTCTTTCTTTTACAGTAACAAACTTTGACAGCTAAAAGGAATTGAGAATATCTTCACATCTAGTAATAATGACTTCTACATTATAAGAAACTAAATGATCACATATCTGGCACATACCATAGAAATACACAGGTTACACATAAACATTTATTAAAACCAGAAAGGGCTAAAAGTTTGCTGAATGAAAAAAGTAAGTAGAACAAAAATAAAATATGAAATAGCCATTATTGAAGCATTTAAGGTCTTATTTAATCAATCTCAAATACAGTAAAACAAAATTTAATTGCTATATAAAAAAAGCAATTAAATAGTCTAAACGAAGTTAATATAGCTTACCTTAGAGCTATAGTTTTATACTGTGTCTTAAAAATGTCCATCTCTGTTTCTTTAACTCTTAATGTCGCTGCCATGATATTCTTAAAAAATCTTACTAAAAATCATGTCGGATGACTTTTCATTTATAATATATGTCATATATCATATGATACAGAGTCTAGAATCTCTAAGGAGCTATTTGTTCAAGAGCTAGTAATTTGCTTAATGTCACGTTAGAAAGTTAAAACAGTAATCCAACTTTATAGAATTTTAACAACTTCTAAAATTAGCTGACACCTTATAAAATTCTGGTTGGAAAATGTAAAAACAAAATGTTACTCCTATTGAAGAACCTGAATAAATACTAACTCAATGACTTAAATAAAGGCAATTTTTTTTTTTAATGTAGTGGTTTGAATGTTAGCCCCTCCCCAAGGTACGTGTCTATGTAGTAGTCTCTAGAACCTGTAAATATTATGTTATTTGGAGAAAGGAGCTTTGCAGATGTGATTAAGTTAAGCGTCTTGAGAGGAAGACCCTGGATTATCTGGATGGACCCTAAATGCAATCATGTGCATGCATATGAGCCCTACAGAGGAGAAGGTAAAGTGAAGACAGAGGCAGAGATGGGAGTGGTGTGGCCACAAGCCAAGGAAGCCAAAGAAGCCAAGGAACTCCTGGAGCCCCCAAAAGATGGAAGAAGGAACAGATCGCTCCTAGAGTTTCTGGAGGGCATATGGCCATGCAGACACCACCTGAGGATGTTATATAACTTCTTTGGATTTGTTTCCTTATTTGCAAAATGAGTTGAATGTTTTCGATAATCTCAAAGTTTTTCCCAACTCTAAACTTTTGGGAACTTTCTAAGTGTTAAAAATAATAAGGCACAGTATAAAAATCATAATAGAAATAAAGAACATTAAAAAAGTAACAATGGACAGGTTGGTTAACTGAAATCTGTCAGAAGATTCATAGGATTGCACAAATTTATAAATGGTAATTATTAAACACTTATCAAGAGCTGGCAGTATGTAAAATTCTCCATAAAGTCATTAGCTTTTAGAAATAGTTGTATAGCTCTAGATATGGTTCCAGAAATGTGCCAAGCTCCATGTACTATAATAGAAACAAAACCTGAATGATTTATAGAAAATAAACAACACCTATTACGTGGGCATTAGAAAAGTTAACACGTATAAAACACTTAAATAGTGCTAGGCATAGTAAGAGATCAATAAATATTAACTTTACTGTCTGTGATAAATGTTATATGTTTTCTTAAGTATCTTCTATCCATAAAAAGGATCTCATAACTACAACTTTTTAAGGTAACGTTAAAAGAGTTTATGTAGTAACAAAATTTTTAAAAGCTTAACTATCTGACTTTTATTCAGTGGTAGCCATTTTTTTGCTCCTCTAAAACACACACTTCCAATCAATCCTGTTTCCTTTTTACTGAAAGAACTTTTCATGATGACTGCAATACTGAAGTATAATTTAGAAGCAGTCTCTAAAACTGGAAGCAATGTTCATCTAAATATGCCTGCCAAGTTTAAAAATGTATTAGGAGTTAAATTGAAACATGTTGAAAATGACTCATTGTGGACCAGAATATACACTGTAGGAAATAAGAGCTCATTTACAAGTGGGAGAAATACACTCACACTTCATCTGTGGTAATTCTCTGGACTTTCCTTCCAGTAAACATCATATTTTAAAATAATCGTGGAAAATATCTTACTTTTAACTGAAGTTTTTATGAGTTGATTTAGTTAGCTGGCATTCCAATTTTTATACATATCTTTTTTTGGACGTGGATATATTTACCAAATGTAAATCTATGAAAATTTCCCCCAAAGCAACAGAGCAGCAGCCTATAAAAAAAAAAAAAAAGCTGTATAAACACACACACACACACTCTCTCTCTCTCTCCCTCTCTCTCTGGTTCAATTCACGTGCATAATGACCAACTACGACTCTAGACTTCTAAGAAAGCATCCTAAAATTGTGTAAACATATAATAATGTGCTTTCCTTCATTTATATACATGATGTTATTGGTAAGTCACCAGGAAGGCATGTACTTGAGTTTTTTTGTAGTAGTACTTACATATTTGTACTGATTCTATCTACTCTCTCCACTTTTTACACATATATGAGGCAGCTGG
Organism: Ailuropoda melanoleuca; assembly: GCF_002007445.2. NCBI lineage: Eukaryota > Metazoa > Chordata > Mammalia > Carnivora > Ursidae > Ailuropoda > Ailuropoda melanoleuca. Next base: position 107,560,325 of record NC_048224.1, on the reverse strand, counting down.
CTAGACTCAAAAAAGGCCATGGAACTCATCTGACATTGTACCAAAGGTCTATAAGATGAATGAACCTGAAATCTTGGTCTTACTACCAACATTCTCTTTAAGCTAGTTAATGAGACACACACTTATATATGTATCTTTGATCATTAACTTTAATGTGCCCTTAAGATGGATTCAATGAAAAAGTGCTTATGAATAGCAGTTTGTTTAAATTTTCTGAGCTTTGTTTCCTTATATTATCAATTATTTACTGATTACTACAGAAAACAATTCATCGTAGTATCTGTTCAGCATGCTTTTACCGAGGAATTTTATCTAGAAACTACCCCTACACACCATGGTTTTAAAACGTGACCATCACCTCTGGCAACAATAGAGCAGTCGGGGCATGAACATGTAACCCAAATTGGGAAACACTTTCTCTTTGGGAAATTCAATACATAAAGGCTCTTGAGCCTATCTTCATTGTGTACACACTGTCATTAAAGATTTATTCTCAAGATGCTGAATTCTTATTTTAAAACAATTTTTATTAAAATTATTGGAGAACAGTCTTAGACTCTGTGTTATTTTTCCCTTTTAATCTTTAAATATCCTTAATCACTTATTGATGTGATTTTGCATTTCTTTTCTTATACAATAGTGTTTATCACATTTATAATTATTGTCAGAAAACATACATTCAGTCTTCTGCCATCCTACTAATTTGTGTTTTTTGTTTTTTGCTCCTGTTTGCTTTGTCAACTATCTTTTGTTATAGGGTCTGTGCTTTCTTGTTGCCATAGGAATGTACGTTCTATTGAAATGGAGACCCCTTTGTCTTGCAAAATGTCACAAAAATGCGGTTACAAAATCTTCAATTTTAGAAGTTCTCCATTAACTTGACATTTCAGAACTCTTTTGAATTCTTTTAAAGCCAAATTCCTCTTTAGAACGTAGGTCAGAGTTTCCTAGACTATGATTTTATGCAAACCTAGCTAACTTAGTATTCCCCTGTTAATCACTGGGAATGGGAGGAGGGTTATCAAAATAGGGTCTGTGACAGGTACAAGGTACTCAATTTATTACATTTATTAACTAAATGAAGATGTGTTTAAAGTGTAAAATTTGTAAAGAATTACCCACTGGGCTCAATGTGAAATCTAGGTTTAACCAATCTGATTTAACCAATAGCTGGTTACAAAATCAGTAAAAAGCCTGAAAGCATTTAATCAGTAATGTTCCTCTAGGTTGTACTGATCAACATTCTTTGAAACTGATATTCAAACTGCTTTCAATTAATCTTTTATTTACAGCGTTATTATTTTCACATTTCTCCATGCGTCAAGATATTCTTAATCTTGATCAAATGTTTTGCTGAAATTGGAATACCTTCTATCACTGACATTTTCCTCTAAAGGTTCTAGTAAATACCTCAAGAAAGAAATAAAAGTAGTTTGTCAAGACTTTAACAGTTAACTAATGGTGGCTTCTGGTTTTCACCATCTCCTTTTCTAAATGTTCACTATCTTTTCAATTATTTTAGAATGTTTATGGTGAATTGTACTCAAGTTTATTGGTGTACAGTTTCTGAAATCTTTCCTCCTCAACCATCCAGAGAATAACGACATTTGCTTATTTCCAGACTTCTGGTACTCAGTCTGATAACAATATTTGAACAAGATAACCAACACTTCCTCAAGTTCTTTCTAACCTTAGGGTACTAAAGCATTAGTCTTTGAGAAAACGTTAACATCTTTTGAGATTTCTGGTTAAGGCACCAAGAAGAGCACAATGATAAATGGTAATAACTAACACTTCTTTAATATTTACAGTTTACAAAGTGTTTTCAGAGGCTATCACAGAGTGGTGTTCTCCAAACATGTATTTGAGGAAAGGATACATCAGAATCATTTAGGGAACTTCACGGGACATATAAATTCTCGGGCCCTCTCTACAGAGATGTTTATTTTTCTTTTCTTTTTTTTTTTTTAAAGATTTATTTATTTATTTATTTGACAGAGAGAGAGAGAGAGACAGCCAGCGAGAGAGGGAACATAGGTGGGGTGGTGGGAGGGGAAGAAGCAGGCTCCCAGCGGAGGAGCCTGATGTGGGGCTTGATCCCAGGACTCCGGGATCACACCCTGAGCCGAAGGCAGACGCTTAACAACTGAGCCACCCAGGTGCCCCGAGATGTTTATTTTTATTTTTTTAAAGATTTATTTATTTGAGAGAGAGAGAGAGAGAGAGAGAGAAAGCACACAAGAGCAAGTGGGGTATAGGAGGGGCAGTGGAAGGGAATCTTAAGCAGACTCCAAGCCCAGCACAGAGCTCAAAGTGGGGCTCAATCTCATGACCACATGTGATCACGACCTGAGCCAAAACCAAGAGTCGGACACTTAACTGATTACACCACCCAGGTGCCCCTGCAGAGGTATTTATTTACCAAGAGTAGAGGGAGGCAAAGGAATACGTCTTCCAGAAAAAAAAAAAATCTGTAGGTGACTGAAATTCATCTATATTTGGGAACCACTGATGTAGTAAATGCGCAAGAGCACTGGGCACTCTGTTCAGCATTCAAATTGCTTTCACATTGGAAAATTTTAAGTCAAAATGAATACAGAAAACTCTAATCAATTGCAGTTGATAGACATTTATTCAAAACTGCTTATCAAAGATACCGAGTAGAGGCTTTTCTAGAAAAGCAAGGACGGAGAAGAAAAAAAAAATCTGAACTCAAAAAAACCCAATACTTCACAGGGAGAAATTCGTAAATTAACTCACAATTATAATATAATGGGTAGAAAACAGAGAGAAGAAGAGACTTCAGTATTTCTGAAAGTTGCTCAGAAGATGAGATCACTGAGTTCAGTCCTACCAAATGAATGGGTATCTACCTAGTAGATGAATGGTAAGACACATGAACTAGGGGAGAGAAAAGGCCATTCCTAGCAAAGAACACATACACGGGGTTAAGAGAGGAAGCACCATACACTTATAAAACTACAAGAGATCAATTTTTCTTAAGTATATGGAGGACACTAAGAAAAAGATCTGAGTCTGGGAAGATAGGCAAGGTGTCCGTGAATAACTTTAGATGTTAAGCTGTGCAGTCTAGATGGCACCCTGCTGAATGACAGGAACAGAGTTCTCAGTTTTAGAACAACTACTCTGGAAGAGTGAGTGATGAAACAAAGAGGACTAAACTGAAAGCAGAGAGACATTTCTGAGACTATCATAAACAGTGCAGGTAGAGAAAATACAGACTGGACTAAAGTGGTGGCACCTGGGATTAAGAGGAAGGAAATGATTAGATATATTTAGAAATGGAAAATAATAGGGGCGCCTGAGTGGTGCAGTTGGTTGCACGTTGTACTCTTGATCTCAGCTAAGGTCATGGTCTCAGGATCATGGGACTGAGCCCCGTATTGAGGTCTGTGGTCAGTGCGGCGTATGCTTTAGACTCTCTCTCCCTCTCCCTCTGCCCCTCCTCACTGTGCGCTCTCTCTAAAAAATAAATAAACAAATCTTAAAAAAAAAAAAAAGAAATGGAAAATAATATGACATTTGCTTATCTTAAGTGTGAGAGAGGCCTTTCTTGATTATTGTATCATGGTATACCCTGCCTAGGCCATTACTCTTCCTCGCAATACCTAGTTCATAGCAATCATGAAAGCATAATTATAATATAATAATTAATATCTAACTGCTTGTTTACTTTCTGTCTTCCTCAACTGACTCTCAGCAGGGGCTATCTCTAGTTTATTTACTAATATATACCAGCATCTATCACAGTGACTGGAATATGGTAGTTATCAATAAATATTAATAATTATTAGCTGAATAAATGGGAAGTGGGGTGAGGTGAGGGGAAAAAAAGTAGTTGTGAATCACCAGCTTTCTTGTTCAAGTGCCTGGGCAAATGATGACGTTAGTCAGAATGCAAAATTATGGGAGGAAGAACAGGTCTGGGCAAGAGGATTAACTGAGTGGGGAGAGATGGAGCAACCAATTAGGAGTTTACTGTACACAATTTCAACATGACAACAGTCAAGAAGTAATGAGAAGCTGATCCAGTATGGTGGCAACAAGAGTGAAGAGGATTTTAGAGATACAACAGGGAGCAGAATGTAGTAGGGGCAGAATGACAAGCGATTACCCCTAGAAGCAAGGGAAAAGGATTATTATTCTGAAGGCTCAAACAGAAGTGGCTTTAAAATGTTGGTGCAATCATAGAAGTGAAGTCAGCTGAAGCAAATTTTTGTTTTGGGAGGAATGAATGTGGGAGGGAGCTGAGTCTGTCTCAAAAATACTGAGTTTAAAAGTTTCAGAAAGACATTCAGGTAAAAATGTCAACAGGTAGCTGGAAATCAGACACAAAAAAGGTATGGTTTGAGCTGAAAAACACTGGTGGTCATTTCCTAAGTTGAGGAGAAGATGAGATCTCAAAAAGAAGATATATATGGTTGACCCTTGAACAATGTCGAGGTTTGGGGTGCTCATCCCCTGCATCGTTGAAAATCTGTGTGTAACTTCTGGTGTTCCAAAACCATACTACAAATAGCCTACTGCTGACTGGAAACCTTACTGATCACATGAACAGTGGACATATTCTGTACGTTATAGGTATTGTACAGTACATTCTTAGAACAAAGCCAGAGGAAAGCAAATGTCATTAAGAAAATCGTTAAGGAAGAGAAAATACACTTAAAGTACTGAACTGTATTTACTGAAAAAAATCTGCACATAAGTGGACCTGTGTAGTTCAAACTTGTGCTGTTCAAGGGTCATCCGTGTGTGTGTTTATATATATATAAAATTAAAAGAAAGAAGACCAAATGTCATGAAAACAAAGTAGAAAAAATAAACCCAACTAAACCCTGGAGCCTGTTTCAGATTAAAGGAGACTGAAAAAGACATAACTAAAAGTAATGCGTGAATCTGAATTGGATCTCGTGCCAGAAAAAAAACTGTTATAAAGAGATATTACTGGGACAACTGACAAAAAATGGATAAAAGTATTGCTATCAATGTTGTGCTGCATTTGATAAGTGTTCTGCGGTTACATAAGAGAATATTCTTATTCCTAGGAAATACATTGTGAAGAAGCAAAAGTACACAATCCATTCAATCTATTAAACCATTCAGAAAAAAAATTATGTGTCTTTGTGTGTGTGTGTGTGTATGGGTAGAAGAAATGAGAGAGAATAAGAAAGATAAGTAAATGTAGCAAAATATTAAAAAGGGGTGAATCTGGATAAAAGAAATGCAGATGACCGTTGAACAACACAGAGGTCAGGGGTACCTACTTTCTGTGCAGCTGAAAATCTGCATGTATGTTTGACTCCCCCAAAATTTAACTACTAATAGCCTATTATTACTGGAAGCCTTACTGATAACAAACTGTTGATTACCACATTATTTTGCATGTTATATGTATCATATACTGTATTCCTACTATAAAGTAAGCTAGAGAAAAGAACATGTCATTAAAAACTTCATAAGGAAGAGAAAATACATTTACGGTACTGTACTGTATTTATCGGAAAACACCGGCATGTAAGCTGACTCATGCAGTTCAAACAACAATGTTCAAGGGTCAACTGTGTAGGAGTTCTTTGTACCATTTGTGTAGCTTCTGTGCATGTATGAAATTTGAAAGAAGCAGCTAAAAAAGAATATGAACCAAGATAGAATGTGAGAGCACTGTGTTGATTTTATAAGATACAAAGGGAATGAAGCTCTGAAAGCGACAATCATTCAATTATTCAGGATTGAGAAGAGGTTCATGTTGGCAGGTATGGAAAGAGCACTTCTCTATAGCAATTCTTCCATTTACACAACAAAATATGCTGATAATTCTAGTCCATTACTATATAAAGATGTTCTGTCCCACAAAATTTCAGATAACAACATTGGCACTCATCATTCATTCTCCTGATATAGAGTAGATATCCTTTTTGACCACAGAAGCACCCAGTTCTTAAGAAAAAAGACTGACAGAAAACAATATCAAATTGCTCAGTGTGTGTGTGCTTCGACTTGCTGCGCGAAAATATTCAAGATATGTTCTTTTGAGGTGAGGAAGTGGCATATCACTTTAGAACCAGTACCTTTTAAACTCAATTATAAGCAATAAATTATCCATAAATAGCTAAAGGAATGATTCCCTAGGTCACTGTTCCTGGTGGGAGAAGGAATGTCAGATCAGATCAACACCTAATAAAAAGGAAGACAGAAGAGAGGTGGCATAAAATAAAATTCACACATTGTGATGTGAATATGAAATTTTCTTATCAGTTCCTTTCAGAGCCTTTAGTCTAGACTAAAAAGGAATAGATATTTTACATCTCAACAATAAATTTCTTAATGCTTTCATAACACTGTATTACCCCTAATTCCAAAGTCTTTACTGGAAAAAAATCAGAATTACTTAAGATGTAAAGAGTCCCACTTGAGATGTAATCCCATGCAAGTGGACGAATATATGTTAGATGGAATAGCAGCTTAGAAGCAAAGAGAAAATTTTAGAACAACACAGGGCTAGACTATTCCAATATAAACAAAGCAAACCTATGGGCAAAAGAACACCACAAGGAATAAAAGAAATTAAGTAACAAAAAAAAGATAATTTTTAAATTTTGGAAAATCATTAGAGAAATTAATAAGAGTATTCTCAGTAATCCATTAATGAGAGTATTCTACAAATTACCAAATTAAAAAAAAATCAGACACTTAAAAATTTCATTTAGAAAGTAAAAACCTGGGGCACCTAGGTGGCTCAGTCAGTTAAGCATCTTTTTTTTTTTTTTTTACGATTTGACTGATTTATTTTAGAGAGAGAGAGCGTGTGTGTGCATGTGCAAGAGGGGGCAGGGGCAGAGGGCAAGGGAGAGAGAGAACCTCAGACTCCACACTGAACACAGAGCCTCACACGGGGCATGGAGCCTATATTAAAAAAGTAATAATAAAGAAACTTATTGTATTAGTCTTTCTTTCATAAAGAAGACAAAAGAGTAACTTATTCTAAAATTGAGAATTAGGAATTTCTTCATTCAATTAACAAGTATGATGTGAATTACTTTGTGTAACCATGAAAACTAAGAATAATATGAATAAAGCTATTGTAAATTATTAAGAAAAATAGAATCTAAGTACAAGACCATAGCTTTTATTTCAATCTTAGGATCTTTACTTTATTAAGTTTGTTTTGCAAATGACACAAACATTTACTTCCCTGAAGAAGCTAACAGATTAAAAGGCAGATAAACAAAGATAAAACAATATATGAATATGGAAAAAAGGTAGAATAAGGGAGACATGTCAAAACTGTTCTACTCCTGGGGAGAAAACAGTGAATGGAAATTCTGGACAGCTGGCTACCATATTAAGCTTTAAACTGGCCCGGTATGAAAATCACAAGCTCTACTCACCGAATCTCCTATTCTCTTATCTTCTATGAGTAAACGAGTGAGGACAAAATCCTTCTATTAGCAGAGAAATAGTAGGGACTGAAAATAGTTTCAAGTAATATTCATTTAAAAATGCTAATAGGCTGAAAATGATTCCAAATCTATTTCAAAATATGGAATATATATTTTGGAACAGTTAACTATAACTGAAAAAATACCATTAAAATTAATTTTGNATTAAGCTTTAAACTGGCCCGGTATGAAAATCACAAGCTCTACTCACCGAATCTCCTATTCTCTTATCTTCTATGAGTAAACGAGTGAGGACAAAATCCTTCTATTAGCAGAGAAATTGTAGGGACTGAAAATAGTTTCAAGTAATATTCATTTAAAAATGCTAATAGACTGAAAATGATTCCAAATCTATTTCAAAATATGGAATATATATTTTAGAACAGTTAACTATAACTGAAAAAATACCATTAAAATTAATTTTAGGGGTGCCTGGGTGGCACAGCAGTTAAGCATCTGCCTTCGGCTCAGGGCGTGATCCCGGCATTACGGGATTGAGCCCCACATCAGGCTCCTCCGCTATGAGCCTGCTTCTTCCTCTCCCACTCCCCCTGCTTGCGTTCCCTCCCTTGCTGGCTGTCTCTATCTCTGTCGAATAAATAAATAAAATCTTTAAAAAAAAATTAATTCTGGATTGCAAGCTTTCCATTTAGATTCATATATAGACCTCTCATGTAGGCTCCTAAAGTTAACAGTATATTCAACTTGTTCCACTGTTCACATTGAGTTTTAAAATTTCCCCATTTTGGTAGAAAGAATCTCCAGAGTGTGTGCAGATTCAAAAGCAACAAAACATAAGATGATAATTACTTATGTATATGAAAGATGGATATTTGTTACTTATTGAACTGGAGAACTTGAATTGCTAGACACATAGGTCTTTCATATGCCTGAGAAAAGTACATTTTTTTTTGTAGAAAATTGAAGTCCTTGAGTAAAACCCCTTTTTTCATTCATGTCTGAAAGTGGCATACTACTTCCTTACATTTTTCTTTATAATAACACACGGCATTTAACCATTAAAGGAGAAATGTGATAAAGAAAAACTTTTAACATAAATGAAGTTGAGGTTAATTACACCTGACTAGAAAATTGTGTATAGGCATGTCTGAAGCTTTACATAATTAAGCATGACTCAGGGAAATCACAATCCATGTAAAGACTGAAACATGTTTATTCCAATTTTTGATACAAAGGAAGTCAGAATCACATATTTGAGTATTAAAAACTCAACCTCTGAAAAATAAAATAAAAAAATTCTTCCTTGGGTTTCACTACATACAAAAAATATATATGATATTCTCACAATGTATATGAGTTCAAATACTCCTAGGCAATTTGCACTCAAAAGAATTTTTGAGGATATAAAATATACATAGTCCTTTTTCAAATAATAGTCCTAAACACTAGGTTTTTATTTTGAAAAAACAGGAACTGCAGAGATTTTAAAAATAATACTCTCCAAAATGCCTTGGGTTCACCATTCCTTTTGTAAGGTAACAAAATGAGCACATTAGTTCTTTTGAGCTGTTATCACAGATAATTTCAGGATCCAAAGGGTCTTCAAACTCATCAAGCTACCCACTTGATGTTTCAATACTTATGAGCATATTCCTGCTAAATACTTGGCCAGCTGATGCCTAAACACTTTTTTTTTAATGCCTAAATACTTTTTTTTTAATGCCTAAATACTCTGATGGAGAACATATTAGATGCCAAGGAATTCTGAAAAGTCCTATTAGAAAGTTTATTTTTACTCCTTTTTGTAATGTTTATCCAGTGGTCCCAGTTCTACTATGTTAGGTCTAACCAAGTAAGAAAATCAGATAGTTCATATGAGAACCTTTCAAATACTTGTAGACAGTTACAGCACTAAAAGGACTTTTAAAAATTTTCCACCATTTTGGTCATTTTCTTCTTAAGCCCTTGGGTTAAAGGTTGGGTGCCCAGTACCCAGCATGATTTTATAGATAAGGTAATCACAGACCACATTTTAGATACAGGCATACCTTGAAGATATGGTGGGTTCAGTTCCAGACTGCTGCAATAATGTATCATCATAAAGCAAGCCAAGTGAAATTTTTGGCTTCCCAGTGCATATAAAAGTTATGTTTATACTATACTGTAGCCTACAAAGTGTATAATAGCATTATGTCTAAAAAACAATGTACATACCTTAATTTTTAAATTAAGGAATATGTACTTCATTACTAAAAAAAATACTTCATTGCTAAAAAAAAATGCTAACCATCATCTGAGCTTTCACTGAGTGGTAATCTTTTGCTGGTGGAAGGTGTTTCTTCANAAATTAAGGAATATGTACTTCATTACTAAAAAAAATACTTCATTGCTAAAAAAAAAATGCTAACCATCATCTGAGCTTTCACTGAGTGGTAATCTTTTGCTGGTGGAAGGTGTTTCTTCAAAGGTGATGGCTGCTGACCGAGCAGGCTAGTGGTTGCTGAAGACTGGGGTGGCTGTGGCAATCTCTTACAATAAGACAAGTTTGCTGCATTGATTGACTCTGCCTTTCATGAAGGATTTCTCTAGTATGTGATGCTGTTTGATACCATTTCACCCAAAGTAGAACTTCTTTCAAAATCGGAGGCAACCCTCTCAAATCCCACCACTGCTTTATCAAGTTGATATAAAATTCTAAAATCTTCATTTTGTTTACAATCTTCACAGTATCTTCAGCAGGAGTAGAGTCCATCTGAAGAAACCACTTCTTTGATGAGCCACAAAAACTCCTCATCTGTGAAAGTTTTACCAGGAGATGGCTGCAATTTAGTCACATCATCAGGCTCTGCTTCTATTTCTAGTTCTCTTGGTATTTCACCACTGAAATGACTTCCTCCACTGAAGTCTTGAACACCTCTAAGTCAACCATGACAGTTGTAATCAACTTCTTCCAAACTTCTGTGAATGTTGATATTTTGAGCTCTTCCCAAGAATGATGAATGTTTCTAATGGCATCTAGAAGGGTGAATCCTTTCCAGGTTTTCAGTTTACCTCACCCAGATCCAACAGAAGAACTGCTATCTATGGCTGCTATAAGCTTAACAAAATGTATTTCTTAAAAAAGAAGACTTGCAAGTCAAAATGACTCCTTGATCCATGGGCTGCAGAATGGATCTTGTGTTAGCAGGCATGAAAACAGCATCAATCTCATTGTGCATCTCCATTAAAGCTCTTGGGTGGCCAGGTGCACTGTCAATGAACAATAATATTTTGAAAGCAATCTTTTTTTCTGAGCAGTAGGTTTCAAGAGTGGGGTTAAAATATTCAGTGAACTATGTTGTAAACAGATGTGCTATTATCCAGGCTTTGTTGTTCCATTTATAGAGCACAGGCAGAGTAGACTTAGGTTAATTCTTTAGGGTGTTAGGATTTTTGGAATGGTAAATGAGCAATGGCTTCAACCTAAAATCACCAGCTGCATTAGCTCCTAACAAGACAGTTAGCCTATTCTTTGAAACTTTGAAGCCAGACATTGACTTCTCTTCTCTAGCTATGAAAGTCCCAGATGGCAACTTCTTCCAATATAAGGCTATATCATCTACATCAAAAATCCGTTGTTTAGTGTAACCACTTTCATTAACGATCTTAGCCAGATCTTCTGGATAACTTGCTGTAGCTTCTACATCAGCACTTACTGCTTCATCTTGCACTTTCGCGTCATGGAGAGAGCTTCTTTCTTTACACCTCATAAACCAACCTCTACTAGCTTCAAACTTTTCTTTTGCAGGTTCCTCATCTCTTCTAGCCTTTGGAGAATTGAAGAGAGTTTGGGCCTTGCTGTGGATCAGGCTTTGGCTTAAGGAAAATGTTTTGGCTGGTTTGATCTTCTATACAGACCACTCAAACTCTCCCCATAAAAGCAGTAAGACTATCTGCTTTCTTACCATTTGTGTGTTCACTGGAGTAGTATTTTTAATTTCCTTCAAGAACTTTTCCTTAGCACTCACAATTTGGCTGTTTGATGCAAGAGGCCCAACTTTCAACCCATCTCAGCCTTACATATTCCTTCCTCACTAAGCTTACTCATTTCTAGCTTTTGATTTAAATTGAGAAACATATGACTCTCTTTCTTTCACTTGAATACTTGGAGGCCATCATAGGGTTATCAACTAGCCTAATTCCTATTGTTGTATCTCAGGGAATAGAAAAGCCCAAGGACAAGAGACAAGGGACTGGCTGGTCAGAGGAGTCAGAACACACATGACATTTATCAGTTAAGTTTGCTGTCCTATAAGGGTGCAGTTCGTGGTGCCCCAAAACAATGACAATAGTAACATCAAAGATCCCTGATCACAGATACCATGAGAAATATAATAATAATGAAAAAGTTTGAAATATTGCCAAGAATTACCAAATTGTGACACAGAGACACAAAGTGAACAAATGCTGTTGAAAAGATGGTGCTGATAGAAACCTCCAGTTTGGGGGAAAAAAACAATATTTGTGAAGTGCAATAAAGTAAAGTTCAATAAAAGGAGGAATGTCTGTATAACTTCCATTAGTGTAGGATAATATCTCCATATTGAAATCTTCAAAGTCATTTTCACATTTCAATTTGAAGTCTATATTAAAAGCACATGTTTTCTTCTACATGATCTTATATTTATTCATTAATTTTCATTCAGCTCTTTAATTCTGCCTGAAAAATCTACTGGGATCCTCATTCTGTAATACAATTTACAAGGAACACATTCACAAATTTGAATATTTAGAAGTACAAAAGATTATAAAAAATCTATTTCCAACATCTGTCCACCAGACACCTAATTTCCTGTTCCACAAGCAGTTAAGTGTTTCTATATACATAGGAAATATATACAAACATGTATTCTACTGTTTTGTTCTTAATTTAAATACAAACAATTGCCTTTTATTTATAGATAAATGTGTGTGTATATGTATGTATGTGTGTGTGCATATATACATATATATGTGATAAATAGCCTGGGTGAAAAAAGTTGGTGTATATGTATGTTGGTGCTGTCATATATATACATGCGGTTCTGCACCTTGCTTTCTTCCACCTAATAACATATCTTGAAGATTTTTCCTCATCAGGATATATAGTACTTCATTCCTTTTGTATAGCTACATATTGTATTCTACATACTATAAATTATTTAACCACTGCCTAAATGTCAATGGACATTTGGGGTGTTTTCAGCTTTTGTAATTGTAACCTCTGCTATAAAGAATAAGTTGGAGGAGTCTAAGATGACAGAGGAGTAGGAGACCTTAGTTTTGTCTGGTCCCAGAAAGTCAGCTAGATAGCTATTAAATCATTCTGAACACCTGCAAACTCAACCAGAGATCTAAGAAAAGAATAGCTGAAACTCTATAAATGGAAAAGTGACCACTTTCTACAAGGAGGTGTGGAGAAGTGAATCTGAGGTGATACATGGGAAAATAAATCATGGAGGGAGGGAGCCCCCATCAGCTGACTACAGGAAAGTGATAACAGCAGCAGAGCACAAAATCAGAACTCTTAGAAGTCTGCTCTGGTGAGGGCCTTCCCTGCCTAAAAGGCACCCAGGTGGCAAAGCGGGGTGGAATCCTAGGTGGGACAGGGTGGTCTCAAGATCCCTGGGGTTCAGAAAGGCCTGGGGTGCCTGAGTGCAGCAGAGCTCCCAGACGTTGGAGCGGGAAAGCTGACTGCAATCAGCAAGCCCAGGAGTGAACTTTCAGCTCAGTGTTGCCATAAACCACGAACTGTGGCATGATCGGGTGACCACTCTCTGAGCAGGGGCCCAGCAAATGGCAGAACCAACACTGGGAGAAGCGGCACAGGTGCATGCTGCAGGAGTCTGCAGGTTTTGGAGACTCGAAATGGGGTTGCATGGATGAAACAGAAATGCTCGGTCATAGACTGGGTGAACAAGGAGCGTGGACCAGAGAGACAAGAGTGATTGACTGCTTTTCCCTGAGGGTGCACTGAGGAGTGTGGGGTGTGAGCTTTCAGCTCCAGGGCTATAGATTGGGAGGCTGCCATTTTTATTCTCATCCTCAAAAGCGAGGAGGAAAGCCTTCAGGGAACGAAAGCCACATAGAGCAATCCAGAGCAGATTACTTAGCCTGGCCCCCTGGTAAGGGCAGTGCAATTTCGCCTGGGGAAAAAGACACCTGAGAATCAGCATGACTGACTCCCTGCCCCCCTAGAAGATCAACAACAACATCCAATTAAGACCAAGTTTACTGATCACACAGAATTGCAAAATTCCAGTGCTAGGGGAAAATAATATATAGAATTAGTGTTTTATTTCACACAATCCTTTAATCTTCCAATTTTAATTTTTTTCTCTTTTTTCTCTTTTCAACCATTTTCTTATTTTATCAACTCTTTTTTAAAAGTCTTTTTTAATTTTCATTTTTACAGCTACATTCTATCCTTTCATTGTATTTAGTTTTATTTTTGTACATATATATAAGCTTTTTTTTCTTTACAATTTTGGGATGCAGTTTCCTCTAACAGAACAAATATGCCTAGGACATAGTGGACTGCTCTGTTCTCTTCACCTGTCTAATCATATTCTCTCTTTTACTCTTCTCCTTTTTTTAAAGTAAAGTCTTTTTTAATTTTCATATTTACAGTTGCATTCTATCCTTTCAATGTATTTAATTTTATTTTTGTATATATATGTTTTTCTTTCTTTACAATTTTATATGCAGTTTCTTCTAACAAACAGACCAAAATACACCTGGGATATAGTGTATTGCTCTGTTCTGTTCACCTGTCTGTTTATATTCCTTCCTTACTTTTTTTTTGTCTTTTAATTTTCATTTTTACAGTTACATTATATACTTTCACTGTACTTCATTTTATTTTTGTACATACATAAGTTTTACTTTCTTTACAATTTTGGGATCTAGTTTTCTAACAAACAGACCAAAATACACACACAATCCAGTGCATTGCTCTGTTCTGTTCACCTGTCCGATTATATTCTTTTTTTTTTTAATTTCTTTTTTCTGGTTTCAGGTCTCTTCTGATTTGTTTCGTGTGTATTTCTCTGAGGTCATTGTTGGCATTTTAGTATTTTCGTCTTTTGTTCACCTGTTCTTTGGACAGAATGAGAAGATGGAAAAATTCACCTCAAAAAAGAGAACAAGAGGCAGTACTGACTGCCACGGACCTAATCAGTATGGGCATAAGTATCAGAACTAGAGTTACGAATAACAATTATAAAGATACTAGCTGGGCTTGAAAAAAGCATAGAAGACACTAGAGTATCCCTTTCTGGAGAAATAAAAGAACTAAAATCCAATGAAGCTAAAATAAAAAAGGCTATTAATGACATGCAATCAAAAAAGGAGGCTCTAACTGCTAGGATAAATGAGGTAGACAAGAAAATTAGTGACATAGAAGACAAAATGATAGAGAATAAAGAAGCTGAGAAAAAGAGAGATAACTACCAAATCAGGAGGGGAAAAATTCAAGAGGTAAGTGATACTACAAAGCAAAGCAATATTAGAATAACTGGGATCTCAGAAGAACAGGAGAGAGAGAGAGAGAGGCAAAAGGTATATTGGAGCAAATTATAGTGGAGAACTTCCCTAATCTGGGGAAGGACACATGCATTCAAGCTCAAAAGGCACAGAGAACGCACCTCAAAATCAATAAAAATAGGTCAACACCTCGACATATAATAGTGAAACTTGCAAATCTCAGAGACAAAGAAAAAATCTTGAAAGCAGCTTGGGACAAGAGGTCCTTAACCTACAAGCGCAGAAACATTAGACTGGCAACAGACATATCCACAGAGACCCGGCAGGCCAGAAGAGAGAGGCATGATATATTCAGGGTGCTAAATGAGAAAAATATGCAGCCAGGAATACTTTATCCAGCAAGGATGTCATTTTAAATAGAAGGAGAGATAAAAACTTCCAGGATAAACAGAAACTAAAAGAATTTGTGATCATTAAACCAGCCCTGTAAGAAATATTAAAGGGCCCTCTAAAGGAAAAGAGAGCCCAAAAGTAACACAGACCAGAAAGGAACAGAGACAATATGCAGAAACAGTGACTTTACAGGTAATATCATAGCCCTAAATTCATATCTTTCAATAGTTACTCTGAATGTAAATGGGCTAAATGCCCCCAATCAAAAAACAAGGGTAACAGACTGGATAAAAAAGCAAGATCTATTGATATGCTGGCTGCAAGAGACTCATTTTAGATCCAAAGACACCTCCAGATTTAAAGTGAGGAGGTGGAAAACCACTTATCATGCTAATGCACATAAAAAAAAAAAAAGCTAGGGTGTCAATCCTTACATCAGACCAATTCAATTTTAAACCAAAGACTATAATAAGAGATGAAGAAGGACACTATATCATAATTAAAGGGTCTAGCCAACAAGAAGATCTAACAACTGTAAATATTTATGCCCCTAACATGGGAGCAGCCAATTATATAAGCCAATTAATAACAAAATTAAAGAACCACCTCGATAATAATACAATAATAGTAGGGGACTTTAACACCTCACTCACTGCAATGGACAGATTATCTAAGCAGAAGATCAACAAGGAAGTAAGGGCTCTGAATGACACACTAGACGAGATGGACTTCACAGATATATTCAGAGCATTCCATCCTAAAGCAACAAGAATACACATTCTTCTTGAGTACACATGGAACATTTTCCAGAATGGATCACATACTGGGTCCCAAATCAGGTCTCAACTGGTACCAAAAGACTGGGATCATTCCCTGCATATTTTCAGACCACAATGCTTTGAAACTGGAACTCAATCACAAGAGGAAATTTGGAAAGAACTCAAATACATGAAGGCTGAAGAATTTCCTACTAAAGAATGAATGGGTCAGCCAGGAAACTAAAGAATTACAAATCCATGAAACAAATGAAAATGACAACATAATTGTTCAAAACCTTTGGGATGCAGCAAAGGTGGTCCTAAGAGGGAAACTTATACCAATACAAGCCTTTCTCAAGAAACAAGAAAGATCTCAAATACACAATCTAACGCCACACCTAAAGGAGATGGAGAAAGAACAGCAGGAAATAAAGCCTAAATCCAGCAGGAAAAGAGAAATAATAAAGATTAGAGCAGAAATCAATGAAATAGAAACCAAAAGAACAGTAGAACAGACCAATGAAACTAGGAGTTGGTTCTTTGAAAGAATTAATAAGACTGATAAACCCCTGGCCAGACTTATCAAAAAGAAAAGAGAAGGATCCAAATAAATAAACCATGAATGAAACAGAAGAGATCACAACCAACACTGAAGAAATACAAACAATTGTAAGAACATATTATGAGCAACTATATGCCAACAAATTAGGCAATCTGGAAGAAATGGATGCATTCCTAGAGACATATAAACTACCAAAACTGAAACAGGAAAAAATAAGAAACCTGAACAGACCCATAACCAGCAAGGGAATTGAAGTAGTAATGAAAAATCTCCCAACAAACAAGAGTCCAGGGCGAGATGGCCTCCCAGGGGAATTCTACCAAACATTTAAAGAAGAATTAATACCTATTCTTCTGAAGCTGTTTAAAAAAATAGAAACGGAAGGAAAATTTTAAACTCTTTCCAAAAGGCCTGCATTACACCTTGATCCCGAAACCAAAGACCTCATTGAAAAGGAGAATTACAGACCAATATCCCTGATGAAAATGGATGCAAAAATTCTCACCAAAATACTAGCCAATAGGATCCAACAGTACATTAAAAGGATTATTTACCACGACCAAGTGGGATTTATTCCTAGGCTGCAAGGGTGGTTCAAAATCCATAAATCAATCAATGTGATACACTACATTAATTAAAGAACGGACAAGAACCATATGATTCTCTCAATAGATGCAGAAAAAGCATCTGACAAAGTAGAGCATCCCTTCTTGATTAAAACTCTTCACACAGTAGGGATAGAGGGAACATGCCTCAACATCCTAAAAGCCATATGTGAAAAGCCCACAGCGAATATCATTCTCAATGTGGAAAGACTAAGAGCTTTTCCCCTAAGGTCAGGAACACGGCAGGGATGTCCACTATCATCACTGTTGTTCAACATATTACTAGAAGTCCTAGTTCTACTTCTTCCAGGAATCAGACAAGTAAAAGAAATAAAAGGCATATGAATTGGCAAAGAGGTCAAACTCTCACTCTTTGCACATGACATGATACTCTATGTGGAAAACCCAAAAGACTCCACCCAAAATTGCTAGAAGTCAGACAAGATATAAAACCAATGCACAGAAATCAGTTGCATTTCTGTACACTAACAATGAGACAGAAGAAAGAGAAATTAAGGAGTTGATCCCATTTACAATTGCACCCAAAACCATAAGATACCTAGGAATAAACCTAACCAAACAGGCAATCTGTATTCAGAAAACTATAGAACGTTCATGAAAGAAATTGAGGAAGACACAAAGAAATGGAAAACCGTCCCATGCTCATGGATTGGAAGAACAAATATTGTTTAAGTGTCTATGCTACCTAGAGCAATCTATACATTCAATGTAATCCTTATAAAAATACCATCAACTTTTTTCACAGGGATGGAACAAATAATCCAAAAATTTGTATGGAACCAGAAAAGACCCTGAATAGCCAAAGGAATGTTAAAAAAGAAAACCAAAGCTGGTGGCATCACAATTCTGGACTTCAAGCTCTATAACAAAGTTGAAATCATCAAGATGTAATTTTGTAGCCAGCAAGTATATTTTCAGGATAATGTACTAGAAGTGAAACTCCTGGATCCAGACCAATGTGCATTTGTATTTTTGATTGGTGTTATTAAATAATTCTTCTTAGGGGTTGTATCACCTTAAAATCCCACCAACAGGGACACCTCGGTGGCTCGGTTGGTTAAGCATCCGCATTTGGCTCAGATCATGATCTCAGAGTCCTGGGATTGAGTGCCATGTGAGGCTCTCTGCCCAGTGGGGAGTCTGCTTCTCCCTCTCCCTCTCTCTGTCTCACTCCTTCTGGCACTGTCTCATTCTCTCCTAAACAAATAAAATCTTTTAAAAAAAGAATCCGGCTAAAAATGTATAAGATTGCCAGTTTTTCCATATCCACAGTGTTTTATCAACATTTCTGTTTTTTCAGAAAAATCAGTATAGTTTTAATGTGAATCTAATTATCACTTATTATTGACTTAAAAGAGGGTCTTCTTATAGGGAAATTAGTTACATGACTGTGATAGGAGAGGCAAATACTTTTCCTAGATTGCATTTCTTTTGACTTTCTTTATGGTAGTAATGTCACAACAACATTTTTCATTTGTATGTAGTCACATTTATCAATTCTTAACTTTTACAACTTTTGAGTTTCAAAAGACTTCTTCAATCCAAGGTTATGAAAATATTCTCCTTATAGTTTCTCTACTACTTTATTTTCATTTAAATTTCTCATCTACTTGGAATTTATCCTGTTAAAATGTGAGAAATGGGTCCAAAGTTTCTTTTTCACCTAGCTGGTTACCACAGTGATTAGATAAAATTTGTAGGTCCTTATTCAGAAACTCATTAATTTAATTTTTCCACATAAACCACAGATTTAATATGTCTGGTTAAAAAAAATTTTGCTGTAAGATGAATCAAGTCTGAAGATCTAATGTATAATGTGGTGACTATAGTTGCTAACGCTATATTGTATAACTGAAATTTGCTAAGAGAGTAAAACTTAAATGTTCTCACCAAAAGAAAAAAAAATGGTAACATGTGAGCTGAGAAATGTGTTAATTAACTTGATGGGGGGGGGGAATCTTTCCATAATGCATACCTTTAAAAAACCATCAATTTGTATAATTTCAATATCTTAACAGTTTTATTTGTCAACTATACTTCAATAAAGCTGGAAGAAAAAAAAATCTATGAAGATTCAGGAACCTATCACATCAGTAACCCAATGTCTGACAAATGCCAGGGCATCTCCAAAGTAAGATATTATTGCATCTTGCATATCCTCCATAAAGAAAGAAGGCAACACCACCTCATTCCAGTAATGGGTACCTAAGACACATTCCTGGTTCTCACCACTTATGGAGGTTGGATAGACAACAAAAGTAGTCCTGGAAGTCACTGCTAGTAAGAAAGGGCTAGCAATAATTTTACTATAAATAGAAATGACTGTAAAGCATTTAATCCAAATGCATCCCTAATTCACTTCCCCTTATCAAGATCCCAAAAGGCCTGTGCTTACTCTAACACCAACCAACAGAAGAGGAAGTTAGAGTTTAGACTTAAAAACAAAACAAAACAAAACAAAAACCTTGCTGATATTTCTACTTGGATCCCATTAAATGTATAGCTTAACTTAAGAAAACTGACATTTTCATGAAAAAAAAAATTAGTTCTCTATCTACACCATACCAACAAATGAAATTTGGGTAGGTGAAAGGTATAATGTGAAAAATACAACTATAAAAATTCACATGGGGAAATGAAGATACAAGAACAGGCAGGTACAAGAATAGCCAAAACAATTCTGAAAAAGAATCTTAGTCATTTTGTCAAGTTTCACTAAAAAGTCTTTTGAAATTTTTTACATGAATTATACTGAATTTATAGATTAATTAAGAAACTGTAGGGTCATCAAGAATCCTATTTTTTTTACTTCATCCAGCAGCATTATAACCCTGTGCAGGGGGATTTTTTCCAGCTGCTGCTGCACAACAGATAGGTGCACACAGCTCACATATGGGAAGCCCCATGAGCACCTGACTTGGTGAGTAGGGGGGACTGCAGTTCTGGGCCCCAGGGGACATCTATACAAAGTCACTTCCTGAAGACAAGGAGAGGTAGCCAATTAGCCTAATAGATAGAAACAAACACAAAAAATCAGGCAAAATGAGGAGACAGGAGAACATAATTCCAAATGAAAAAACAAGACAAAAACTCAGAAAAAGACCTTAATGAAACAGAGATAAAGAGTCCAATGTAATGGTCATAAAGATGATCACCAAACTTGGGAGAAGAATGGATGAACACAGAGTGAACTTCAACAAAGAGAAAACATAAGAATATACCAACCAGAGCTGGTATATATAAAAACAATGAGAAAACAATGAAAAAAATGACAATAAGTGCCTACCTACTAACAGTTGCTTTAAATGTAAATGGACCTAGTTTTCCAATGAAAAACACAAGATTAATCAACAGCCGATTAGATGATACAGAAAAACAGAAGACTAGTGTGGCAAATCACCCCATCAAAGGAAAAAAAAAATTTTAAAAATGAGAAAAGTTAAAGGGACCTCTGGGACAAAATCAAGTGTACTAACGTTTGCATTGTAGGGGTCCCAGAAGGAGAAAAGAGAAAGAAGGGTGTAGAAAGCTTATTTGAAGAAATAATGTCTGAAAAAGCTTATTTGAAGAAATAACGTCTGAAAACTTTTCTAACCTGAGGAAGGAAACAAATACCGAAGTCCATAAAGCACAGAGAGTCCAAAACAAGATGAACCCAAAGAGATCCACACCAAGACACATTATAATTAAAATGTCAAAAATTAAATAAGGAGATAATCTTAAAAGAAGCAAGAGAAAAACAACTAGTTACATACAAGGGAACCCCATAAGACTATCAGCTGATTTTTCAGTAGAAACTCTGCAGGCCAGAAGAGAGTGGCATGATATATTCAAAGTGTTGGAAGGAAAAAACTTAAAACGAAGAATACTCCACCCAGTAAGATTATCATTCAGAACTGAAGGAAAGATAGTTTTCCACATAAACAAAGCTAAAGGAGTTCCCCACCACTTAACCAGCCTTATAAGAAATGTTGAAGATGCAGACTTCTTTAAGCAAAGAAAAGGCCATAACTAGAAATAAGAAAATATATGAAAAAAAATCTCACTAATAAAGGTAATTATAAAGATAGTAGATTAACCAGGTATAAAGCTAAGTATGAAGGTTAAGAAGAAGAAATAAAATCAAGTATAACTACAATAATTAGTTGAAGAATATACAAAATAAAAAGATGTAAAATATGTTATCAAAATATAAAACATGGTAGAGGGCAGAGTAAAAATGTGCTTTTAGAATGCATTTGAACTTAAGTGGCCACTGACTTAAAATAGACTGTTTATAAATATATGTAGAGAGAGAGAGAGAGATGGTAACCACAAACCAAAACCTATAATAGATACAAGAAAAATAAAGTGAAAGGAATAAAACATAACACCAAACAAAGGTATCACACCATAAAGGAAAAAGAGCAAGAAAAGAAGAAAGAAATGGAGCAGAACTAGAAAAACAACCAGAAAACAATGAACAAAACGGCAGTAAGTACATACCTACTAACAACTGCTTTAAATGTAAATGGACCTAGTTGTCGAATCAAAAGGCACAGGTGGCTAACGGAAACAAAACAAAACAAAAAACCAAAAAAACCAAGACCCATCTATATGCTGCCTTATGAGACTCACTTCAAATCTAAAGATACACAAGACTGTAAGTGAAGGGACAGAAAAAGATATTTCATACAAATGGAAACAAAAGCTGGAGTAGCAATACTTATATGAGACAAATAGACTTTAAAACAAACTGTAACAAAAGACAAAGAAGAGAATCACACAAAGATATAAGAGTCAATCTACAAGGGGATATAACATTTGTAAATACTTCTGCACCCTATAAAGGAGGCGCCTAATATATAAATATTAACAGACATAAACAATGTTCAAAAACCTCCGGGATACAGCAAAAGCAGTTCAAAGACGGAAGTTCATATCAATATAGGCTTACCTCAAGAAACAACAAAAATTTCAAATAAACAATCTAACTTTATACTTAAATGAACTAGAATAGTAAGACTAAAACAAAGCCCAAAGTTCAAGAAGGAAGTAAATAATAAAGAAACAAAATCTTAATAGACCAATTAGTTACTAGTAATGAAACTGAATTAGTAAAAAAAAGAAACTCCTAACAAAAGTACAGGGCCAGATGGTTCCTTAGGGAAATTCTACCAAACATTTAAAAGAATTAATACCTATCCTCAAATTATTCCAGGAAGCTGAAGAGGAAGGATGTTCCCAAACTCATTTTATGAGGTCAGCATTAATCTGATATCAAAACCAGACAAAGACACCACAGAAGAAGAAAACTACAGGTCAATATCCCTGATGAACACAGATGCAAAAATCCTCAAAAAGTATTAGCAAACCAAATTCAACAAGACATTAAAAGGATCATACACCATAAGCAAGGATTTATTCCAGGGATACAAAGATGGTTCAACATCCATAAATTAATCAACATGATGTACTACATCAATAAAATGAAGAATAAAAATCATATGATCTTGATAGATTCAGGAAAAGCATTCAACAAAATTCAACATCCATTTATGATGAAAACTCTCAACAGAGTATAGAGGTAATGTACCTCAATATAATAAAGGCCATATATGACAAACCCACAGCTTATATACTCAATGGTGAAAAGCTAAAAGCATTTTCTTTAAGATCAAGAACAAGACAAGAATGCCCACCTAACCACTTTTATTCAACACAGTACTAGAAGTCCTAGCTACAGCAATTAGACTGAAAAAGAAATAAAAGGCATCCATACTGGAAAGGAAGAAATAAAACTGTCACTATTTGCAGGTGATGTGATATTACATATAAAAAACCCTAAAGACTCCACCAAACTATTAGAATTAATAAATGAATTCAGTAAATCTGCAGGATACAACATTAATATACACAAATTTGTTGCATTTCTGTATACTAATAAACTATCAGAGGAAGAAATTAAGGGGCACCTGAGTGGCTCAGCAGTTAAGCATCTACCTTCGGCTCAGGTCATGATCCCAGGGTCCTGGGATTGAGCCCCGCATCGGGCTTCTGAGCGGGAAGCCTGATTCTCCCTCTCACACTCCCCTTGCTTGTGTTACCTCTCTTGCTGTCTCTCTCTGTCAAATAAATATATAAAATCTTAAAAAAAAAAAAGAAGAAATTAAGAAAACTATCTATCTACAATTGCATCAAAAAGAATAAAATATCTAGGAATAAATTTAACCAAGGGGTTAAAGACCTGCACTCTGAAAACTGTAACACATTGATGAAAGAAACTGAAAAAAAATAAGTGGTGGAAAGATATACAATGTTCATGAACTGGAAGAATTAATGCTGGTAAAATGTCCATATTATTTAAAGCAATCTACAAATTCAATGCAATCCCTATCAAAATATCAAGGGCATTTTTCACAGAACTAGAACAAATAATACTAAAATTTGTATGGAACAACGAAAGACCTTGAATACCCAAAGCAATCTTGAGAAAGAAGAAAAAAGCTGGAATTATCACAACCATGTTTCAAACTATACCATAAACCTAAAGTAATCAAACAGTATTGTACTGGCACAAAAATAGACATAAGTCAATGGATCAGACTAGAGAGCCCAAAAATAAACCCATGCTTATATGGTCAATTAATCTATGACAAAGAAAGCAAGGATATATAATGGGGGAAAAAGTCTCTCTTAGTAAATGGTATTGAGAAAACTGGAATGCCACATACAAAAGAATGAAACTGGAGTGCTTTCTTACACCATACACAAAAATGAAACAGATTAAAGACCTAAATGTAAGTCCTGAAACCATAACTCCTAGAAGAAAACACAGGCAGTATGTTCTTTGACATTGATCTTAGCGCTATTATTTTGGGTCTGTCCCCTCAGACAAGGACAACAGGAGCAAAAATAAACAAATTGGACTCCATCAAACTAAAAAGTGTTTACGCAGCAAAGAAAATTATCAACAAAACAAAAAGGCAACATACTGAATGAGAGATATTTGCAGATAACATATACAATTAGAGGTTAATACCTATACATAAAAAGAACTCATACAACTCAATGTTAAGGGAACAATCTGATTAAATAATGGACCTGAATAGGCACATTTTTCCAAAGACATACAGACGGCCAATAGGCACATGAAAAAATGTTCAACACTAATCATCAGGGAAATGCAAATCAAAACTACAAACAGTTATCACCTAACAGCTATTAGAACGGCTATTATTGAAAATACAAGAAATAACAAATGTTGGTGAGGATGTAGAGAAAAGGGAACTCTTGTGCACTGTTGGTGGAAATGTAAACTGATACAGCAACTACGGAAACAGTTTGGAGGTTCCTTTAAAGAGTTAAAAATAGAATGACCATATGATCCAACAATTCCACTTCTGGTTATTTATCCATAGAAAACAAAAGCACTAATTTGAAAAGATACAAGCATTCTTTTTTTTATTTTATTT